>NC_067198.1:33277330-33607029 GCF_000699445.3 Schistosoma haematobium | reverse complement strand
GATGGGTACTTTTGGCTGATCCAGCTCCATTTAAACCAGTTTGGTTACCATCTGATAATCCGAGTGAATTTACACATTTTTTTGACTCATCACGTCGACGTGTTTGTTATTTAGCACCAGAACGCTTTGTCGAAGTACACAGTTGTACAACGACAACTGTTAGTACCACTATCACAACCACCACTCCAACTGTTACTGGTTCCGAAGCAACAAATCTGGACAGCCTTTTGGAAGAAGTAACTATATGCTCTGAAGAAACAAAAAACGTAAAATTGGAGTAATCCATGATTTTTACAATAAGTGTTGTCCACATTAAGGAAATATGTTTTCCCCATAAGTTTATTGAGATTCTCTCCTAAAATTTTCTCCAATTTTTCTTGGCCTAAAATTATGATTTGAAATTTATTCAAAACTTTGTGCTATATGTAATAAGTTAGTAATTTTTTATTGGCTTCCTGAGTAATTTTCCCGAAACCATATGTAATAAGCAAACAGTCTATTGAATCGAATCCATATCTTATTCACATATGAACAAGTAATTTTAGGAATAAATTAACTGATTCATTGTTATTGAGAACGGTTAATTATAGTAATAAGATTATATGGTTAAGTTATATGTAATCGTTAATTTCAACAAACTTCTAATACCGATATAAATGACTTGTTATTACTTGTGCTTTGGGATATAGTTTGAATGTAATAACAATAATTAGAAAATAACTGATTCCAACTCCCTAATCAAATCCAGTCCAAAGTATGTTTTTTTTTAATAATTGTAAAATAATGTAATTGCTCGCTTATCACGTACCACTTGACTTAAAATGATTTTGTTTATTCAATGTTTTACCCAAATATGTTATTATTATCGTACACCTATATCAGTTGCAATTTGATCATAGAAAAAAAAACTAAATGTAATCATCAGAAGGGGTTTGTGGAGAGTTTAGAAATTTCACAGATTGAAATCATGAGTCAGTTGAAGCTAGACCACCATGGAAAACCTGGAAGCACTGGACGGCCGTTTCGTCCTAGTATGGGACTCCTCAGCAGTGCGCATCCACTAACCCGCACCCCGCTTCAACTGACTCATGATTTCAATCTGTGAAATTTCTAAAATCTCCACAAACCCCTTCTGATAATAATCATCTGCTCACTAGTGACTGACTTCAAGAGATACTCCTGAAGTTCTAGTGAGAAGCCGTTACCAGTGGAGTTCAACCAGGTCTGTTGTGAGATATCAGCTCACTGAAGACAATGGTATACGGTGGCGCAACTTCGTGGATTGGTTGAAGTTAGACATTAACACCGTTGGATGCCGGCTCAGTGGTCTAATGGTTAAGTGCTCGCGCGCGAGACCAGTAGGTCCTGGGTTCGAATGCCACGGGGCGCGGGATCTTGGATTCCTTACCGCTGAGGAGTCCCATACTAGGACGAAACGACCGTCCAGTGCTTCCAGGTTTCCCATGGTGGTCTAGCTTCAACTGACTCATGATTTCAATCTGTGGTAAATGTAATCAACCAAAAATGTCCTTTTAGGTCTATTCTATATATGTAATGTATGATTTTACAACCTATCAGTGATATTCACTTTATTGTAATTGATCAGTTAAATCTTCAAAGTTTATACAAAAGTTGTAGAGTGATATTTTGAATCTCTTTGTGTAACATTCAAATGTAAACTTAAGTTATATAAATTCAAAAACTGTTACTGTGTATTTACTTTAACTGTCACTTAATAAATTTAAACTAAAATGTTGTTTAGATGAACATGTAACTCACTTAATCATTAATTCACATTTCCCTGTAGTATAATAACTATTTTCTTTATAATTAAATATCATCCAATCAATCATTACAAAACTGGTTGTAAAGGTCTGGAGTGTTGTTTAAAAAATAAACCAAACAAGTCACTCCTAACGGCTGCTGATTCATTTTGTAACAACGGACATAAAATGGACCTTAAAGTTGAAGAGTTTAATAAGCAACTGGTTAATGCGTTGTTCGTTGTAGACCATTGGTAATTTCCAGCATAGAATGAAACCGATATCGTTTTTAAAATCACCTCATCTATTTCATCTTAATTGATTGCTTTCCTCTTACTACGTTTTTTCTTCATCTCTAGAATGTAAACATGCTTGTAAATGTGTGTGATAATACTTTGATAAAACCTACTACGGTAAACGAATCGAATCCTTTAAACAAGGAATACAATATCGAGTCTGATAAACAACAACTCACCGTTGAAATTTCCGATTTGAGTAGTAGTAATAATAACAACTTCTCTAAAAGTGAATCGTCTTATTTGATTGCGAATTCCAGTGAATTATCTACCCAACTCAGTGTAACTTCATCGCCTTCGCTCATCTTAAACACTGAAGACTGTGATACACAAAATTCTAATGATGAAGTGATTGATTTAAAGCAACGAACAAAGTTTATGACGTCAAATTTACTTGACTTAGATTGTCATTTAACACCAAGTATGGATTTATTTTCGATTGGGTAAGTTCGTTTTTTTGTTTAAAAAACGTTTTATACTATTGTTGTTGACTGGTAAATGTTCCCATCGGTAGTCAGTTTTGTTGGAGATGGAAAAAAAAGATAAACAGTGTTGTAATATGCAACTAATCTGTGGAGAGTTAAGAAATATGCTTACTTACATCTGTTACCCCTCGTGGAGGATCATAGGTCGCCCACCAGCACTCTCCATCCAACTCTGTCCTGGGCAATCCTTTCCGGTTGCCATTAATCCTTTTCATATCTGCTTCCATTACCCGACATAGTGTGTTTTTCGGCCTTCCTCTTTTCCAATTTCCTTCAGGATCCCATGTTAGGACTTGCTTTGTGATGCCGTTTGATGATTTCCTCAATGTCTGTCCTATCCACTTCCAACGTTTTTTCCTAATTTCCTCTTTTGTTGGAAGCCCGTTTGTCCTCTCGCACAGTAGGTTGTTGCTGATGGTATCTGGCCAACGGATATTGAGTATCTTACGTAGACAATGGCTCATAAATACTTGTACCTTTTTGATGATGGCCGTAGTAGTTCTCCATTAAGAAGTATGGAATTGCATTAAAAGTCAAGATGTACGGAAAGATAAAGAATGAACATTAACTTCCTGACTAACCGATTTCAAATCACATTACTTAATGCTTATGGCTATTGCTTTGTGATTACCACGCTGACCACAGCTAGGAAGTTTTCACTTTACCACACACCTTAGTTCAACGGTCAATTGCTGGATGGGTTGGAGTTGAGTAATTGCTTGATTTCTACTAAGTTGTCTTAAATCCCACTCCTATGGTAGCCATTAAAAGTTAAGGTAAGCAGGGTATAATACATCCTCCAACTACCTGAGTCAAAAAAATGTTTGTCATGGTTCATTAACTTTCATATCCATGTAAAAAGTAAGATGTCTTTTCGATGACTGTAAAACTGGTATCCACAAGCTAATAGTTAGCCTTTTCCAAACTTTCATATCTTAAAACTGTTTAATAAAGATTCTTTTTTAAAAAGGTTTACTATAACAGCACCACTATATTTTCTTCTTTGGATTAAATATCCAGTTGTTGTATCGAACTCTTGGGGATTTCGTAGAAATAAAATTCTTAGGTGCGTGTGTGGTGTATACACTGTAACACTGGTCCTGAAGTTTAAACTACTTTAGCAAGTTTCCAAATAATTCAAATCATAATGGAGGGCAAAATCCATGTGAAATGAAGATTGGCTTCATAGATTGTAAAGAGTGGTTGTTTTTGAAGTTATCAAGTGAATTGGTAATTGTTAGAAGGACGTGAGAAAAGGGGAATATCAGTAATTATTATTGATCTAGTTATTTCAATTAATCCAAAGATTATTTGTACGTAATTTGTTTTTTATCGTTGTTACATGCTCCTAATTGTAGACTGTATTTTAAAAAATTAATAAATTTAGTTTTACTGATCATAAATAACAGTCTTATAAATTAAAATTAAAAGTCGAAGTTTTCGTGATGTACTGATCGTCTGCAATAGATAACAATAGGATGTGAGGTGTTATTTTCGTGGCGTTGAACAAATAACGTTCAGATGTCTCTTTTCTATAATATTCACTGAATCGTGAATGATACCATATCTGTTATTCTAAGAAAAAGGACGTCTAGTGGAAACCATTACCAATATAATAATATGAGGTAACAAATATTATATAATAGTCAAACAACCTTTATCTTACTGAAATTATCAGTTACGTGTTCACAGTTAATCATCATTTGCTGGAGGGGACAATAAACATCTATATGCTAAATTTCGACAGATTAAAATATTCTTTTTGAAACTTCTTAATTTTCCCACCCAAGTAGCTTATATTTCCCATGTAATTTATAATCTAAACTTTTCAATGTTACATTCAGAAATGATATCAGTGAACTGGGATAACTTAAAGTCATGTATCTCTTAGATGAATCACATGACTTCACTAGCTGACTTGGAGTTAAATCTGCAAACGTAATCATAACATTGTTTACTAATTAATCAATTATTTCGAATGTTCAACATGTCTCATTTCCATTATGTTTAATATTTAAAGTATTTAATATGCTCGTATCACATTATTATTATTATTATTATTATTATTATTATTAAATTTTATAGGTGTGTTCTGTTGGAATTGTTTACTGATGGATCAATAGCCTTCACATTGGCCGATTTACTGGCCTACAGACGAAATGATCAAAGTCGTCTATCGAAACTTTTAGAACAAGTTCCATGTGAACATGCTAAAGTAAATGTCAACTTAATTACTTTGAATATAATTTAAAACATCAGGATAGAGAAAATAATTTGACCATATATATGTATGAGCTTTATTGATCCAATAAATTGATGGTCATGTTAGTTATATACAATCAGTATAGATTTGTAAATATATTCCCGTCAGTTCATTCAATAGTTGGTGCGGTCATATGTTTTCCTTTCAAACTGACAGCCACGTGGAGTTGTGGTTCAGTGCTTATTGCAGTTTATTCCTATTCACTAGTTTATAAATTTAACTATCCTAGTAGTGTAGCAGTATCATACAACTATCCCAAGGTTGCGACCCGGGCTCGACTCCCGGCCGGCGCACGGCCTGCCCCCAAATACCTTGGTACGGTCGAGAGTGGGGGGAGTCATCTCTCCTTCTCGAAATGCTCTCACATGGCCACGTGCATACAATCACTTCCAGGGAGGTCCTACTCACTGCCTTATCGCGGCGGGGGTGTTGTTTACGAAATAAAGAGGACGAAAAGCGAATGTCCGGCACTTTAATCGGGTTGGTGGACATGGAGATTCCACCTAGGGAAGTTGGAAAACCCCGACTCCAAACCAATGGTCACATGGGGTCCAGTATCCTGAAGGAACAAATGGCCTATGAACCAATCGTTGGTCACCGGCTACCATGGGACTGCATCTCCTGACGTTGCTCCACTGCCTTGTGGATTAGACCTTCAGGTCGAAGGCTCCGGGCGTGGCCGCCTAAGAAAACCACCTGCTTCGGTTTGAGCACCCGGGTATTATCACAGACCTCACACTCATACTCTATTAGTTGTCTAGCTTGATGTACTGTAAAACAATATTTCTCCTACCCAAACAGTCTATGTAACTGAAGATCACTAAAAGATGGATTAATGGTCTTCAAATGACATTATCTTATCGGTCGGGGAAGTTGCTGTGGTTAAAGTCTGTGAATTTGATTAAATCAATACATAATATCATTCTCCCACTGTACCTCATATGTCTTTTGTTTATGTTCGTCTTAAGCTTACATCTTTTGTTGTCCTATAAGTTGCATTCATTTTTTCCATTCGCTGATTTTATTTCTTTTATTTCCCTTCTATTTTCGGTATCATAGCTTTCTTGCCTTTGATCGTCTTTTAGTTTATCTTTCATCATGAGTCATATGTAAAGTATTGAAATACCTCGACGTTAGGTCCAACGCCTTTATAAGGTATCAAACCTCATAGATTAACTTTCCTTCATTCTTGTCTTTTATTAATTTTACTCCTATTCACTAAGTGATTTTATGTCAGGTATCAGTTCAGTCTAATTTACTGCCTTTCATTTTATTACAATTTTATATGAATTTAATGTTTTGTGTAATTCTAGTTTCTAATCTCTACCTTGTTGTCATTGGACAAAGAAGAACGCCGTACAGCTGCCGAACATTTAGAACAACAACGAGGCAAAACTTTTCCAAGTGTCTTTTATACACATTTGACACCATATCTTCAAAACTTTCTGAACCCAATACTTAATTCTCCTGATTCAAGGATATCATTTCTTAAACTGTGAGTTATATATATATATATATATATATATATATATATATATATATATATATATATATTAATTAGTACAATAGTTTTCCTACATTTATTTGAATACAAAAATATTAATGAGACTATGGTCATGTGATAGTTTATAGTCTTAAACTACTATACACACTCTTGAACTCTTGTTGATCCTAACGAAGAATGATTACCTACCAGAAAAAGCGGAAAATTAAGAGTAAGTTGTAAATAACAGATAAAAATGCCGAAAATGAATGAATGTGAACTGTTTCAAAATGCTAAACATAGTGTTTCATGAATAGTTAATGTACTTTGTATACATGATGATTGAAACAGGATATTGTAGACACGAATAGTTCTAATTATAAACTTTTATGTAACTCATTAACTAGTGTCATCTCATTTACTGTTCATTAATTACAGTAAGATAAATAGAAATTTGTTACTCAGATTTGTACCATAAAAGTTTTTGTGATGTACATATTATGATTTATCACATCGTTCGTCACAATCTTGCATTTTATGCATATAATCATGCGAGTCATTGAGTCTGAATAATACACTGTGTTTGGATGTTTTTTTGTGTGTTTTGATTGGTAGATTAAAAATAGATATGCATTATGCGAAAGAATTCGAGTACTAACACATACAGTTATTGTGTTATGGGACCCAGTGGTATAGTCATAGCAGTTTTCTTGATAACATCGAGGCTGAATATTCATGAAACAATCCGGTAACTTTTTTAACGTTCAATAAGTAATCGACAGGTTACAATACAGTCACACTTCAGAGAAGGATTTATTTTATTCTGATGGTTCACATTATTTGTCAGTAAATTTTTCTTATCGCATTTATCTGCTTAAATGAAGATTATTAGAACACTTATAAGTTCTATTCGATCTTTTCACTTACAGTTAATGAGAGTTACACTTTTTTACTTAGTTGTTAGCAAGGTGAATCCTTTCTGTAAGATTATTCTCACGCTCAGTTACCACAATTTACGTCGATGTTGTTGATTCAACTATCTTTATCACTACATTTCATCTTTTACTCGCTATATCTCCCAATTTCCAACTTTTTGAATGCCTTATCTCCGTTTTTCTGTCTTTACAGAACTATTACAAATTTCCTTCAACAGGTTACCGATTCAGGGCCAGAAAATTTAAGTACTGTTGCTGTTATTATATGCAATTTAATTATTAGTGTTCTACGACCTACATCATATAGTCAAAATACACAAACTCCAATCACAGCTGCCGATTTACCAACTTTAACGCAAATTAATAGAATCAATACTACTGATCCGTTTTATTCAATACGCAACAATTTGCATACCTCTGATAAAAAAGGATATTCAACACAATCAAATCGTTTAAGTGAAACTGGTAAAATTAATGCATTAATATGTTTGCTCGAGATTGCTAACCATATGCAACCAAATTTGTTAATGGATCGTGTAATACCTTATTGTATGGAATTAACAACATTATCACATTCTGGTGAGGTACGCAGCTTAGCTATTGAGTCATTGACACATATTTTCAAATTAGTAATACAGAAATGTGAAAAAATTAATGAATTTACATCATTTTTGGAGGAGACATTCTTAACTGAATATCTCTTTCCTAATTTAGCACCTCTTAGCATAGATCCTAAGCCAGAAGTTCGGTTAACTCTGGCACGATGTTTACCTATACTGGCAACATGCTCTTTAAAGTTAGTCTACTATAAATTGTTTAATAAATATTTTGGTTACTTGATTTTTATGTCGATGTACACATTCAACTTAAAGTTTTATCATGAAATTACTAAAAAAATTGTTTAACACAACACAGTAGAGAATAGTTCAGTAGGTAAAAAGATTATAGTGATAATCGAAATGACATAAAAAAACGGAAGAGGCGAAAAGATAGAAGATATATATATTAGTATTAATAAATCATCTGATTTATATGGACTTTTAACTTCCCGGTGTTAATTTTAAAGACTAATTTATCAGTCTCTACGGCATATGTACATCCTGAGCGGATTGCGTCGTCATTGTTATTTGGTCACAAGATTTTATCAAAGTAACACGGTGATTAGGTTTGCTATCCACGACTCACATTTTGTCCTGTTCCGGACTCGTCAACTAAATGTACGTGTATCTTAGTGCTGATGTTCACACTGATGTCTGTACATCTTCTTGAATGTAAATAACCATGAGTTATGTCACAAAACGTTCTAAATTGTGCTAAACTATTCTCAAAAGAGTTTCGGTCTGAAGGCCTACACTTTATGTCTAAGATTATATATTAATTCTTGTTTCCGGTTAACCTTTTTTAGCGAGTTAGTTTTTCTATGCCAAACCCCCTCATTTATCCGGGCTTGAGACCGGCAGTAGCCCCATATGGGCTCCAGGTGGATATATATATATATATATATTAAAATTTTAAGACAATGCGTTAATTAATTTTCTAGTTGTTTTAGTCGCCCCACACAAAATCTAGTTATCTTGAAGATTTTTCGTTTGGTAGATATTTATCAAACGCTAGTAACTCCTCAAAGCCATTACTCACTGAGTATGTTTGATTTTCATAAACTTATCTTTCAATGAAAGGTATTTGTCAAGCACATGTTTAACTACCGGACTTTGAGATTTGCTTTATGTGTTAACCGATGTAAGTGGAGTACTTAAAAGTAAAGTACTTTAAGCACTAAGCTACCATTATACACTTGTTTTTAGCTTAATCACTATAAAAAGACCACATAAATATGACTGGTGCATCCGTTATATATTTTTTCCTATTAAAAGAAATGGCAGTTTTAATTAGAAACAGTTAATTAAGAATTTCCATTTCTTTAGAAATAAATTAATGATGTTCATCCGAATTCGTATTAATAATGGAAAGGCATTTAATAAGATTAGTTAATATTTATAAATGACAACGATTATTCACCAGGTATGTTTGGCAATTTGAACTTATAACTTTGTCACAGTAGCTAAATTTCAGGGTTCAGATGTTTCTGTATTTTATCCTTTTGGGTTAACTTTGGAATTTTAATTAAACGTTACACGGAACATTAGTTCCGATGGAAGATAAAAATGAACACATTTGTATTATTGAGATAGATTATGGGCTATGTTGTTTAGCGATCCTAACCTATGACATGGCTAAAGATATCCGCATTTTTGTATTTAGGTCAAAATAGTTTGATAACTTCCACTTATTTACGATAAGCCGCACAGTTGTCATGGTTACTAAGACTTTATTCTTCCCTTCATGTTTCATTCGTAGTTTTTATTACTATCCTGTTTTTTTCTTACATATATATATAAAGGTTTCTCAATATCATAACAAAGTTGCGTTCCGAGTCAACTGATGTCAAGAATAAAGTGAGTTTAAGTACCTTTTGTTCGTTTCTTCTTTTTTAGTATACTGTTATTTCCTCTTTTTTAAATTCTTATCTTAATATTTGAATTAAACAGTATTATCTTGATGTTTAGGACTGCAATTGATCTGTATCTTATTGGCATCTGTGCATCTTGTGAGGATTGCCTGAATATTGCCTTAAGTCACATGCATTATAAGCAAAGATGGATGGTAGATAGCAGTGAAATCCAAGACGTGCGCTTCGTCCCATTTGGGACTCGTCGGCTGGATGTACCTGCACTCAAGAGTTGTAGTTCACTCTGACACTCGATCCAAGTTCTTTTTGCTTCAAACACCATCGCGTTATCCACTAAGCTCATGAATCCTGATAACCACTAGCTTTTGCAGTGGGGTGAAGTTTTGATTCATTTTTGTACTGTTTGTTTAAATATTGTGGTTGATGTTTAGAAGTGCAGTTGATCAGTCTCTTATCAGCATATCAACTCTGGGATGCAGGTACACCCAGCCGACGAGTCCCAAATGGGACGAAGCGCACGTCTTGGATTTCACTGCTATCTACCATCCATCTTTGCTTATAATGCATGTGACTTAAGGCAATATTCAGGCAATCCTCACAAGATGCACATATACCAATAATATACAGACCAATCGCAGTCCTAAATATCAATGGGAAGATTCAAATAAACAATACAAAAAGTATTATTTTGAAATTTATCCATTTTTTAATTTTATGAATAACTTCTTAACAAATCGAGGAAAATTATTCTCATTTTCGATGGTGCATACTACTTTATTTGAATCCGTGGGATGATCCAAATCAATGGTTGTTGATCGTGGCTAATATGGCTTAGAATTAGCCATCGTACTTCAGATATATCCTTTTTTAATCTTCCTCTAGATCTTAAATGTCAATATTGTTTCATACCTTTCATTACGCAAGTTCATTCCTTCTTTTTGAACCGTATATTCTATATCGACTCTTATGGATCGTCATAAATACAACTAGTCATTTGACTCCCTTGTTACACACCTGTATGTTACTACTTAATTAGGCAACCTCAATTCATACACATTTATGCTCTATATTGTTGATAATGAACTTATTAAATTCTTATATATATATATATATATATATATATATATATATATATATATATATATATATATATATATATATATATATATATATATATATATATATATATATATATATATATAGGTTTTATTAAATACAAAGTTTTAAATGCTGTAAATTGTCAAGTTGTATTAACCTTAAATAAATAAGACAATTTATCTTCTTTTTTTATAAAAATATTTCTCATCATCTACCATCAAAACAAGTCTCCTGATTTTGTACATGATTGTCAAAGTGATCATAAAACTGCTGACAATTATTTGTCTATTTTAAGATTACATATACAAGAAAGATTAGTTGCATTACTCTCCGATCCACATCCACATGTTCGTCTTGGTCTAATGAACACAAATGGTTTGTCATGTTTAGCATCATTTTTTGGTCGATCCGGTACAAATGGCACATTGTTATCACATATGATCACATTTCTAAATGATAAAGTAAGTGTTAGGATTATAATCTTTGTTTAATTCACTATTAAGTTATGTATGTTATTTAATCTAATACTTGTTGTGGCTTAAGTAATATAAATACTTCAGATTTGAATTGTTATTTATAGAGTAGACTTGAATCGGCGTTTGTTATGATTTATGACCCTGTCAAATATTACGTGACGAAACCGCCAACCAGAGTATCGATTTCTATGGCTTTGTCCCTGAATTAACCAATGACACCCCAACCAGCACTAGTAGCCGTGGTTCAACTCTAAGTTCTTATTGGTCCTCGATAAAGTAGCATCTTGCCTTGGCCTCTCCATTGAGTCCAGAACACAAAATCAGTCTCTGCTATACGGCTATCCTATTTCAGACAAATTTACAAGCAAACTATATCGCATCACACTATAAAGTGAAAAATAATATTTATGCAAGTAGCTGTAAGTAGAGGAGACTGTAAAGAATATATTGGGAATAAATCAAGAATAGTACATCATATAATAGTAGTTAGTGGGTCAAACGAAAGCTTATGATAAAAGGAATATGAATATGTAAAATTTAGTTACTTAGTAATCATAAAAAAGGAATCTATTCAATAATAATCCATAGATCAAACCTGGAAGTTAATATCCATTTTGCTTCGCCGGATATAACACCTATTTTTCCATTGTCAGTTTAAATGTTTTCATCAATAAAGTCTATAGTCTATAACAATTTATCATTATTCGTTCTCATTGCTTCACAGTAATTTATTAAATTTTGGAAAATTATGGTAGCAAACTAGTTCACAGTGGTACCATTTATTTATACTAATCAGAAACATTAGTCATGCATTAATTGTTCCGCATAAAATATTGTAAATGAAATTGTCGTTCTGGCTTCTAATACTACAAGATTACTTATTTAAGTAACAAAGTTTCACTTTATCTGATTTTTTGTAATTCTTGGTTTTTTTGACCGACTAAAGAACGATTCCCAATACTCAAGTTAAATTAGGTGCCTTATATTAATTAGATTGTAATGGCTTAACTTTGTTAATTAATCTTATCTTGATAACTGTTATTGTATGAACCGCAAAGGTGTTTGAAATCAGAAGGCAATAAGAAGCAGCGAGTACAGTTTATTAGCGGATAGCACAGATAGCAAAGTTATAAGCACAGCGAGCGAATACAGAGGCTAATTTGTAGTCAAATAGAATCAAGGCTCAGCGAGGCAAGGCCAAAGGTTAATATTAGGATTCAAGTATATATATATATATATATATATATATATATATATATATATATATATAAAGTTACGTAATAGTTTATGGAAGAAATGCAAGACCACTATCTTATTTACAAAGGAGAAAAAGGAAGTGAAGAACAAGATTATAATTAGCACTTACGTTTTATATAGTTAGACGGAGTGTTAAAACCATGGAAGTATCATTGATTGAACATAACTGTTTTGTACAGAGGTCTGGTAAATTGCTAGAGCCTAACCTGGACATAAATTCTACGGGTCGCGACCGACCTCCTATAGGACTGATATGTAATCACAATTGATTGACCACTGGGTGGTTATCAATATCATGTGTGTCAAGTCCTTCTTAGTGCGGATCGAATGCTATCGACCAAGTTGCAGTGTGGTCACTAGTCTAAGTGACTCGACATTGCGTGCACTATGCTGAGATAAGATGATGGTTGGAGGTAGTTGGGTCGGTCGCGGCCCTTATAGCCCAGTGGTAACGTCCCTGACTGTGAAGCTGGGTGACACGGGATCGAATCCGTCAGGGAGCACCAGTCCCCTCAAGATTACAGGTACACATTGCTGACGAGTGCCAAGTAGCACGAAACCCGGGTCCAGGGTTTCCTGTTGACTACCTCCAACCACCATCTTATCTCAACATAGTGCCCGCAATGTCGAGTCACTTAGACTAGTGGCCAATTTTATTAAATAAACATCCCAAGCCTTCGGTGTTACTCAAGAACGAAATCAGAATCGTCATCTCTTTTACCAATTAAATTTCCCAATGACCTTTCTTATCCCCTCCCTAAAATATTACTAATTCTTACATATTTTTAAAGTTCGTTAAAAGTTGAGTTATTCACATCTTACTCTGTATAAAGAATTTTGAAAATTAGCTTGACCAATACTTTTTTGTGGGCTGTTTACGTTTTAATATGTTGTTATTGTGTTTTTTTTTCAGTAGCTTGTTGTAATTATAAAGCATTTCCTTATTATACTGTATGCTGTCTTTTTTATATTCAAAGTGTAAACCCGAATTACGAGCTGCATTTTTTCGACAAGTTTCTCCTTTGGCAACATTGACTGGAGCACAGTTTGTTACAATTCTTCGGTCATTACTCGAACAGGGTTTAATAGATCCTGACGATATGGTTATTGAAGAGTGTTTACACTGTCTAACTAATCTTTTACGTAGACGATTGCTCAGTGCACCCATTGCAGTTTCATTTTTAACTCGTGCTTTAGCATTAACCGCACATCCATGTTTACGAATTCGTCAAGGATCTGTGGCTTATATTACATCTTTTGCTCGACTAGCTGTTAACTTTGCTGAAAAGTCTCAATCACGAGTTCTAACTGAAGATGAAGACACTGTACCTATGGTACATCATTTTTGGCCAGGTATTTGTAGTCCTGCAAGTGTTTATGCTCGTTTAGTTAATATTGAAGTTAAGAAAACTATTTTTCGGTAAGTCATAGTATCCAAAAATATAATAGCTTTTTTAAGGCTGAATTATTTTGTAATCTATGGCATTTTATGTTAACATTTATCAGTTAAATCCTTTCGGATTATTTCTTTTGTTTATGTGATAAGAGTTCTCTCAAGAAGCTTTTTACCAATCAGTTAGTCATTTAAAATGACTAATTGTTGAATGTATCCGATTATTTGTCTTCGAAACAATTCTGACATATAGTGTACGCACCAAGTAAGGTATACTGGGGTTATTCCCAAGATACTAGATAGAGATGATGAATGATTAGGGTAAGTCTGAAAACCTCTACGGACCTATCGGGTTAATACTTTTGTAGCAAATGTTTAGCCATCATTTTCTTTTATGTGCGGTTGCTTAAGATTAGGCTGAAAGAAAGTTAGAAATGACTAATTGAGGACACGGCATCGGCTCATTAAATTGTGGATGATCCATTTAAGCCATGCTGATAGATATAAAGTTCCTGGTTAAAGTCAACATAGTATTCGTGATTAATGGTTAGATACGTTGGATTAATTGAGAAAGTTTTTCATCCCTTTTCCCAAGCTCTCGACGAATTACTTCACTTTGAGTCACATATTTTTTCTATATGAGGTTTGTTAATGATATGTGATCGATCAGACTAAATCAAATAGAGTGGGTTTGTGCAGAATCAGATTAGTTTAATTAATACTCCTAGTGCTTTGGAAGTTCAGTTGAATGTGATATATACATGCTAAATATGAATTGTTATTTAGTTACACTATAAATATACTCCGTTTTTAATTTATGTGATTAAGCACTGTACGTCAGCATGTATAATCTCATACAGTTATTTAACAAATTTGTGCATCAAGACGTACTGATATATCAAGCAGAATTTAGATCAAGTTAAGTCATGAACCTGTAGTCTGATTATACTATTATCTCCAATCTATAACCTGTAGTGTTCTGAGTATTCTATCTTGGTGGTTTAATATTAATTTAATATTAAAGAAAAAGATTACAGTTGATTCTTGAATTTAAATGATTCCTAAGTTTTTCTCTACATTTTTATGTAATAAATGGTGAACAGATTTCATTTTCAATCCAGAATAATCATGTAAAGATAAGTTCCTTACTTATATGTGCATACAATATACTTACTTATTTTTTTGTGTGTTATTCTTTGGAATTGAATTTAGACGACCTGTAAACTTTTGTTTTACAAATGATGCGGTCCTTTTGCATAGTTTACATCCACCAATTAGTCGAACTGTTCTAGAAGCTTTAGTATTTATGTCATATTCATCTAATTCTATGCAACAATTAACATCCAAAGATTCTCAGTTGTCCCGTTTAGACAGACTAAATCAGATATTGAAATTATTTCAAGAAAGAAAATCGTCACGTGCTGTAACACGAAGTGGTGAAACACCTTGTTATACTTCGCCTAATGTAAGCATTCTTTTTTTCTTGTGAGGAGGTTGCTTAAGTTTCTGCATTTGTTTTTTTGTGAATTTCTTTTGCTATTTATTTTATTATAAATCATGTTTTCATTTAATGTAAATACATTAACATCGAAATTTCATGTGGATTAAGTGATTACGTTGATAATTTTGCACAATGACTGTAGCAATAAATTGTACTGAACAAACTGAATTGATATTCATCAAGGGTCTGATAGATAGTAGTAAAAAATTCTACTCATTGTGTTTATGTGACTTATTAATAGATGGATGCAACATTACAGAATCGTTCAAAAATTGTACTATACTTAAGTTATTATACCTTTTAGTAGTAAGAAGATTAATGTGAAATAAGGTATGTTCAATTAGCAAAGAAATACATCAATATATAACGTACAACTACAGACAATGTAATAAGATTTTCACGACAATTCAATGTGATACTGGTCTATGTTGAGCTTTCTACGATGATAATTCCATCAAATTCCGATAATCTTTATCTCATTGCATTATCGAAATTTACCAAATGAACTAATTATTTTAACTATGATTGATTAATATTTTATTTTATGATCACAATTATAAATTCCTTTTCCTCAATCTTGGCTGATATTTTTTAAGCTTTACTCATTTCACTTAGTCAATTTAATTATTTTTACAATTCTTATTGCACAACGTTTAACATTAGTAAACAATGATGTTTAGTGTCTAGCACTGAAATCCAAGGTTCGCGTTTCGTCCTATTTGGGGCTCGTCAGCTGGATGTTCCTGCACCCAACCCATCAAGAAGCACTACCTAGTTCTACAAATAGCAATATAAAGGAATGCAATATTAGTGGAGTAACAACTTTGATCATAATAATTAATTTTCACAAGTCAGATTGTCTTTTCTAGTAAAGAAAAAAGGTGCAAGTTTACATATATACATATATATTAGGAGTCGGGTTACTGTTGTGAGTTAGAGTTATCATCTTATAGAGTTTCCGACACCAACTGACGTCAGTTATAATTCAAAAACGGTATGTTTTGGTATTAGGAATCGAACTGAAGTTTTGATTTAGATTTACGAATTGAGGTCAGTGTTTTCAATACGAACTGACATAAACTATAGGACAATATCTTACCACCTTCTTGCTTATCAACTTGAGATTTAGAGTAAGAGTAAGAACGCCAGAACATTATCTAGCTTCACCAGACACACCCATAAAGTACTTTAGCACACAAAGTGCCTTAGAAGCTAGTATGTTATGTACTTCAGCTTAATCTCGATCTAAAATTCATTTCCCAGTTGCATAACAGTTATTATCATTGACTTCAAGGATTTTAAGGACCAAATTTTCACAATTTTCGCTCGGACAATAATAACATACACGTTATCGCTGCATTTTAAACTTCGCACAAAATACGTGAGGCGTTGTCTTAACTCTGTTCTGTTAACTCAAGGTCGTCATTAACCATATTCATTATGTTTTTAAGCTCTTATCAGTTTTAAATGTATCAATAGTTGATGAATTTTTTCGGTGATATTATGTTCTAAGTCAAAGGGTCTAATTGTATATCTTTCGCTGTTGTTTTTGGTCAACGTCATCAGCATCTACTTCCATATGGTGGTGATGCAGTCCGAACAACAGAACTTACCTGGTTATTTGGAAAACATAGTACATTTCTGAATCAATATTTATTGTTGTGTTTGTTGTGATATATATAGTCTTTTCATAGCATTGTTTATGAGATCACATAATATCGGTGATTTACATAACATGAATTGTTTGTATTGTGATCTCGCCTCCTACATAGCTAATATAAAATTCACATACTCTACTATTATGATTGTCATGTGATGGATAGTTCACTCACAAAAATACCCACATTCCTCTATCTCTAATAATAGCACAATTATTCAGATAAGTGGTCACTTATACCTTTATTATTTAGGCTCGTAATTCATGTGACTATAAAGGTAAAATATCAGACCACAACATACCACATTTAATCAATGAAAATAGGCATATGACCAAAAGATTTTTTTTAAATCCAAAGCAGAATAACCAAGTCCTAGTTAATTGGCAGTAATTTTATGGACGGCCGAATCATAAAGCAATGGTCAACATGCCAATAAAGATTATGGTTAGAACTACAAAAGAATATCATAAAACATATGTTTGATAAGCATTCATTAAAAATATACAGTCCGACTTTACCAAACTGTAGCTGCTCACGTTTCATATTTCCTTTTTTTTCTCTCTATAACCTTTATATCTCAAGTACAAAATCTTGTTATCAGAAGCTAAGTTTCGTTTTATTTGGATTCTGAACCTATAAACTGTAGTTCTTTCGATTTGATCAATTCTATATTTGAGTGTTTCTTTCCTCCTGATAAGTTTTTCTCATGTCATCTTTCAAAATCCCAAAGATAATAATGGCTTTATGTCAAACTTTCAGCTTTGAATTCAGTAGTTACCTTCTAGAGTGAACTAAAATAATGATTGTTTTATAGATTAGATTTGCTACGTTGTAGCGAACGAGAACATCAGTAGGGACAACCAAATGTATTTGAACACAAAATTACAGAATATCTTAGTAAAATCTGAGAACCATATAGCAAATATTTCATTTGCAAAATGTAGATCGATTGTCTCAAACTTGATTGTTCCTTCGTTTCCACACCAATCATTCTCTGTTCTCGTTCTCTTCTTATCGATCTTCTTAACCGTCTGCCGCCAGACATTTGACTTTCGATTGGTGATACATACTACTTATATCAGTCGACATGAGGAGCACACACCACAGCGTTTCCTGATGGATAGTCTGTTCTTCATCACTTTCAATTTTTGTGGATGTCGTGGGTTTTTTTCCGTCTCTGCCTACATTATAATTAACAAACTACTTATCCGTACTTTATTCATCTGTTAACAATTATTAATGTAATCTTTTCGACTCATTTGTAAAGTGTCCTGTTGTGTTAATGATTACTTCAATTCTCGTTTATCGATTTTATGGTAATTATTAACTTGGAAAGAAATAAGATTCAGTTTGTATATATCAGTCGATAATACTTCATATAAATTAACTTATACTTACTCAACTACGTGGAACTTAGATGTCTAACATTCATTTCTGCGGTCATAATTTGGATTTCATCCCGAAAAAACAATTTGCGAATATATATATATATATTCGAGTGTTATTAATTCTAAAATCACACCCTCACTCCTATTTTACTCGACATTATTCTGATAAATCAAATTTCATCGGTAGCAATACTAATCACTCATTGAGTAATAACAAACGTTATTTTTATCTTGTTTCTAGTCCTGTTGGAGTTCTGTCAATTTAGTTGCAGTATACCTTCTAATTTGAAAGATTCGAGACTGGGTGTGCTGTTTTCATTTTAAGTGGTTTGAGATAGTTAGCAGTAGTAATGTCTCTGGTTTTGACATTATATGGCATGTGTTAAAATGCTAAAGGGATACATCAATTCCTTCAACCATGAAAACGCACCTTGATGGCACAGATCAACTAATAAAGTTCAGGGCCTCCTGCTTTGAATTGTCTAACTTCGTCATTAGTCCCTACATAACAAAACTGGCGAACTGTTTGATAAATTATCAGGTGTTTAACGAGTTCCTGGTTCCAGTTTATGGTTTAATAACATTTCTATTATTTAATCAATAGATAATTTACTATAACTCAAAGGACCGTATTGGATTTTGTTCACCAAGCTATAAATTGTATCTAGTTTCAAGGCCTCAATGATTAATAAATCAACAGTTACATTATTTATAAGCATAATGAGGTTTGAATAAATCTCTCTCTTAGTCATTATCAGCGTTAGTTCGATTATTTTTTTCTGTCTTATCTCTTTGTTTTTTTCTTCAGGATGAGTTCATTGATTCATTAATTTTAAAACTCAAATCGCTGGGTTTAACGGAATTAATGGAATCTCAGTTGGTAAATTTATCCAGTTATATTGTAAACTTATACCAAAACGGTCGTCCTCATAATGCTTTTCATTCATCTAATCCGAAACTTAATCATATTTTTCCAAAATACCAAGTTTACCCCATTGAAGACCGTGATAAAATGTTTCTAAGTAAGTGTCTCTAGGTCTTAAGTATTATAAATAAATAAAATTTTAATTTCGTCACTGGTTTACGTGAACTGAATACTTTATATGATTATACCATTAATATCCAAATGTGCACTGCGTTCTACTTGCAATCCACAAATAATATATATCTATGTTTTCATATATCATTGCTCTTATTGAGTTTAGAACTAACTAACCAGTGCTTTAAATATCAAATCGTTACGTGCTAGATTGGTGGATTACGATAAACATCAGTTATGTTGAATTGGTTTCTTTATCTATTGAATATCTGCAAAAGAATGATTTTGTTGTATGATTTATACTGTGTAATGTTAGTTCAGATCGTTAGCACAAGGGAAAAATATTGAACTGTCAGAATTCTGCTTAATTGTCTGGTATTTCAATGTTCAGGTTTCTGATCAATCGTTACTTGTTAATTCCATCGTCACTGTTGGCATATATTTGGACTAGCTTTCATCTTCAATATTATAGTCGTTCATCACGTTCTTTATATATTAATTGTTGGAGTTTATTTGATTCCATAATATATTAATTAACCCGTATCTAATATCTGAGACCTCTTTCTGTAATGGTTGTCCACATACATTAAGATGACAATAAGACATACCTTGATGTTTGTCTGAACATATGCAAAGATAGCTATCACTTTGTTCTATATAGTGTTTGATTTCTTGTTTAATCGTTGAATTTATTGTTTTGTACAATATCATACGTTAAGGAGAATATGTAAATTTGTAAATTACACTAATTTTGTGGGAGTTTACTACTAGTCTAGTTATGATTGGCAGTCGTTCTGTTTGTTTGTTTTTGGAACCGGGGGTTTATCGCTACTCAAAAATCCGAAAAATACTATATTTTGGTATTTTTTCAGTCCTTGGTATGATATGTGATCACTTGGCCCGAATTTCCAGAAAAATGTTAGTTTTCTCTTTACTTTAAGTAAGCCTCAGTGATGAGTGTCAACTAACTCAAAGCTTTGATCCATAGATGCATATCAATTGACTGTAACTACTTAACATTAAACGAAATGTACTGCAAAGTCGAATCATTTAGCTTAATGGCTATATTTCAAACTGACCGGCAGAATTCGATTACCACTGAGGTGGTCTAGACAGCATGGCATTGGTTATATTACTTAGTGAGTGATTTTTGCTAAACATCAATTTTACAGAAGGACAATCGGGGTCCGATAAGTCTACTTTCTATTTTATTATCATTATGAATGTATGTTTGTAATAGTTGTGCTTTACAATTTCCTTTTTTATATTTTAGGTTCACAACCTACAAATACTCAGTGTACTAATCCCAAAGATTTTCTAGAAGATCCTTCTCATTTACAATGGTAATTAAGTTTTTCCTGTCTTTTTTGTCATTTCGAAGCTTTACATTGTTAGTCTTTATTTTTAGATTGATTTTGGTTTATATTCTCCGTGACAGACAGGCTTGATATCAGATCTGAGTAACCCTCATAAGTACATATCATCGTCCACGTCGTTTTATGCAAAATACAAACAGTACTTTACATACCCCAAAGCTTAACGTCTGATGACTTCATCACTTGTCATCGTTTCTGAGTACACTGAGTGAATTTTCACACTAAATGTCAAAGCAATAATTAATGTTTATTAATGCTTAATTTACTACAAATTTCGGTTGTAAGGATTCGAATATTGACGTTCTTGATGTTATGGACTACAATTGATCAGTTTTCTGGTTGTTATGTGTCCTGAATGGATTGGCTTATTATGCACTTTTAAGCAGATCTTCATGGCTACTGGAAGTGGAATTCAAGTCACTCGTTTTTCTTATTTGGAACCCTTCGGATATATGCACTTACACCTCAGTGCTGATGTTTGCACCAAGGCTCGGACCCAGTTCCCTTTGCTTTAAACACTATGTTTTCTATAACTACAGTTTAACCATATTTCCTTTATTTAACGTCATTTCCTTTCTTACTTTCATGTTTTAGGCTATTAAGTTCACCACTGAAACGTTATGCAAATCTCTTACGGGAACGTTTACTTTCTGGTCGTCTTTCATTACACCGTGATTCCTTTGATTCTGGGAAGAAAATTATTATTGGGCGTAGTTTAATCTTATCTCCACCGTCAACATTACTTAACACTGGTGGGGATAATTCTTCATATGCATCGACAAATACATCAAATACAAATTTAACAAAAATGGGCACAATCGGTACACTAGTACATGGTGAAGTATTATCATCATCGTTTGCTGAAATGATTAATCCATTGTTTGGTATTCGATCAACTCCGAAAAATATGTTTGAAGTACAAAGTGAAATGCCTATTTGGCCAGAATCACGTCCTCAAGGTATTATGTTAGCAAATCTACAAGAGCATCGTGCGGGAATGATCAGGTAATTACAACGAGATTGCCCTCAGTTGTCTTAAATAAGAAGCAACACTTATCTATTTAAAATATGAACTCCTGGTGCATTTTAAAACAAGTCAGTCAGTTACAACGTAGGACCAGGCATATAGATGCATCAGTCCAAGTTGCCATACCTCATTTGCACAGCAGGACGAACAGCGGATTCATAAGAGCAGTTAACTCAATGGTGTAATATGTAAAAGAAAGATTTTATGTAAAGATATAAGGCAGAAAGAAAGATATGAAACGATATTAATCTCATAGTTTAAAGGAAGACAAAGAGTGTATACACCTAGGCCATTGTGACAGATTCTGAGTCATGTCACCCAGAGTCTCCAAAAAGCACGTCTATCGTAGTATTATCACTTTCACCTAATATCACTAACACTGAGTCCCTTAACACAGATACCATACGTGCTAGCACTTCATTTCCTACTCATAATTCTGATATGTTTTCAGTTTGTCGATTAGAACACCAGGAAAGCCATCAAAGCATCGTATATTATTCAGACTTGAAAACTCACTTGTTTGTATACATAAAATACAAGGCTTTGACGAGCGATGAATAATAAATCTTAATATTTCTACATCATATATACTTTTATGGTGTAAATCTGAGTCACAAGTTTCTATTTAACTTACTGTCATTAATGAAAGTGAATGATATGGTAGTGATTAATGAGCTACATTGAAGTGTACGATAATAACACTATAGGAATAACATAAATTGACTGTTTAACAAATACACATTAAACGTATCGTTATTGATCTCCTGTTAGATAACTTTCACATTTCTCATTATTCGCTCAATCCTAACCAAAACATATCTACCCAAACATAATTATGTCAAGAACGTCTTATTGCTTATTATTTATTATTGTAAAGCAGGCCCTTAATACACATTTGCCATAGTATATTGTAAACCGACTCCCTTCATTCTTCTTTCAGTGAGTCCATTTGTCTGTAGACAAGCCTAATTCGACGTTTAAACGAAGGTGGTTAATATGATTTCACCTATGGGAATCAAAAATTTTGATTATAAACCACTAGTATACTTCCATTTATTGATCCTAAATGAAAAAATGGCATATAAACTCGTAGATATGTTTTTAGAATCATTCAGTTCGAAGTCTTATCTGCTAATTTGTTCCAAGAACTATAGTTTGTTTATCCATCCTAGACAAATCAAGTGAACAAATAGACAACAGTACCAATGTTAAGTCACTTATTCAATTAAACTCTCGCTTTTATCAAGCAGTTCAGCACTTAACTATAAATGTATAAATGTATGTAAATCATAGTAAATACCTCCATGTTGTTTTCATGTAGTTCTTGTTCTGAGGTGTAAATTCAGTCATTCACTCATATGTTGGTCTATATCACAGTTTTGTTTTAATTTACATTATCGCTCATAATTTTGTCTGAATCGGATTACTTCAAGCTGTTATAATGTACCTCATTTAAAAACGTGGATCAATAATAATAGTTAATTGATATGCTGATCCTCATGATCTTAACCATTGAAATTACTATAATATCCACAAAACCCATCTGATATTGATCCTATTTACAGCAATAGTTCTTAGTGTTTGAGTAACTCAAATAAATAACTTTAGTGTTAAGAGTTCTACAATGAAACAATAATCCTTATCTTTCATTTTATAGGCACTGTAATTTGTAGTAGTCTTTGTTTCAGTAAATAACCTTTTTTATTCTCTGTACCTCTTTCTCCTACTTAACTACTGTCAGCTTAATGTGGTTTCTTGATAATTTATATTGTTTTCTATGCCACCTATACTCTCAAACATCCAGCTATTTCACACTTCTATATCCTACGATTTTTAAAGCACGTTTCGCGTTAGATTAATAAGTTGAGGGGGGTCCCTAGACTTAGGTTTTGTGCTGGTTAGCACTTGTCGGCAAGACATTTTTGTAATTTTCAGGGAACTCATGCTTCCTCAGAGATCTCAATTTTCGTCATTCGGTGAAACAGTTGGAAATTTGAACATTGACGCATTCGCGTTTTGACTGACATGTTGTAGGACCTTAATGTTTACAATAATCAGCTACTGAGTAGTAATCAGTGTCATATTGGTTGAAATATGCCGATGATGTTTCAATATGGTCGTTGAGGCAAGTTGATTATCTAGCTCCAGTTTTTACTCGCTTACTAGCAACCGTCTGTTTACACTTGCACTTCATCTGAAACGCAATTTATGTTATAAGTTGTGTTGTGTTAATTCTTAAAGCTTTATTTACTAATCTCTTTCACCTTCTAATGAGACATTATGCTTTTCTTGAGTAATTGATTACTCTAGGATAAGAGAATAACTTACTTTACTATACGTTTACCCTTTTTACTCACTAAACTATCCTACTTTATAGATGTTAGGCATTGAAATTCGGTCTAAATAATCGAAAGTTCGATGTGTTGGGAATCACTAGTTCAATTACGTGATTTCATATTGGTTTGTAGTGTTGAAAAGTTTCAGAATCAAACGAGAAAACTGTCATGTACCACCCAATTTTTAGACACTTCATCTATTGCTTACGTATAGTATGATCTACAATTACAATCCCTATCATTCTAATCGCTATTAACTTCTTGATATAACTGAACAGAAATTCCCATCCTTAATCTTTTTCCTACTTTTACAGTTTAGCAACTCATAGTTCCGGTCGACTATTTGCATCATGTTCCAGTGGGGATGGTTTGGTGAAACTATGGAATTGTGGATTCTGGCCTACTGAATCTGATGGTTATTTAGACCAGTCAACTACCGGTAATCATTCTAGTCGTGTTAACAGTGCAACATCTGAACTAGTCCAAAAATCATCTAGTTCAAAAAATCCAGAACTTGGGTTAGCTTATTGTTTACCTACACGATCATCTTGGACATTTAATTGTAGTGGACAGGACTCAACTGATTCATCTATTAAAATATGTCGAGTAAGTATGA
This sequence comes from Schistosoma haematobium, assembly GCF_000699445.3. NCBI lineage: Eukaryota > Metazoa > Platyhelminthes > Trematoda > Strigeidida > Schistosomatidae > Schistosoma > Schistosoma haematobium. The sequence goes on along the minus strand of NC_067198.1, from coordinate 33,582,169 downwards.
GTAACGAAATGATAAAAGCAACAAAACTCCGCTAAATCGATTATTTCATTATAATTATAGAACCTTGATGAGGGTCATAAATTTAACTCCTAGCGAGGTAGGTTGTAGATGTGCGTTGCTGCGAATTTCCATAATACCCAATATCTGTTCAGTGATTGTTTATTCAAAGTTAGTACGTGAAGTAAACTATGAATTCCATAAAATTTACGTACTTATCATTAAGTTATAACGTATTTTGTGATTTTTCTTATTTGTTTCTTGGCTACATGTAAGCCATACTAACAACTTCTGATTTTTATACCAAAACTAACCTCAAAGTTAAATTCTAATCATTTTTGTCATTTTTCGATTTGTTCATAGTTCGAGATTCATACAATGTTTGAGGGTCTTACGAGCAGGTTAATACGTTACGATCTTATATGTTTATTTATTTAAACAAATGAAGATTTGTGCGAAGGAGCACCAAAAGATATATGTGCCCCATATAAAGTAGTTATCATTCAGTTTTATGTGAGCTGGGATACTACCGGGGTGCCCAAATCGAAGTAGGTGGCCAAGCCTTCGGCCCCACAAGGCAATGGAGCAACGTTAGGAGATGCAGTCCCATGGTAGCCGGTGACCAACGATTGGTTGATACGCCATTTGTTCCTTTAGGATACTGGAGCCCATGTGACCATTGGTTTGGAATCGGGGTTGTCCAACTTCCCTAGATGGACTCTCCATGTCCACCAACCCGGTTAAAGCGCCGGACATTCGCTTTTCGCCCTCTTTATTTCGTAAACAACACCCCGGCCACGAGACGGCAGTGAGTAGGACTTCCCTGGCAGAGGCTATATACGCGTGGCCATGTGAGAGCGTTTCGAGAGGGAGAGATGACTCTTCTCACTCTCGGCTGTATCAAGGCATTCGGGGGCGTCCATGAAGTTGATGTAGAAAGATGAATTCCATTCAAATGATTGTTGCACAATGATCCGTAGTGTCGCGATTTGATCTGTACACGATCGATCCTTACGGAATCCAGCCTGTCGGTCTCGAAGTTGGGGATCCACGGAGTCCTTCATTCTGTTTAATAATACCTTGTTGAAGACTTTTCCTGGTATTGAGAGAAGAGTGATGCTCCTGTAGTTATCACAGTTGCTGAGATAGCCTTTCTTTAGTATGTTGATCAGAAGTCCTTCCTTCCAGTCTGTTGGTACTTATTCATCGTCCCAAATCTTGCTGTAGAGACTGTTTAGTATCTTTGCAGTTACCAGGGCATTCGGGGGATTTTTAGATACAATGTCAACAGAGATGAACATGCTTAGTAGTACATGAATAGTTTTAAAAGTATTATCAGCATTCATTCCTTTCTTGAAATGTGCTCAGTGAAATTTCATTTTCTTGTACCATCATTTATGCATAACATTTAACGTATTTAAATGCAATGTACTTAAACTGTTTTAAGTAACAAAAAAAACGTCTACGAAAATATTCATCGTAAAAAGGATTAAAAATTTCAAACATTCAAATTGCAATATGATATGTTTTGAATACAATTAGTTTCTTTAAAGGTGCTTCTCTGCACTGGATTTCATAGAAAATAAATTATTTTATTTTATAGAGTCTTGTATGGACATCGAATGGATCTTGTTTAGTTACCATACTTGATGGAAAATGGTTACAACAAATTGATGTAGCTACTGGGCAATCTAATGGTCTAAGTCAATTAAAGATAAATAATTCTGGTCGCGCTGTATGTTTAAAAACATCAACATGTTGTCATTTTCCTTCTCAGTACAATTTAGTAAATCAAGTTATGATCGGTGGAAGTGATACTAATTCAATTGCTTATGCTACAACTAGTAATCAAATTGTTGCACGTGATTTACGTGTGCCAAATTCTAGTTCACCCATATGGATTTTAAAACAAGACAGAAGTCATGGTAAGAAATAAACTGTAATGTGAATAATATATTTTTTAAAAGCTATAAAATTCAGTGAAAACATTGATAAATAATTAAAACAACATCGATTTAAACTATTTAGCTTCACTTACTTACTTACTTTCTGGTCAGCGTCTTTTTAGCGAGTTAGTTTTCTACGGGATGGGGACGATAACCCCATTAGATGGTGGTTGGAGGTAGTCAACAGGAAACCCTGGACCCGGGTTTCGTGCTACTTGGCACTCGTCAGCAAGGTGTACCTGTAATCTTGAGGGAACTGGGTGGTGATCAATCAATTGTGATTACATCTCAGTCCTACAGGAGGTTAGTCACGGCTCGGATAGCTCAGTGGTAACGTCTCTGACTGTGAAGCTGGGTGACACGAGATCGAATCCGCCAGGGAGCACCAGTTCCCTCAAGATTACAGGTACACCTTGCTGACGAGAGCCAAGTAGCACGAAACCCGGGTCCAGGGTTTCCTGTTGACTACCTCCAACCACCATCTAATCTCATTACATAGTGCCCGCAGTGTCGAGTCACCTAGACTGGTGGCCACATTGCAACATGATCGATAGCATTCGATATGCACTAATAATGACTAGACAAGCATGAGATTGATCACCACCCAGTGATCAATCAATTGTGACGATAACCCCATGCCCAACCCTCCTCCTTTATCCGGGCTTGGGACCGGCAGTAGCCCCCGGAGGGACTCCAGGCGGAGTTTATTCAGCTTTGCACTGTTTCAATTTATTCCCTAGATAATATCATTTCCCATCTATTAAGACTATATAAGAAACATGTTTAATTTCTTTTGCTCAGTAGAGTCGTTTACATATCTAACTATTAGTCATTAGGTTACAGTTTCTAATCTAATTATTAGTTTCTTCATATTAGACTGACACTGTTTAATTCAGGCTAGTTGGATCAAACGTATTTGTACTTGATTACGGAAATGGATTTTTTTCTGATAAATTTCATTGAAATGAATTAAATTTTACACTACTTATCCTATAAAATGATCATTAGTAATATCATATGGCACAAATTTTATTTAATTAGAGTTAAGATTTTACCCGTGATGTAAGCTTTAGGGTATAGGCTCAATGATAAATTCAGCATTTAACTTCTTATCGTGAATATATTTTTTTAAGTATCTGTTCCAATTAAAATGAGCTTTCTAGTCAGTATAAATACATCTCGAGGATTATACTGATGATGTCTAGATAAAGCAATAAACATTTACAATTAAACTACGCTGGCTCAGAGAACGCACTGACATCAAAACAATTCATTTGAGTTATGGTAATATGCTGGATTATCACACGTTTATTCTGAATTCATCTCTCATATTGGTTGACGTATCTTATTCGTTTCCTATATTGCATTGTAGTACATGAGGATAAGCTTGTAACGGGCCTCATCGATTTATATACACTTACTAACTAAAAGAAAGGCATGTTAAATAAATAGGTCATTAAAACTTCATCGATTGATTACCTTATATTAGCTCAGACATTTGATCATCTGTCTACATCTCTATTTGTATACTTGTATTTGTTTATCTCATTATTTATCTGTATTTTACACATTATTTACTTTGTGTTAAAATTACTCTTGATTAAATAGAGTTTGACTGTCACCAATCCTATCTGCGTGTGCTTGTCTTATAGATTGGTTTATCTGATTAAACGATTGCCCGAATTATGATTTCTCTAATAGCATTTTTAATCGGAATTTCGACTTTGCATTGCGTAAACGTAATAAGTCATTCAATGTGTACGAAATTAAACAGATATATATATCCAGGATCAACGAAGTATGTAGTCAATTGTTTTTTCTGTCAAGCTTTATTTTCACCATACTGTATAACATAGGAAATGCTTAGTGAATGTGAGATGTAAACTTCATTTAGTTAGTCTGTTTTAACTTGCCTTCCTGTCACCATGATAAGGCAGAATTACTCGAAATTTCGGCCTTTGGGTTCGAACCCCGTTCTTCACCACCTTTGTGAAAATCTATAAACTCTGTAAAAGTACGTTCAGTTTTCTAACTTCAAAAGAAAAATTTTCCAACTAGTACACTTGGATGAGTTTGGTGGTAGAGCCATAGTTTGACTTTGAACCACTGAGTCATCTGTTCTTATTCTGATTTACCTACTTTCCAGTCTACAATTCACCAGCTCTTACACTATGGGTATGACTCAGAAATAATTACAAATCCTTTGTACTTGGTTAGCAAATAGGATTAGAAATTTAAGCGAATGAAACAGAAAGTTCTGGTAATATCGAAGTAGAAACTATCAGTCGATATTAATTGCTTAACGTTAATGGGAATATATTATCATGCTTTCGTAAGTTGAAAATTGTGATTTTTTGATATATTAATTAACAAATATTTTTCAACTCTTATTTAGGTTTAATACTTTCGATGGTAGTACATAGTTTTCATACATGGCTTGTTACAGGAACCAGTCGTGGGCATCTTATATGTTGGGATTTAAGATATAAACGTCAGATAGCGTATACAGAACATCCATACCAACCAGGTATAGGTATTTTAGATTTACAAATAGCTGAAACTCATTCTCGGTTTGAACTGGATAAAAAGTATGCTGGTCAAAATCTCCCTCAGTCATCCGAAAAGTCATATCAAGTAGGACAAACGTTGGTAAGTTGTTAATTTCATTTTATATATCCTGCATTATGGATGAAATATGATACATGATAAAAACTAAAAACTATTTGACCATTATCGTACTATACAAGGTCTGTGCACGGATGATGTCATGTTATATTTGTATTGCACTGCCTAAATTTGCTTTAGAGAAACATCTACATTAAGATAAAGTTACAGGGTTCTGATTTTGGGACAAACTATAAAGTTATCATGTTTTTTTGTGATATGACGGTGTCCTTAGGTGAAAATATCTCCAACAAGATATTTTTCATAAATTTTGAGCAGTAAGAACTTATCCCAAGTGTTTTTTGAAATATAATTCGGAGCATTTATAAGACTGAATTTTGTCAGATTTCTCCATCAAGCAGAACTATATGATCCACGTACTTCAAGTTGAAGATTGGATCTTTAAAGAGATGGTCGACTACTGAAAATTGAAATGTAGTGTTATTTCTAGAGAGGCATCTATCGAACACCACTTACTATTACTAATTTAGATTACTGTTTGGCATTATCGCTGATATGATCAATAATGTTCCAGAGCAGAGCTTTCAGATGTAAAACAATTTTGACACTGATTCAAGGTACGAACACTGCCACGAGACTTCTTGGTAGACAGTGTCGCATTCAGGCTAAGTAATGACTGCAGTCGAGCGTCGGTATGCATACCTGTTTTAGAATTTTTTCAGTGTAACAACTTAACCAACACATCTACGTCCAAATCCTAAACCTTCGATCGGAACCTATTAGATAGAATTACATCCTACTGAGTTAGTTTAAGTGGTAATATTGAGTCATTATACTACGATACCTCTGAAATTAATTTAGAAAGTCATAATGCTTTCTCGCTCGTTCAGGATTATTGTTTTCCCAACCTTTCTAACAACTGGTGGTTCTTACGCATATCTTTCATTGATGGGTAATGCATGTCAACTGTCTAAATTGTTAATTAAAGTGTGATTGGAATAACACCTTTCTTATTTTAGAGGCCTTATTGGTAAATAGCAGTGTACTCTACAATGTTATTTTCTTGGCTGAGAATAATACTGGTCACTGAAACACTGATTTTCTAGACGTTGGAGTTGCATCTCTTCATATGACAATCAAGGATAAGGCACAAGATGTCTTTTTGGAATTTTAAAGCTTTATTTACAGTAACCTGTAACTTCTTATAAATCTAACCTCTAAAATTTTATTTAATAGATTATTGCTGCAACCGATCATCATAATGAAGTGACAATCTGGGACTTGGAGTCCTCAGCCACAGCGTCATCATCTGCAGCTATTTCATCCTGTAATTATGGGCTCCCCGGTTCTTTCGCACCAGTTCGCAGTACAGGATGTTTAGCTTCGACGTGGGCTCAACCAGGAAATAAAACACCTCTTGTTCTTGATAGTTCTTTACCACATCGATCAGTCCGATCAATTTTGTGCCTTCCTAACAACAATGTTATACAGTTTAATGAACATAACAAACCCCATTCTCAAGTTACTCATTTACCAGCTATAGTGGCCGGTGGTAATGATGCACGTTTACGGTATTGGAACTTCCGAAAACCAGAAAATTCGTGTGTTTTAGTTTGGGCTGGGATTGATGAAGCGACGCCTCCTCGACTTACCTACCGGTAAATTGGTTTTTGTCATTTTATATTCAGTGACACAGTGACATTCATTTAAGATGAACTTATATCCAGGACGCTGATGTGAATATGAATGTTCATACATCCTACCAACAACACTGAATGTATTTTCTGGTTTAACGTAAGATTCTGTACTCCTTAAAATAATTTAACCAATCCCTCTGGATTTTAAAAAATCCGAAAATCAGCTCTATGAAAGCATTTTTAATTGTTCAATTCTAATTTCCCCTTGAGTTAGACTGAACGTCACTCCAGAACTTTAAGTAGAGAAATAGCTACAAGTATGCTAATAAATATACATTATCAAAGGTGTAATCTCGTCTGATTTGTTCCGAATGTTTTGCCTTTCTCACTATCCGTTTGGCACCACGATTCATAAGTGGGGGTTAAGTCATCGAAGCTTAGTTATGATATAGGGTTCCATACACTATAATGTAAAAACTGACCACTAAATCATAGTACTTTAATAGTATGCTACAGTTTACTTGGATGAAAGCCCATAATTGGTTGAGTTGTTTACACGAGTTGAAATCCCCATATCGAAATTGTGCTTATCGTAATGACTAAACAAAACCAACACATTCGTTTTCCGTATCGATATTCTTCAATTCACTTGCGAACTTCTACTCTGCTTTGCTGTACTGTTTAGCTAAATTTATGAACTAGTGATTTAATAGTACCAAATACTATATCCACTAAGCAATCTATGTAACACTGGAGATCTATTGATGGAAATGATAATTTGGTACGCATTAGCTTTGGCTAATAAATCACGAACCAGTTGGCGATAGTACTGTTGCAATTCGTCTTAAAAATGTTCTTACTGTTTGTGTAAAATAAGACAGAAAATGTGAATAGTTTTGAAAAAAATATTTATCATCAATAATGGGATGTAAACTATTTCACTAAAAGTTGACCTGAATGGAGTAACATTGTCATTCAATAGTTAGAATCAACATGAAGCCTGAGACAAATATTCATTAGCTCAAATTGTCATACCCCACTAGCACGACAAGATGATTAGTGACGAGTCATGTTATTGTAGTTTCAGTTTTATTAAAAAATACTAAATACTGAGAATTTGGTTCGAAAAACAGGATATAGAGGTATGTATAAATGAGTAATACTGGGACCAGAAATCTTGGGTAAGATAAAGAGCTAGTGGATCTGAACCACTGTGATAAGTTCTGAGCTATGTCAGCCAACGTCTTTAGCCACAGTGATTGCGGTTATCGTGTGGACCTTATCCAAGTAGTCTGCATCTACTAGCGTGATTTAGACCAAGACTCATTGAATTTATAGACTGGTGTCAGTATTTTTATTTTGCCACCTTCCTAACCAAGATGACAAATAACCTACTTTTTTCAACAACAAAAAATGTTTCTACATAACTATACTTTCATTGTCACACAGGAAGTGAACTAATACTATATATATTTCTTTTAAAAAAGCTTCCCAAAAAAATGATCATTTTCTTCTATTGTTAATAGGTCAACATATGTAAATGATGTCTATGTTTTGATTGAACAAACTGATACTTCTTCCGTTAGTGATACATCAAGTAGTTTGTTAACAAAAACAATGTACACAGAAATATCACAAAAATTACAATCATCAAGTAATATAACAGAAGTATCAAATAGTGCATTCCCTGTGTCAGGACGTTTAGAATTACGTGAATCAACCAAAGGACATAAGAATATTATATCTGATTTAACTGTTCTTCAAGCAGGTCAAGCATTTCTAGTCTCTGCTTCAATGGATGGTGTAATAAAAATTTGGCGATAATATATATACTAATCATAAAATTTATTCATAAAGTATTTTCTTATTAATTGATTTCACTAATTTATTAATTAATGTAAATTGTGATTATGGTGATAATAGAACAACTTTTACTTGTACACCATTTTATTTTACATATTTTATAACATAAATGAAACAACCTTGCAAATATTGTTTAAATATCGGTTATTAAAATTTAAAGTTGTGTACGTTTGTCAAAACTTTAATTCTTTTTATTAAAGTTGTTATAAAGAATTTTGAACACCAATATTTAAGCGTTAATTTCGATTTGGTTTTAACCGAAAAAGACAAAACAACATACCAAATTGTTACATATACAACATTATAGGATTATGATTCACAGAAACGATTTGTTTTAATTTCGAACTGAATAACAATATAAATAAACAAGTGAATTAAAGAAAAATGCTTACATACATATAAATTTGTACAAAATAAAGAAAATAAGAAATCAAAGTGTGTTGTTTTTTGCCTAGACCAAAGGGGTTTTTTTATATTACCGCTTTAATGCTAAAAGAACCATATAATCACTTGTTGTTGCCAAGTCTGAACTTAAGCAAGGTGCCGCTTGTTTTAATAAACTTAATGCAAAACTGCTTGGTGCAAATAAATATACTATCAAAGATGAACGTCGTGTTGTAGTTGTTTTCTCGGAACTAGTATTCAGTGATTCTTGTAGTACTTTTTCTTCATTTGGACAGATTATACCAGCTGATTGTTTTAATTTTAAATAAGCAATTAAAGCGTGTAGTGAAAAACAATGACTTATTGTTGTTTTTACATCCGTACTTTCAGTATTCGACTGATTATTCAGTTTAGATTCCTTGTCCAGATACTTATTAGTTTGCTCCATATCGGGTAATATTAGCATGAGGCATAAATTATGACGAACTGTAGATAGTACATTATGAATACGATGCGTGGCTTCAGCCATCCATGAAGCATCAAGAGTGCCTCGGCGTGAAATACGTAAAGTCGGACTACATAGTCGTTCGGAATTACTGTTATTGTCTCTATAATCCAGTAAGTCTTGACTGATATCTTTATTACCTATTAACATCAAACAACGAAAATAAAAATGGTTATTTTTTAATAAGAACTTTCCTTTCCATAAATCCGGTTGTAGATGCTGGTCTAGTTCTTGGAGAGTGACGATTGATTTCAGGTTACATGGAATATCTTCTACTGGATTGAGTATACCGTGGTTGTCCGAGTAGCGAGGTGTGTTCCGATTATATGTGTGATACCGATTAGATATATGAAAAGATGGTTTTGCATAAGGTAAGTGTCGTACATTAGTGAGATTTTTATCACCGGCGTGATCCTCTATGCAATACTGGTTCATCGTGTACGGCCCTCCATCAAAATGTTCATTTGTTCGAATACGATAGTTATTTGCAGTTACAGGAATTCCAGTATCAGACCTAATTATAGCATTTCGTGATTCTGACATTTGATTGTCCTGACTGTCACTTTCCATGTTAGAGTCCGTCTTGTTTAAAATCTGTGGCTTTGGCTGGATTAATTCCGGGTTTATAAAATCTACACGAAGTCTTAAATTTGGACGACTGGTTGCTGAGAGACTTTTTAATTGTCTATTAGCTTCGAGTGCTGATTCACAGCTGTCATAAATGGCGATTGCATATTTACGTCTAGGAGACCAGTCAAGATAAGTTAGTTGTCCAAAACGAGAAAGCATACGCTGCAGTGAATCAGCGGAAGCCCAAGATTCTAATCCACCAATATACAGACAGTGCGATGGGATCGCTTTACCATAGCCTATCTTGCAATGTAAGGATCTAATAAAACGACCAGACATGGACATTTTTGCACGACTGGCCATATCAACATTCTGAAAGCGTACAAATGCATAAGAATGGGCACCAGGTTTCGGAGAACGCTTAATATCAATTTGTTCAACATAACCATACCTCTCAAAAGCTGAGAGTACCTCTTTTTCCGTTATGTCTGGTTCTAAACTTCCAACAAACAAAGTCCTTGTGGCTTTCGACTCCTTTTCTGAATCAGATGCTCCAGGAGAGAATCCACTTCTGTTATGTTCATAGTGTCGAAGGCTTGCAGAGCCAAAGCGATTGTGAGAAGTGATTGCATTTAACTGTGCAGGTGGCAACACCCCAGGGACAGCATTCAGACCAAGAGCCTTTGCAGCAGCAGCCATCATGGCAGAAGATGTCATTCCAGGCATACCAAGTAGGCTTGTAGTACCTGATGGACCTAGTGGAGTTGGTTTAGGTAAAAAATCAGGAAAAGCGGACTCTACTTTGCCGGGAATATTGTGCATAAGATGTCGCCGGTCATTAATATCTTCGGCTTCCATCCCTTCTTGACGTTTTTTGCTGGCAATTACTTTACGCGTATCACCTTCACTAGAAATATCAATTAATGAGGTAACATTTGCAGGACGATCAAGTATGTAAATTATTGGGCTATCACAAAGAGCTTCTTGTGCGTCTTCAGAATATCTGAAGATAAAAGTTAATAATACATGACACTGGAAAATAGTGATAACAGTTTTCATAGCGATAAACTAATAACAAGTAATTATATCTATTCTGGGACGTTATATGAAGCGTAATTTATGTTATGCATAAGTTCAATTTATACTTCGAGTTTTGTGCCGAGAATCGCGTATTAAATTCTTGAAATCCTTATTCACATCAGTCCATTTGTGACTCGTAAAGACAACATGTATGATTAGTTAACACACGCCTTACTGAATTTTAAGCCTTCAGGCATTACATACATTATCTTTTATAATTATGGCTTATTTAGCAAACGATTGTTCCGAAGCTTCGTACCATGATTGTTTGCAGTCGTAACTGTAGTACGACCAGTGGAATTATCCTATAATTTTAAAAGTACTTACACTAGTTATTCAACTCTTCAAATCTGACTTGTATTGATATCCAGTAGGTTACATTTTTAATCAAGTACAGGTTTATATACTTATTTTCAAATCACACTTCCTGTGTGGCGAATACCGATAATACCTGGCTGTCTAAATTAAAGTAGCTAAAGCGTGGTCGAGATGAACAACCTTATGGCTGACTAATAAAGCATTTTACGTACACCGGCTCAGTCTACTACAAGCGATGTTGGTTGAAGTAGAATCATTGGAAAAGGATTAAAAGTGGGCAGAACAAGACAGGGTGGCGACCTGTGAAATCACTGTCTCGCTCTCAAATTTAAGAGGGGTGACAGGAACTAGTGGTTTTAGAGCCTAGGTGACAAACCGCAAACCGTTTATAGTGGTCTGGATACCTTAACTCTTTATCTTCGACATACTAAACATTCCAAGTTTAGATATTTTTCGCTTTTAGCCCATAATTTTTGTGTAGGTATGTATTTTATTTCCTCCTCATTTGCTCTTTTAGTCATGGGTGCAATGATGTGTTTTTGAAGTTCTCCTCTTATGAATAAGTCTGTCTTGCTTGTCACAAAAGTAAAAGAAAACAAACTAGTAATGAAATATCGGGATAGATCTGGAAAGTAGCTGATTTGCAACTACTTTATCTAATTGTATTATCAAAGGGATATTCACTTGGCTAATTCAATCCGAATGACGAGTCGAATAATCATTGTACAGTAGCTCATTTCATGACAAACTATCTCTATCCTGATTACGCACTAATGAATGACACAGTAAGTTTATTAACACGTATAAGGCATGCATGAAATAAGAAGTTGGATGTGTGTTTGTTATTTCAGGAGAAGCATCATGCTTTGATTAGCTATCGAAGTATCTTAAAAGGAATCTGTAAAGTGGTAGCTTGACGCTTAGGGTGTTTGACTCTCAACCACTAAAAAACTTGTTCAAGCTTCAGTTTAGTTACTTCGATTTGTACAACTAGGTAGTATAACTATAGCTTTAGCAAAGTATGGCTTAAAGCCAAATAAAATTGTTCTTCATAAATGAGTTTCAAATGAATTGATTTAAGAAATTTAATCAGCTCAAAGTTTATCACCAAACTCATCGTGGTTTAATCCTAAAACTAAATTAATTTTGCTAATCCAAGATTGAACAAAGTTTAACAATACACCTACGTTATAAAAGGCTCCTTGGACCAGTGTTACTGAAGTAGTACAGAAACGAAAAAAATTCCGTCAAAAACAATGTAGATTCAGAATAATATTTAGAAAAACACTGTTTGTTTATGTGAATTAATTAATGTGTACCTGAAAAACTTACTGATATGTAACCAGAGCGACGCGTTCGCCACCCAAATGCCCAACATTGATAGAAAGGTCTCCATACTTTCCTAGTTCCCGGTACACACATTGTTCAACAACATCAGCACTCAACTTGGATGAAATGTTTCTTACAGATATAGTTCTAGAATGATCTAACCCATGAGTTCTTCCTTCCGAATTCTTCGGTCTTGAAGAATGTCTATTTGAGAGAGAATACTTAGACCTCGAACTAGGAGAGCTTCGAGATACCGATCGATGTCTCTCTGAATATCCTGATCGATCTCTGTGTCGCTTCGACGGGGGCGAGAAGTCTTGATCTCCATGTCTTCGCATCGCACTAAGGCCTAAATCAGAATAGACACAGATATGAGGTAAGTTAGGAGAACATAGTGGTATAGCAACTAATAATAAAAAATTGAAGACACCTAACTGCTTCAAGATAGCCAGTGGATTTATCCTGGCTTTTGAAAAGCACTTAAATAACAAGTATATAATGCGTTTAAATTGCCGACTACAGTAGTTACTTGGATAGTAATGCGAGAGCCAACAAGATACATTCCAAACTAACGATATTAATGAGTGGGAGGCACATCACTATAGCCGTCACTGTAGGTTAATAATATGAAAGACTAATGACGTAGACAAAATGACTACATGATTTATTTATTACCATCTATCAAGAGTAGAAAAGAAGCAGGACCAGACAACATACCAGCTGAAGCACTGCAGTCAAACAAGGAAGTGAAGAGGAGCATTAGAGCCGATAACCAGAAATATGCGGAAGACCTAGCAACGACAGCAGAAATAGCTGCAAGATAAGGAAATATGAAACAACTACATGACACAATGAAGAAACTAGCAGGGAAATATAGCAAACCAGAGAGATCGATCGAGGACAAACAAGGCAAGACAATCACCGCAATTCGAGAACAGATGGGTAGTATAATACTTCGAAAAACTTGAATAGGCGAGCCCCATTAAATACACCAGATATCGAAGCAGCACCTACAGACCTTCAACAACAGAAGAAACCAAGATGGTCATCAGACAAATCAAAAGCGTTAAAACAGCAGGACCTGACACTATGCTAGCCGAGGCACCAAAGTCAGACATATAAGTAACTGCAAAGATGCTCAACGTTCTATCTAGAAAGATTTGGGAGGAATAATGAGTGCCGACAGACTGGGAAGAATATCTCATAAAGATACCAAAACATGGAGATTTCAGGAAGTATATGAACTACAGAGGCACCATACTACTATCAATACCGGGGAAATTTTTCAAGTGTTGTAGAACCGAATGGAAGAATCATTATATGCCCAGGTTCCAGATCAACAAGCTGAATTCTGTATTCAATTCTAGCAGAATATCTGTAAGACAAATTAAATCCTACAATATCTATTTCGAGTTAGTTTGTTGATAAATTTTTGAGAACTCGTCTATTAAATGAGAAGCATTATTAAGGAACGGTGATAATACAGTTAAACATAAACTCTGGCTGGGTGATTCATTTACCCCAAAAACAGTTCAAATATAGTGTTTTTCCAGGACGCGCAACTTGCCACTTGGTGAGTAGCCCCAGTAGTCAGATCCTTTGACAATATTAAACAACGTAATAATGGGTAGTTTAATAATATGTGAGATACGTCGCCTGGGGACTGTTTAGGATTACTGCCCATCCCAAGACTGCGTAAAGCAGGGTTGGGTTAGAGTTAGTAAACTCACTTTGTGAGACTTCTGTGGAAAAGATAATCAGAGGTGAACAATATAACTCTGCCCTGAGAGTTGAAAGGGCTTTATGTAGAAACTATAATCCCTCTTATGCTGAAAGCCGGAAATCTCCGGAAGTCACAAGCCCAACTCCCCTTTTGACAACCACGGAAATAATAAAAATAAATATATGAAATGTCCGAAAATCGTGGGGCGCCATGACGGCCCTTCAAGAATTGGCACAATTAAAATAAAATCTGGCCGTATTTGGAATAGACGACTCTGACCAAGCTGGACAAAAAAGACGGACTTTAGGAAAGCGGTTATTGTACTCCAGTCACGAAGAGGGAAACGCGCCACATGCAAAAGTAGATGTACTAAGGCAAATTCACGATAGATCTCAGCAAAAAGCTCCAAGTCCTACAAGATTTACTAGAAGAGAAAACCGCTATAGAGAGCTTCCATAAACCGATTAAGAGTGCAATATTTCCAGCATACCAGCGAGTCCTGGACGCCAAAATACACTAGTATAAAGAATAAATTTCTGTAGAAAAACTGGGTATTATGAGCAAGGAAATATAGCTTTACTTTGAGCCCAAAGACTCAAAGAATGTTTTGAAACGTGAAATAAAGTGATGAAAAATAAGTGCTAGGATCCAAGATACAAAGATAAGGATTAAATGTCCCTGCACTACAATGGCCTTTTCTGACCCAAGTCACATAATACAAAGCTTGATATGATCGAGTTTATTTTCTATTGTCTCATATGTACCATTATATATGGTGGACAAATGTACTTAAATACCCTGGTACGGCCGAATGGGGAAAGTTTCGAAATGCCCTTACATGGTCATGTGTATACAGCCACTAACAGGAAAGTCCTAATCACTGCCTTCTCTCGGCGAGGGTGTTGTTTACGAAATTGAAAGGACGAAAAGCGAATGTTCAGCGCTTTAACCGGTTTGGTGGGTACGGAGGATCCACCTAGGGAAGTTAAAAAAACCCTGATTCCAAACCAGTGATGCACATGGGCTTCAGGATCCTGAAGGGACAAATGGTTTATGAGCCTATTGTTGGTCACCGGCTACCATGGGACTGCATCTGCTAACGTTGCTTCAATGTCTTGTGGGTTAGATCTGTAGGTCAGAGGCTGGAGGAGAGGCCAATTGATAAAACCACCTGCTTCGGTTTGAGCAACCAAACAGTGTCCCAACCCCCATACAAATCAAACGGTGGTGTGGCGCATATCTATTTGGTATCTCCTTGTACCAATGTTTGTGTTCAAATAAATAAACAAATAAAATGGACACTAGTTACTTTGAGTACATAATGCACATGTGTTTTGTGAACTTAACCAGAATCCTATAAGTTAATATGAAATCTCAAAACTAAATTAGACGGTGGCATGCCTACCAACGAGGCCAAGTGTGTCTACATGTAAAATTGCGGACATAACGGTTAATAGATGCAGCATAGGTGAAGTGTCACTTCCGCAGTTCGGTCTCACAATTATATTGGGATAACAATGAACCATGATCTTAAGACTACGGCCCACTAGAGCGTGTTTGCAGCTAAGAGGTTTACAACAACATAGGCTCTAAGACGGACATTTGCCAAGTTGGATACTAATATGTTCATTACAGTATACATAACCTTAATGAGATGCAAACTTGAAAACTGCGTTTAGGCTTTAAACCCCTGTTTGGAAGATGACTTGTATGCACCAAAAAAGTACAGAGGGTAGATACCCGTGGAAGTCCATCAATTTTCGGGACCTGTTACCCGAAGTGGTGTCCACCTCTTCAAATGACTCATCCAAAGGAAGACTAGACACTCTCAGCAGCTTTCTAGAAAGGCACTAACATAGGCTGTAGGGGTTATGTCCTTACCATACAAACCTGAGTCTCAGATCTGACCTGAGCGACTAATAGGATGACCTTCAGTTGCTCTAACCCGCCGATCGAAAAATAGCAAGGATGAATAGACTAATATGTTGAAAAGTGTTAGAGACGTGATGATAAATAATTTCAAAATTCTGACAGCTTGTATTTTCTCGGAAACGTTATTGGCAGTGTTAGTCGGCGAGCCAATAGCTGGTAACGTTCAGCCAAACACCACTGAGAATTAACCGCGAGTAAGTCAGTAAGCTAGTAAGTCACACCATTCTTCTCCAGCTGAAATAGTCCTAGCACAACCACAAAGGTACTTCACGTTAGTGATATATTAACTTGAAAGTATTACTGAGCAATGATCTCGAAATCAATTAAACCTGAGGTCAACGTCGATTAGATGCTATGCACATTACAACAAAATATTGATGTCCTGTAGTGTGTAGAATCCAAACCGACTAGTGGTGTATTCAGAAATAATCAGGTGTGTGTTCTCAGCCGTGTTTTTCAACTATGGATTTGTAAGACCAAGGAAGTGTCACTGGGCTTTAGTCAAATCATCTCGCGGTCAGGTAGTGAGGATAGTTGCCATTTATTTTACAATGCTTACTATCCACTTTGCATTTACGGTTTTCTGTCATGGTAAACCACTACCCGACATTCTTATTACGCGTACATCACCCTGATTTTGTTATCCATTTACTTACATGCAATTCGGGTTCTGCGAATTCCTAAACGGTCTACAGAAATCCCCACAAACCCTACCATATTCTCCATATATATTTTTTCCTTACTCACTAAGCTATTACACTAATAATACCCAAACACACATTTAGAGCAGCAGTCAGTATATATAACATCATCGTTATTTTGCCACAGCGTTAAGAAATGCAACGGAAAAACAGTAAACATTTAACTTTAACGTCGCACTTTTTGTAGTTTGCGCAAAAGAATCTATGAAACTCAAAACGTTAAACTTTGCAATAAGTGGCTATCTATTTCGGCATCACGACTCACAAACATACCACGTTACCCATCATAAAATGCTGGTTTAGCATACTCATTATGCGCACGAATACGAAAACTTAAGTGGTTCATAACATCTAAAACACCACTGACTGTTTTCGACACACTAACCACTCGTTGACAGTATATTAGTTAATTCATCAACATCACCATATGCAGTATAACATTAAATATGGTCGGTACGGTCGACATTGTAGTGTCGTGTCGAGTCACGTTTGACTATAATCACCACTACAAGACGATTGCTTACCAGAACAGGCTAAACCTCCGAGTAAACCAGGAATCAAAAAGACGTTGATGGCTGTAGTCAATATATATTTGTTGGGGATCTCGTGGTATCAAAGGAATACCAAGATCATGCCAAAGGAATACAAGTAGGACTACTGAGCAAACGAAGTGCGTGCAAGGTCACAAGCAACGGAAGAATGTACATTCTTAGTACAGTTAAACAAACAGTTACAGTATAACAATCCCTGGTACAATTAATTATGATAGTAATTATTTTCATTACACTAATCGCGTTTTGTTGATAAAAATAGGTCACTACAATATAATCATAAAAAGAACACTATCCATCAAACAACCTATATAATTGTTTATTACACGGTGCATTGTTCCCTTGTGGCTGTTACGTAGATGATTACGGTACACGAATTAGCTGTTCAAATAATTGAGGAATCACAACCTTTTCAGTTCATTTGGTAGTCTGATGAAATTCTCATGGCATTACTGTCCGTTCCTACTATATCCAAACATTCTTTGTAAGACAAAGTAAACAGAAATATAAAATTTACTCGCCGAATTAACGTCTAACTTGTATATAGGAAACCATCTTCAGAAATAACAAACAGCTTACTATAATGTATATACACACCCATAATTTTTACCTTATATTCCCAGAAAGGCAGTAAAAAATAAAAACGATAGCTTTGCATTAAAGAGACAAAACCAGAGTGCATCTGAAAAATTTTATAAAAATAAACATCGACAGCCATTGCTATACACATGTAAAGTATAGCTGCAATGAACCCAAACAAAATGTAAAATGCCTAACAACAAATGGAAAACAAAATTTCATTGTGTAAACTCAAATAAAGATTAGGTTAAATAGTCAGAGGAATTTCGCATCTGTTATCTGTTCTCATGTACGTAGAAAGATGTTTTTATTTTAATTTTCTAGAGTCTTTTGGCAACCAAATAGGTAATTCAGATCAAGCTTCTGCGACAAAACAGTATTTAGCCTCCGTTTACTAGATTTCTGAAAACCCTAAGCTCTAGCCACAGTCATAACTTCGCAAATTTTTTTACATCGACCAAAATGAGAAAAAACACGGAACCTGTGGTTTTGTGTTTCTCTTCACTAACTTCCCAACAGCCTAGTACTTTTTGACAATTAAAACCATTTTCAATGTTCTTACGCACGTTCATCACATGATCAGCGGATTTTATTGTAGTGGTAAACCATACTGTGCGACACATCTACACGTAGGAATCGTCCATTCTCACCGAGATATTATTGACGCAACGTCTTTAATACATTGCACAAGCTTTCTCACCCAGGTGTTTGAGCAATTATCAAGCTCATAGCAGAACTGTTTTGCTGGCCTGTTATGAATAAAGACGTGAGGAAGTAGGCACGCTTCTGTGAAATTTGCCAGAAGTCTAAGGTGATTAAACACAACAAATGTCCCTTGAGTTCACTCAAAACTCATGATGCTCGATTCGACCATGTTCATCTGGATTTGGTAGGACTCTTACCAGATTTAAAAAGACACTCTTATCTCTAAACCTGCGTAAACTGCTGCACTCGATGGCCAGAAGCAGTACCCATCGAGGGCATTGCTGCTGAAAGAGTGGCCCGCCGTTTCGTCGAACGATGGGCAGCAAACTTCGGCGGCCCTTGAACTATCACTACAGGCCATGGACTACAGTTTGAATTTGAACTTTTCTGTTGTCTGACTACACTATTAGGAATCACACGACTCCTTAGAACTGCCCACAACTCATAAACAAACGGGTGATTAGAACGCCTTCACTGGCAGCTCAGCGCTTCTCTCTCAGCTGCAAACATTTCACAGTGGACCGATGCTCTCCCACTCGTCTCACATGGTATTCGCAATGCAATGTAAGCTAAAATTGGATACGCTGCGATCTAATTCGTTTCTTGAACGACACTTCGACTTCCGTTAGACTTCGTTGTCCCTTTTTTTTCAGTGAATACGGATCTAAACTCTAACACGAAAAGGCTTACAAACGCCGTGAGTATGGTTAAACCTAATTTCACATGACCTCAATCAACTAATGTATTCGTTCTACCTGCCCTATGATATAGTACTTACGTCATTGTACGGCGCGACCCACTTTGACGGCCTCTCGAAACAGCATACGAAGTGCCATTCAGAGTTCTTCAGCTTGAACCTAAGTACCATATAATCGATAAGAACGGAACTAACAATAGCAACAGCATCGATTGCATAAAAATCGCGTATTTAGAGGGAAACGCTATTCATATCTATTTCCCTTCGGTACAATCGAAGAAATGAGCCCCACAATTGTGATACCTCATGCGATAGCCAGCAATCACGGTGATACTTGTGCGTGATCTGAGAACAGACCAAAAAACAATGCTTTCTGGAAGAAGAGATAGGTTTCCAGAACACCTAAACGATTACTGCATGTAAGACACTACATAGCGCTTCGTTTCGTCTTGATTTCTATACTTAATATGCTCATATATATATATATATATATATATATATATATATATATACATATATATATATTTCCCAATATGCTGGTTTATATGTGTATATTTCCTTTTTTAAAAATCACTCTAGAAGAATCTTTTCACACTATTGCGTGTTTATTAAACGCATATAAACGAGTTTATTTACCTTTTTCGCTCTTTTTGTGTCTCTACACATATAAGAGTGTAATTCGACATGCGCATACGTAACCTTTTCTCTTTTCCAGTCGTCCTGGAGAAGAAGAAAAAAAGAACGGCGAAGTTTACGACGAACCGAAATTTACATAAGACCTTGTTTTTTATTACTATATTGTACAGCATAGCCCCCTGTAGTAAAGAAAGACTACAAGACACTTCAAAACATAGTAAGCTATCAGAACAGTGTCTACCAACGGCAAACTCGATGGGTTTAAACTTCTGGCTGGCCACGTCTTAGGGTCACTATTACCAAACAAAGGGGTGGAGTGATCTGTAGCGATAAATAACCTTCCAAAATCAATAGCTTTTTACGGCTTCGTAATTTGATGCTGACCGCATTAGTTTTAATGAACTGACCAAGCTGAAGGCGCTCGGTCACGCTTTCGTGTCAGATCACGAGTGGGTACACTATACCTAACTTTTCCTGCAAACGCTAGCCAGCTTAGATCAATCACCTCTCGATATATCGATAGCCTATCAAACATATTTTTGAAACTGCTTGCTTCTGACTTCTGATTTTACTGGGTTAGCGCGTTTCGATTATAGGTAGTTTTACTCGTTGGAGTGTTGTAAAAGCCCAATTACTTGTGGCATCTTTAATATCATTAACATGAACATATAATGATGAAGTAGCTAGCTCAAAATTAACTGTTTTTATCTTATTGACACCGCCAAACTATAAACTGTGCATCATACATCAAATACTATATGAATTGTGATTAATTGTTTTGTGTCCGACCTCATCATCGATGGTTCTAACGTTCGAGTATATTTTCTGTGTTCGACAGATACAGTGCAAGAACATTACGATAGATCACGCCAAAATCGACGAACAGGTTTATAGTATTATCTTTTGGCATACTATGTCGTTTCACAACAATTTCCTGACATCGGCGAGGGCGAAGTGTTCAGCAAAGTTTACAGTTTATACTCTTTACTAACTACTTACAGAAAAGTGGACAACAAGAAGTGTACAAAACTTCAGATAGGAAAGGTTTTCCGATTGAGATTTAGTCGAATTTTGTTTATATTAAGATAGAATTGATGGCTGTTCAGAATACTGATTAACAATAATTCGTAATCATATAATTACATATATTCATTTTGGCTATATGATCAAACTATGCTCTATCATTTTGAAACCATATATAATCATATTCGACGAAGATTTGCATTTCATATCTGTATTCAATTTCTTAAGGGATATATGGTTATATCGTATTTGGATGCTTTAACCCACGTACTTTATGTATCTACAGGATCTATTCAAACCTCTACCTAATATCAAGAAATATATATAACCGTTTATGTTAAAGGACTTTATTCACTATTTTATGAACTATCATTTAAATCGTATTTGGGTACTATAAGTCATTTAATTTCCGAAATTACCTGTCTAATTCGGTGAGTCTGTCATAGTTTTTTTGACAGTATTTTTTTTTCAAAAACTTTCTCATATATTTGTTCATGAAGCAGCATAATAAGCTTAGATGGTAATAATCTTTTAAACTACTTATCTCTGCACCTCCCAATTTTTACTAATACGGACTTTCAGTTTATATATGTATCACCTACCGTACTCACTTTGATTGTTTGATACTAATTATAGACATCTCTAAATTACTTCACTATATAATGCTATTTTTCGTGTCATACATATGTTAAAATTTATACATCTTGCTCCTTTATATTCTATTTTGCCTCCACACAGATACTGACATAAATACTTCATCTCCACTACAATCTTCCTGCCATTGTCATCTTTTGTTTTTGACACCAAAACTAAATTAATTTTGCTAATCCAAGATTGAACAAAGTTTAACAATACACCTACGTTATAAAAGGCTCCTTGGACCAGTGTTACTGAAGTAGTACAGAAACGAAAAAAATTCCGTCAAAAACAATGTAGATTCAGAATAATATTTAGAAAAACACTGTTTGTTTATGTGAATTAATTAATGTGTACCTGAAAAACTTACTGATATGTAACCAGAGCGACGCGTTCGCCACCCAAATGCCCAACATTGATAGAAAGGTCTCCATACTTTCCTAGTTCCCGGTACACACATTGTTCAACAACATCAGCACTCAACTTGGATGAAATGTTTCTTACAGATATAGTTCTAGAATGATCTAACCCATGAGTTCTTCCTTCCGAATTCTTCGGTCTTGAAGAATGTCTATTTGAGAGAGAATACTTAGACCTGTCTAGTTGACCTTTTACTTTTATATATAAATGCTCTTAACAAGTATATGTGTGACCGGATAGTTCGAAATGTATTGCGCTTATATATCACATAGTTCTGACAATCTTCGTCTTCTAATATCATTATCGAAATATTAAGACTCTTCCGGATAAAACACCATGCCAGCGAAAAGCAGGAAGATATAGTTACAAACCACCAGCGTCAAACTCTCAAACGCATCATAATCCTAATTGTCGTAAAGTTAAGTTTGATTCTAAGAGGACATCTAGCTTTACAAGTATGCCGCCACCGAAAAACTCTTCTGAATCTCCTAAAGTTCAAAACCCAGAAGAAAGCAATCCCAATGTAGGTGGTGTCCATCCTCTTAAGAATGTTGACTTAGACTCAACCCGAAGTAGTTGTGCTCATGACGAATGGGATAACACAGTCCAAACCCCTGTTAGTGCAACACCCAGTTACAGTAGCTGTGCAACGGATAACAGGAAAACTAATCATAACATTCATATAACTGACCACGCACTTAACGTTGATATATTCGAACCTCGCAAACCATCGCAAGTATGTTTAACAGCACACAATCCTCTCCAACTTATGAAGAAGCCAAAATCAACCACAAACCTTGGAAATAAACGTCCTAAACACGTTACCCGTACGTCAGGTATAAATAGTTATCTGAATTGTAATTGGCCACTTGGTCAAAACCATAGACCTGATAGCCTTCTTGGTCCGGCTCCCAATATGTACACTATGCCTTTATCAGATGTTGTAACCAATAGCAATGAGAAAACTTTTTTGTAATTCCGCCGGCCTTCCTGCCGGCAACGGTAAACATATTTCATATGATGACAAAGTGGCTGAATCTATTTCCCCTTGCAACACAACTCTTACCTTAGCTAATCCTACGAGTATTCATGGAACTACCAATTGCGATTTATACTCTAACCTGCTTCACTATGATACCTCTGAGTTTCTTATTCTTTCGTTCAATGCCCGCTCTCTGTCCAATAAAATTGTTCATCTTAAAACTCTTTTATTCCTTGTAAATCCAACCATTGTACTTATTACGGAAACGTGGTGTAATTCATCTATATCCGATCATTCCTTGAATGTAAATAATTACGTTTTCTTTAGAACCGATAGATGTTATGGAATAGGAGGCGGTACAATTATCTATGTCCGTTCAGACATTCAAGCATGCAAATTTGAGGATAAATCCCTTGATGCTATAGAAGACTCCACTTGGGTTACTGTAAACTGTGGATCCCAAAATTATTTACTGGTGGGATGCATATATAGACCACCTCATGCGGATACTAAGTTTGACAGATTACTAACAAATATCTTTTCCATTGCTTCGCACCAACCGCATACTTTTAAAATCATCGGAGGTGATTTTAATCTGCCAAAAATTACATGGGACTTGACTCCGGTACCAGGTCGATATAACAAGCTAGTTGAAACATTAGAAATTTGTGGATGGGTTCAACAGGTCCGAAAACCGACCAGGGGGAATAATACACTTGACTTAATGTTCACAATCAACATAGACTCTATCTCAGTGCATACCACTCATGAGTTTTTTATGAGTGACCATAGAGTTGTATTGAGTATTATTCACTCTTTAAACGCCATACAATTGAACTCTAAAGCTTCATTGATGTACCAAAGCAGACATTTTGATCAACAAACATGGAAACGGACTGGAACTCTCATTCAATGTTTACCGTGGGAAACTTATTTTACCACAAATAATGTTGACATTGCGCTTTCCAGTCTATACCACAACCTGATATATTGCCTTGACTGCACTGCTCCAGTTATTGGCCGTGTGGCTTATAATGCTAATAGGGGCCAAAATACTTTTAAAAGAATGCTGAGGAAATTAAAATGCCGTTACTATGAGCAGGATGATGTGTATGCACTTCAGAGTATACTTAAATTATTCGACAGAAATGCTTCATCTAAACATAAGTATTTCATGAATATAGAAAATAAAGCTCTACGTAGTAAAAGCCCAGAATTATCAATACTTCGACTTTTTAAATCCCGTGTAAAGTCAAATTCCCTTGGCACGACTAAACTCTTCATAGTTAATGGAAGCATTGTTAACGACCCGAATACTATATGCGAACAATTCGGCAAGCACTTCTCGCAGTGCTACAAAACTGGAACTGAAAACTCCATCATTACATTTCCAATGCCGACATCCAGACATCTGTCGAAAATCGATTTCACACCCTCCGACATCAAGCAGGCCATAGCTTCCCTGAAAAGGTCTTCTGATGGTGGACCTGACGGGATACCTTCATCAGTTGTGAAATATGGAAGTAGAGAATTTCCACTATTTTGTTTGAAACTTTTCAATCTATCTATGGAATATGGGACCTATCCATCTGTATGGAAAACATCCCTTATCACCCCTAGATTCAAAACAGGACCACGTAGTGATATTATTAACTATAGGCCAATTAATTTGACATCCGTGCTCTCAAGAACCATGGAAAAAATCATCCACAAACAGCTACTATCATTTTTACTTTCAGCTAGTCTGATCAGCCCATCCCAATACGGGTTCATGACTAAACGCTCATGTTTCACATCGCACCTGGAGTTTTTTGATCAAATTACCCAGAGAAGAGATGTTGGTCAGTCAGTGATAATTCTTTACTTCGATTTTAGTAAAGCTTTCGACAGTGTCTCACACAAACTTCTTCTTTTAAAACTCTCTTCATTTGGCACACAGAATCCCCTTTTATCTTGGCTCAAATCTTTTTTCGAAGAACGTAGCCAAATCGTTCGGTTTGGATCTTGCTACTCTAAACCTGTGAATGTAACCAGTGGGGTTATACAAGGAAGTGTGGTTGGTCCATTACTCTTTCTCCTTTTTATCAATGATGTTTGTTCCCTCTTTCAGTATGGTAAGCCTTTTCTTTTTGCTGATCACCTGAAAGTAGTATATTCATTCTCTTCTCCTACGAAAGAAAGCTATATTTCAGCGGTAATCCAAGAGGAAATAAACAAGTTGTACGAATGGACTGTTTCGTGGAATATGCCACTTAATTTTGACAAAAGTGGATTTATTCACATTGGTCGCTGCCTTAAGTTGAATCTGACTGTACACACACATACACTCAAACCTCTCAACACTGTTCATGACCTGGGTTTAAGATATAGCAACAGTCTGAACTTTCCTGAGCACATTATATCTCAAGTATCCAAAGCTAGAAAGCTGAACGGATTGATAATGATAAACTTTAATAATATCGAATCGAGATTATTGTTATACAGAAAATGTATCTTACTCATTCTTGAATATGGTGTTTTAGTTTACAGTAATTGCAGATATAATGACCTGATTAGAATTGAAGGTCTTCAAAGAAAGTTCACCAAAGCTGTTCTGGGATATTCCGAAAACAAAGACTATCGCCAAAGATGTCAACAACTCGACTTAGAACCTCTTTGGATCAGACGTATCAAATTAAACCTTGTCTTTATTTACCGGTTCATTAACGGTATTTCCTACTCTTTGGTATCCACCCCTTCATACCTTATAATATCATCCCACAATCTACGCAATAAGGAGAACATTCAAGCGATTCCAAGAACCCACACAAACTTACGTCAGAATTTTTTCCTTATTCGCTACTCAACCATGTGGAACAGACTGCCAGTGAACCTCCGTTGCAGTGAAACCACAACCCGGCTCAGAAGTCTGCTTGAACATTTTCTTTCCGAAAGTGGATTATTGAATATCAATGTATTCAATAATGATTTATACAAACAAGGTCCGTCATCCATTTAATTGCCTGAAAAGCAAAATGAAACCCTCGAATCTTTTCATGTCAATTTTATTTTATTTCTATTCATCTTAATGTATGAAGTCTGCTTATGTTCGTATTTATCATTATTACTATTATTAATATCATTATTGTTCCCCCGACATATTCCTGACTGTCCTTTGAAATTAATTGTGACTTTCATAGCATACTATTACATAAATCGAAATGTATTCATCCGAGTCCATTAAAGGATTTTTATTTTATTTTTCTCAATTGCTGGTTTACTTCTGAGGTCGATATTCATCACACAATTATTATTCTTATCATGGATGAAACTTTTCACTAGGTGTTCACTTCTTTTCTCTCTCTCTTCTTTCTCTTCTAAATAAATATTATTCTGAAGATCATGGAGTTTGTAACTAAGACAATAACTTGTGTTACACTCAAATTAACTTCTTAGACCCGTTTTATCTCCACTATGCATATATGTCTCATACATATTGATATTTCATTATCCTTTTCATTTAATTGAGACTTTCATCGCATCACTCCAAACTATAACTGCACAAACATTTATTCTAGCGTCATATCTTACTACAATAATAAGTTGTTTTTTCTTAATTATTTTTTTGTTATTAATTTGACGATACATACATAGTCGTTTATTTTTGTTTTCTGTTCATAAACACGCCAAGTAAACTATTTGCGTATTTCACGTCTCCTTTATTTCTATTCCCTTATTTTCTCCATTTCCTTCTTTAAACTTAATTCAGCATTCTTCTCAATTACACAGAACCGATTTATTATTATTAATATTCTATTATTATTACTCTAAATTTTTTTAAAATATGGCAAGTATAATGCTAACATTATTGAAAATTGTGTATTATTGCATTTTTTGAAGAAACCCGAAATGGTTTCCCCACAACACTTATGTACTCATAAGATGTTTGTGAATAATAATAATAATAATAAATTATCATTGTCGGGCTTCGTCTAAAATATACAAACTTTGCACATATTTTATATTCTAAGAGTGTTTAACCGAGTGACATTGCACACCCTTCGAGAAAAATATCCAGAGAATCTCCTGTTTTCATGCTTACGTGTCGTCAGCCATTGTGACTTACCAACTGAAAAAATCTGGTCCAAGAAAGATTACATGTCGGAAAGCATTTTAGGTTTAAGACAAATATATCAAACTATACTGGTGTTCGTACATTTGCAAAGTCTTATTACATTGGTTTGTAACAACATAGGTTGGTTGGTTAAGAGTTGACCTCAAACAACCAAGCATATGCCAAAACAGTAGAGGTCAAGTATTCATTCACTTCCTTATTTTGCATAGGCGTTATATTTCCCATTATCTTATATTGAATGTTGAAAGGCTTTGTTTGTCTGAACAAATAATCCCACGCCCCACTGTGACTGCGCGAAGATCGAAATAAAGACCTATTCACTACTTGTCTGGTTTTTTCCATCAATAGCACGAGGGTTACCTTAAGGCACGAAAGGTTCATGGCTTTCGACAACGGTTATGGGTAATTCGGAATCCCAGAATTTGGGAGAAGACAAAGAACGGATGCACCTGCATTATTACAAACAAGGTCAACAAAAGTCTCTAAATATTGGTTACGATAATCACATGGACCGAGACACGGTGGTCTTCACCTTTTGTCATGGTTAAGTCCAACTTTCAATGATTTCACTGACTGATGCTATGTTTTGGTTTGAAAAGCAATGACGAAAGACTGGTTTAACTAAATCTAACCCATTTGTCATATAAAAAGACTGGAGGTGACTTGATCACAGGTTTCAAATTAATGCTGGGTTCGCATCTTCCACGCCCTCGCTTTTATTATCTTACTTTCCGAGCTGAAAGTGGAACTGGAACAGGTTTTTCATCACAAATCAGCTTCCAAAAAGAGAGACAAATTTCACACTATTCGCTTCATTATCTTTATGATTGATAATATTCTTGTGCAGAAAATTGAAATTAATCTATCTATTAAGGGCAGGTCGTGTAACATAGTAACTTAACTGAGTACCTTAATACAGTAAATTTCATAGCACACATAACATTCTGGAGTTGCCAGCAGTTTCTATGATCTTTCCATTTTGAGCCCTGATCTCACCCTGCCATTTTTCATGCATTATCCAAAGGCCGAATGTTACCGTCTGAGCCATAATAAATTCGGTTTCGGTAGTCATTTACCTGAAAATCCATGTTATTACACCGTCGCTATAAATCCTTTGAAACAAAAGGATTAGAAATTTGGGTAACTGTGGTTCGGAGATACTCGCAGTCTTGCCTTAACATAAAGATTCGAGAACGAGGTAAGCTCGTGTTGAAAACACTGTACATAGGAACTTTCCGCTTTTTGTTATTATCGTTTGTTTCTTAGTTTCCCATGACCTTAAAGTTTTGAAAACTATTTGAAGTTGTTCGAAACCTCACGTTATCGAAACCTGGTTTTGCTTATCAGGTTGTCTTAATCTCATGAATGTGTCATTTATAGTTGTTTTCATTTTGTATGCTTGTAAGGTTGTCGACTAAATTTATCCCTTATTTTTTGGTTAGATTGTCGTTCACGAACAACCTTGTGTGCTTCAAAAGTGACCTACTTGCTACTGTTGAGAGTTTAGGGCCAGGATGTATGGTATTACTTCGGGGTTGCGAATTACATTTACTGTTTAAATGACGACCTTACATTAGCTGTGATGCCAAAATGCTATATAGGCCTACGGACTAGTCCATGTTTGGACTTAGCTAGTGAGTCTTGCTCCAAAATCCAATAATTTCTATTTGAAATCTCTTTGTTTCGTCTAATTTAGTCTCACCGTTCTTCTCTTTCCTAAATACTTCCATATACTGCCACTCAACCTCAGCACACTAAGCACATTCGATTTAGACGTGATCCTCTCAAAGACTTTATTACGGATCCAAATTATCATTTGTTTCTTCTTCTTGTTGTTTTACTGTTAGTCCCATAATATTAAAGATTTTTATCGGTCGCTTTAAATATATGATAGCCCGTCTTATGTGCATACTGATCCACTGGCTCACTTTTCCTCTTGTTTCCCGAGTTCTCTTCACTGACACCATTCGCCTTCAGCACCCAAAGTACCTTTATGTCAGATGCAATCCACTAATTTGACAATAATGTATTAAGGAAAAGGAGTATACTGTAATATAATGCTGATTAAAACCAAATAGTTTGTATGTTCATGGAATGTTTCTGGTCTGGAAACCTTTACTCTTTTAAGGTCTATAGGGATAATTATCAACACAAAATAAATGAGCTCAGTCAACTCATCATGATAAAAATCGTCTTTGGTGGTTAGTAATTACGTTCTTCTAGGTCTTAAGAAATTTCTAGAAACGGCTGGTGAATAATAAAGTTGGAATTGGCTTTTCCGATATGCAAGAAATGTTCGATGTGATGTATCGGACAGTCATCGACCAAAACTCCTCACTTGAACAATTATTATTGGCTCCACCAGTTGGTGCGTTTAAGAAGCTGTCTTCTTAAGCATGCACACAGCAAAGACTTGGTTTATTTATCTTCCGCAAGTCGGAAACACTCATAAACAAACCCCAAACTACGTCTAAACATAATCTAGCTAGTGTAAAGTCTGACAGATAATCTACTATGCACATTGTAAACAATCATGCAATGACAACCGTAGTCTTAAAGTCCACTGCATAGCGGAAATTACCGCCTGGAAACATGTGCAAACCTTGGGAATCCACTTCAACATTTTGTAAGGCAACCTAGAGATAAACAAAAATGGAAAATTTGAACCTGCCTGGTGTCTCTGTAGTCGAAACTAAACGTAACGCACCAGTCACAAACTCAACAATAAAGCTAGGGATTGAAAACTTATCTCAGAAACCTGGATCCCTTAAGAGATAAGTGATATCGAAGTATGAATCCCGGGCTACCTACTCTGCAGAACTGACATATTAAGTTACAGAGGCATAACAATCATACTGTATGCGAAAAATAACATCCAAATAATCTGTGGAGATAGTGAAACAACAGAAAAAAGCATAAAAACTAACACAGGATCATGCAAAACTAAAATAATATTATGCTGAATTGACCTTACTATAGTAAACCTTCAGATGGTAGGCTAATAAATTCCCATTTAACTGTCTAAAATCCTGTTCGAATTTATGTAGGCGACTTCAGTGGGCCTAATTATTAATGCGTTCGTGCAACGAAGCCGTTTACGAACTTTTGCCACGAGTTATCTGTGTACCATTCCCTTACCCAACATCTAGGATGTAAGTAGAACAATATGGTCGTTCAATTTCCAGTCCTTTGGTATTAGCGAAACTAGTTGCCTTTCTGAAGGGTTTCATTGATGAAACAGCACAACTACATATGCGCCAGTTGCTTCTGTCTTGTTCCCTGTCCGGTAATTCCCGATCATTTGTACGGTGCATAAAAATGACTGATAACTCCTTTCCATATCAGTCTCTGGATGAGGACTGATATTCATTGTTATTATGTGGTTAGTTCGATTGTTCATTTACTTTGGTCTTTGGATTTGCGTGTGCTGTTTGAAGCGTTCCGATTTGTTCGTATTGAATATGGGACGTTTGGATGTGCTTTTGTTCTAAAGATTTTAAAGTAGTCAATGAGCGGACATTTGTGTTTGTCCAGGTTTATGATTATTAATTAGGCTGAGGCGTGATAGTTTCCGAAATGCTTGTTCATTGTTGCAAGCATTCTGTCGCAGTCTTTATTCGTATATTTAGCCTATTCTTATAAATCGTTGGCTCATATTTATTATTTCTATTGAATCTTTTTTTTTTTGGATGAGTGTTTCAAATAGTTGGGAGAAAGTTGCTTTCAGTGAATCCATGCACAGTTGTAGTTGGCGCATCCGACGTTTTGTGATTATTTCCGTTGTCTATTTGACTCTGAATAATTCTCTTTATTTTAGTGGTTGAGTTTTGGTCTTCAACGTACCATATATAGATTTTATTTTGCTTTAGTTTAGTCTCTAGGTCCGATTACTGTCTTTTATCTTGTAATTCTTTTGTCACGCATTGCTTCCTATCGGCTACTTGGGACCATCCTCTGACATTTCATAAGCCAAATTTTGCTTTGTATAATTAGGCTTTTTGTAATCAGCAGAGCAGGTGACCGGTCTGATCGTCAACTAGCCCCTCGCTTTAGTTCATGGGGCGGGGTCCCACTAGCCCACAGCACCATGTAGTTGAAGAACAACAATTCTCCAGAAAATAATGAAATAGCCACTGACATGAACAAACAATGGAGAAACAAATCAGAGATGGTCCTATTAGAAATAATTAAATGAAGTCTGAATAAGTCCAAAAACCATGCCCAAGCAGTATGTCGATGCAAATATGATAAGCATACATAAAATCATTTTTATTTAAAAAAACTATCGTGATGACCTCGGTGTTAGTGTAATATGAATAGTTTAAGTATTACATTAAATTCATGTGAGTAGTATAAAGTCATCTTCTGTACACTTTTCCTCCATTTAGAAATCAGTCTAAATCTGTTAATCACACATGTGACCAAAATATGACGAGTGCAAAAAAGCAACCAGTAGTCACATATATATTCAACTTATTTTTAGTACGTTAATCCAAGAATTAGAGGGATATCAGACGATGATGAAAAAGAAGTATTAAGAAAGCTACAACTGTTGTGTCGATACGATAGTGAGGTAAGTTACAACCACTGATTTATTTTAGAATGAAATGGTAAATTTAGAAACGGTTACAAACAAATGGAAAAAAGCAGCTTGGAAGGCACTACAAGAACTGATTTCCTTTTCTGGAGAAAAAACAACTGAACAAGAAATATTAAGTAAAGTGGGGATAGACCCTGCTACTATCACACTCAAACCAGAAGAATTGTAGTACCGGGCAAATAACTGTTTATATAATACATATTCACACTCCGATATGGTTGGTAATTTACAGAAAAACTTCGCTTAAGTCGCATGTGTCCAACCTAAGCATGTAAATGCAATTAGAGTATATCTAGTATGTTTAGGTCTGCATCACACTCAACGGTTTATTTTAAACAGAAGCGTGTTTGTTGAAAACAGTAAAATTTAAATGCTTCAGGCAAGGTGGTTTAACAGTTGCCGACTTTTCATTTTTGCTTATTTTTGTCCATATTTTTCAAAGTACCCACATTCTGGTCAGTCTTAGACAATGAATATATAACAGTCTGAATGACTACATTTCATATCAGCACAATGATAGGAGGTTGACCAGATGGCAATAAGAAGAGAAGAGATAATACCATTTGCAGTTGAAAGCTAAATGTAATGAATTATTTCAAAAGAAGCAAATCAGATTGAGAGGTGGAAAGTTTAGGATAACAATGGACTTGAAATTTAGAGTGAAATGAAATTATTGCAACTGTATCACTCCAACTTATTTCAAAATTTTCCCCAGCGTCTCCAAATATTGCGCGAGTTACATCCGGGAGGTATTCAGCTTAATCATTTGTCAGTTAACATTGTGGGTTAAATTTGGTTGTGGCTAAGGGTGTATGAATTAAAACAAAACCAGCTTTTAATGCAGTGTGAATAATTGCTTGTGTCTTAAACACTTCTAAAGCAAATCAGCAGTAGTAGGTTAATTTAGGTAACTTGGATTCTCAATAATGTTGTCTTTTTCATCCTATGGGGAAATGAACCTCTAAAAGCATCCTCTTGTACACTTCTGGGTGCTGTAATCAAGGTTTTTAGCAACAGATAAATTCGTCCCCCATTTTGTGCAACTAGATTACACCAATCTTAGTGATGTGGTAGGCTTCAGTCCCTCCTAAGCATTTAACGGCGGTATGATTCGTCCTTATAAAACTTTGCATGCAACAGAATAGGTTATTCTGTAGATATATTTATGCGAACCACACCTAATGTCGTGACTCTTTTTTAATCTTTGTTAATCTAATGATGTCTTTTTGTCCATAAGCCAGTCACTCTAGTTTTGATATATAAAACTATTGGTCTTTGTGTTCAGAGATAACATTTATCCGTATGATGTGCACTTTACACTATCGAAAAATTCCATAAGAACTGTAGGGAATATTTTTGAAATCCTGGCTAAAAGTAGAACTTAATTGGAAAGTACAGGCCGACGTGTTATCCAAGGTATTTATCGAGACTTAAAATTTACTGCGGAAAGATTTCAGTGTGTAATCCCCATGAACTGGATGAGTTTCCGACTTATAATTTCTGTAAGATTGTTGGTGTTTGCCACATATATTATGAGGGATAAATGGAAAGACCATGGTCGCTTTTTAGTGGTTCAGAATCAAATAAGTGTTCATCAGCATTTTTTGCTTGACTGACGTGAACGAGTCTTCCCTTAACCTTAACAGTCAAGCTTGCGTACCAGTAAGACCATCGAGACTAATCCAACTTTTATTCCATGTGTCATACTCTCAGTCATTCTGAAAGTTCATCGTCTACTCCTGACCTTGTTGGTTAATCAACCCCTTTACACCAAGTTCTACTGGTTTCAAAGATTTGAGCCTATGAATCATTATCTTTTTAACCTATAGTAATTACATGTGTCAAATAATTAGAAGAGCACTAAACATACTTCTTCAAGTCTGGCAGTAACATTTATATGGCAATAGACCAGTAGTAAAGGTAGTCCATATAGTCTGTTTTTAATCCATTTAACTAATTTGCAAATATCATTCACAAGATCATTTAATACAAAATATATTAGGAAATGAAGAATTTTCACTTCACAAGAATATTTTTTGTATGTTGTACAGAGGATAATTATGCAGTCAGTGAAATCAGTCGTTTGAAAAATAATAATTGTTCTCTAATCAAGTTTTAAAATTAAAAAAAGGATGATTGCACATACTTCATAGGTAGTAAAGGTTTTGAAATTATTGAAACAAAAAAAAACATATCACAGGTCGGTTACATCTTCTTCAATCAAATCTTTTATATAATCAGAACTGAATAATTCAGGTAGTCCACTTTCAGAAAACATACTACTGAAACTAGTATTCAATGGAAGTTGGCGCCAATCTTGTCCATCGTTATTATTGTGCTTTAAGTCATTTGCTGTATTAAAAAAATTGAATTAGTTCAGTTAGTTGAATCAAATAATTGTCAATGAATAGGATGGACAGCGAGTTCATCATATCAAGATATAACGGTCAACGTAATAAAAAAATTGAAGATACTATTGAAATCGACCTGAAAACTAGGTTCTACCGGATCAGTTGTTCCATCTTAATTTAGAACCGTTCATGAGTACTTGCACAAAATAGAACCCAGAAACTTCAGATTAACCAGTGAGGATGATAACATTCAGTGAAATTATTTTAGTCGGTTAGACTAGAATACTTTATAGGGCACTAAGAGAAGATGACTTTCTGCAGTAAACATTATATTAATTAACTACTATAATATCCTGTTAGAAATAGGACTACCGTGAGTTTAAAATATATCTTGTGAATACTGTTGCGAATCGTTAGTAGCTTTGTAATATTTTCATTTTCTGATCAATCGTTTATCATCCAGTGGATTTTGTAAAAATTGACAACTTCTATCCTCAGCTAAAATTATTTAACTGCCCAGTAATCCTGTCATCTGATTTATGGGTAACATATTAGTTCGATAACTTCAGTTACCCCAATATTTTGTCAAACAAAATGAAACTTAATTAATTTCACGGTTGAAGTCTGTATTTCACCAGTGTTTTTTTATTACCCTACTTGGTGATGACGAATGTACTATATTGCATGGAGTCAGTTTCAAGGTAACTGTTCATATATCTGTGAAGTTATTTTGAAAGGAAGAACATTTTATTGATTTGTATGTTAAACTCGGAAAGTCTATGCAATATAATAGTTGTTATGCATTATCGCTAATTAAAAAAGTATACACATATTTTCGGAATAATATCATGATAAGCAGTTTTCGTCTTTCACAGTGAACTTCTGCATGTAATCTTCCTTGTAGATAACAATGGAATTATAATGTCAAGAATAGGCTGTCCATCATACGGTCTTATTAGCTACTCGCATTTCGGTTCGTTTTACACGGGTCCAAAAGGTATTTACATATGAATATAAGTAGTTTGATGTAACAAAAAATTTTTTTAAACATACTATTATCTGGCAAGTATTTGGAGTCACTTGTTTGATTAGCTTCAACAGAAATCATGTCATCTGCATCAAGAGAGAAAATAGGATGTTGAAGTGTTTCAAAATGTTCACCATAAGTACATGTAGATGGAGCAATATGCGTTGTGTCATTTTTATTGGATATACTAGTTACTGAACATTGTCCATTTGTTTCCTAATAAAAAATATTGTTAAAATGCATTTTACTACTTTAATACTAAAAGCTAACATACAAAAAAGGCGATTTATAATTATTAAATTGTCATTTGCACCAAATTGAATTTTTACTTAATCATTAATGCTCTATTAAAGTCACACAGGACCAAATGAGATTTCATTACCTGCATAGATCTGTATGGAATATCCAGAGCATGAAAATGTCCATCCCCATCGGTTTTCGCTAGATCAATATGATGTTCATCTGTAACGTTTAGTGTATCAGGTCTACAGATTGGTGTATTGTTAATGCTGTTGTTAGTTGTATGCTGACATGATCCCATTGAAAATTCAGTTGATTTCATTTTAGTTGTAGTGTTGTAGTTAAATGAATCGTTCCAGTCAAATGGAGCAATTGTTTCGTTATTAGTTACTTGTAATTCTGAGTACTCTCGTGATTTGAAAACCGGTGTCTGTGGTTCTGGTTTGGATTGAGTTAACGCAGGAAATCTAAAAATGAAAGGTGTATACTATTCATTTTTTTTACTTTTTCATTGTTTTATATGTAACTTTATCACACAGGTCTATGTATTTATCCTCGAGCCATAATTCGTATAGATGACAAGGATGCTACCCATCTGCTCATAATGAAATGGGTGAGGTAGGGCTCAAATCCATAATGCTTTAATCGCTAGGTTACCTTTTGATTGGAAGTGACTTTCTATTGCTTAGAAGATTTTAAACAAAGTAGGGTTATGTCATAAAAAATTCTACAAGTCAGAAAGTCATCCTGAAAAATGTTTGACACTGTTAAAACGGAAACTGATCAGCCCACTTAAACATGACAATGTCACTCATCTAATTTGTGAGTATTACTGATTGGTATATAGAACGATGTTAACTGCGTGTTAGTTTTCTCGTTAATAACAAACACGAAGCTGATGGACCGTAAACATATATTGAAATCACGAAGCGATCGAAGTTAAACAACCAACTTTGATTAGTTCGTGATTTCAATGAAATTCAACAATCTCTATAACACTGTAATGATAAAATATGTGTTGGATAACCTTCCAAAAATACTAAATAGTTGAAATTGCTCATTAGTTGAGAAGAACAAGTGTTTTATGAGCTTAAATCAATTAGTCTATAAAGATTCGATTCACATATATACAGCACAAGTATATATATCGTACAACTAACAATTCAAATTATCGGGCTGAATTCTAAACGTATGATTAATTTTGAATAGAAAATACGAGTTTCGGTTTATCTACTCAAAGTCTACTATCTACAATATTACGGTTGTCCATGTTTTCTATTGATTTCAACTTCGGTATTAGTAATTAAATGTATACTTGATGGGAAGAAAAGTAACTTACTCAGTTGAATATAGCTTGCAGATAATACAGTAAAGAAAGGTATTCAATTGGATGGCTGTAAACACAGCTTTCAAGTACACTGACTTTGTTTTCCCATGGTTTAACCAATTAATAAATATTGTAGATAAGCCATTTTTAACAGCTATAATATAATAAGGAGTTAATTATAATTACTGAATGCAAACAAGTTCAATACTGAATGAAATTCAGGTGTTTTTTTCAAAGTATCGAGGTCTGTATTGCAATTTTCCCAAGGTTTAGAAGTCTCCACGTCTCTACGTGGCTCATACCAGCCATCAGTAACTTCACAAACTTTCCTGATTAGGACATGTGTAACGTATGCCTATCAAGACGAGTTATTTTAGCTGGTGAAAGTTGGGTAAGGTCAAACCAAGATTCGGTATCAGTCCATAAAATGACTGACTGTTGGTCTGAGCTGTGCTAGTAGATGCGGACTATCTAATTAAGGTCCATATGATAACCGTGGCTAGTAGTTGCCACAATGACACAGATGCATCCACTCTTTATCTTCCTCTGGATCTTGAATCCCATTATTCGTCGATACATATCTTTCCGCTATGTCTTTTTAAACCATATTTCCAGTATTTAGTCTTTCTGACTTCCAATACTACCACATCCCTTTAGACTCCCACAATTCATCTTTTTGTTTCTATCTCGTCGTGCTGATGTGGCAAAGCACATCATTTTTCAATGATGTCTATTTTAATACTTTCGACGCAACCGCGAACTGTTAGAAAGACAGAATCTAACCTATGATGAATAAATATTTAGGGAGAAAACTCGGTATCCGTAGTGATACATATAACTTATGTCCATAAAATGTAAAAAGATTTTCATGTAAATAAAAGTCTGTAACTTATTATTATTATTATTTGAACACATGAATATTGGTACAAGAGAGCGCCAATATATAACTTACTTTCTTGTATTGCGTGTGTGACAATATTTTGTTCAGGAATGGTAACAAATTCTTCAACATGTTTGTCCAACAAATCTTTAGCATCCCAACCAAGTATTGACAGTGAACTGAAGAAATTTGGGCAATAATAAATAAATATAGGATGAAAAATATAATACCATCAAGAATAACTGCGTACGTATGTTTAAAAGTGCATTGAAATAGTTAGGAAAACTCAAGAGAAAGTGAATAAAAAATGTGTTTAATATGTATATATTGTAGATTGATGACTATGAGTTATTTAAAAACATAGACCCAGAAAGCTGTGTTAAAAAAGTTAGAGATTGTTACGGTACTTCTACCCCGAGAACAATGATTAGATGTTAATGTAGTGTATGCACAGTTTTGGTGTTTAGTCCCACTCGGAGATACGGAAGAACGAAGCACTGCATAAAACGGGCTACAGAGAGATGATGGAAAATCACAAGTATAGGGGGCTTTATACAAACACTATTGGTAATACCGACGAACGAACAGACACTAGGGTCACAGTTTATATTAAAAAGCATGTCTTCCGAAGATGAAATAGATGGTGTTGACGACAAACTGATGTCAGTCGAGTGTACTGGTAAAAATTTTCTCTTGGGTAAACCTTTTAAACTAGTTAGAAGAGGATGGATTATGATAAAACAGCTATGTTGCAAAAAGGCCTTGAGATCTAAAACCGTTTCAGCCAATCGTAAGACAACTGTATATGATTTATTGTATTGAAAGGCAGATTTTACATAGGGTATGTCAACTTAACATTAAAAGCAGACTGATTTGCGATACGGTAGACGAATTTATGTTTCGGTGCTGCATTTGTTGGTGTAGAAAATCTAAATGCGTTTTTCTTTATTCAGCTTGAGGAAAATAATATTTGTATTTACTTACTGGGTAATTGACATTCAAGTTAAAGTAGATGTAGGACCTGTAGCAGTTCTTGAAAAAGTGGTTATACAACGGTATTTTTGCATGAACTGAGGGTTGCATTTGTATTTTATTTTACATTAATGATTTGTAAAGGGTGTACTATTTGGGAGTGTTTTAATAAGTCTTATTTGGGATTGGATTAACTGAATATATAATTACTTGCACTTATCCACTGTAATCCACATTTAACAATAGATTTCTATATTATCACTGTTATTAAGAGTATAATTTTTGATCTGATAAACGAATTTCCGGTTGTAAAAATGAATAAATAGAATGGTTATTGATAGGTAATATTCCGTGATACCATACGGCTGAGTGATGGCTGCTGACAAAACCACTAATCAGATGAATAGGTTTTTTTTTCTAATAGAATAGTATCCTTATATATCAAATATGTTGATAGCTTAGATTGACTCGTGAATTCAACTTTGAAA
Organism: Schistosoma haematobium; assembly: GCF_000699445.3. Taxonomy (NCBI): domain Eukaryota; kingdom Metazoa; phylum Platyhelminthes; class Trematoda; order Strigeidida; family Schistosomatidae; genus Schistosoma; species Schistosoma haematobium. The sequence continues at coordinate 33,543,331 of NC_067198.1, read as the reverse complement.
ATATTGTGGTATATGCTACTTATGCCTGTCGACATAAGTAGTATGTCACACCAATCAAAAGTTGAATGGCTGGCAGTAGAAGGTTAAAAAGATCGAGTTGAAGAAAACAGAAATGGAAATTGAAAGGAATTGTGAACTGGAAGGATCATACGGAGTGTGAAGGACAAATGATGGGATTTTACAAATGAATTATTAAATGTATGGTTCTCATATTTTACCAAGATATTCTGTAGTTTTGTATTAAACAATGAATTAGTCGTCCCCACCTGTGTTCTCGTTCATTACAAAAATGAAAAACATAAAGGTCATAATGTTAAGTGACTCGTGAATTCAACCGTTGAAGTACTACAATCTCCACAATAATCATGTGCTCACTAGTGACTAGGTTCAAGATGGGTTTCCTGGAGTTCTAGTCACAAGCCGTGACCAGTGGAGTCCAATCCATGTTGAGTGTGAGACATTTGTTCACCTCAGACAATGAATGAAGAGTTGCGCAAGATCATGGACCGATCGAATTTAACCATTAACAACGTTAGATGCCTGCTCAGTGGTCTAGATGTCAAGTGTTTACGCGCGAGACTGAAGGTCCTGGGTTTGAGTCCCGCGTGTGGGATCGTGGATGCGTACTGCTGAGGAGTCCCATACTAGGACGAAATAGCCGTCCAGTGCTTTCAGGTTTTTAATGGTGGACTAGCTTAGATCGACTCCTGAGTTTAACTTAGAAAAAATATGCATGATTAAATGTCATCGGAAATTGAAGAAATCAGTTCTGCGGGTCTTTCACTCTGCAGTTAATTAAACTTGATCATTAGACCTAATGCTTTTCGATTATATTATACTGTTATGTAATAAATGAAAACAGTCAATAACTTATTCAGAAGCAAGAAGAATAGTAGCACTCACTTTCCAACAACTTCTGTTATTGACAAAGTATTCACTCCAATGCGTAAAGTAACATGATCAGAACTGATAGTTTTATTAGGTGACGTGGGTTTGTCAAATGAATTATCGGGAACAGTTGGACAGGCTATATCCAAAGGGCGACAGACACCACGGAATAAATAATAAGCTTCGGAACAATCACTATCATCTAATTGTACGGGAGTAATAATTCAAAAATTATCAGTACGACAATAATAAATAAACATCATGATTAAGTTTAGAATGCATAAAGTTAAATCTGATCAACAGGCATAGGCAAATGCCATCCAGATTAAAAAAACGTAGCTGTGTGTACAAAAGAAATATCTCCAACCTCTTCTCCTGCAATGACCAATATCAGGACTATTTAATTAATAGTAATCTTAACTAGTGAATTAGCTAGTCTGACTAATGTACTTACAGCCGTTCTTAGTTAAATATAATCCCCTTCGTTATATTTACTCACATATCTTTACATTAATATCATTATTGGTTTAGCATTGCTATTAGTCTCTCGAACATAGGATAAATCTACCTAGCACTTACCACTTACTGATTTCATATAACTTTATACACAATATAGTCTTTTATTGGACATTGGAATAAATTTGTAATTGTACTATTAGTTCTCTCATCCTATGTGACCCATATTTATTCTGCTAATGAATCTCATAATTTCACTTAACGTATAAGCTGATTCAAGTTGACATTGCAAGTTAGTCATCTCAAAATTAACAATTTTGTTTTATTTAACAATCCTAAGTTCACATGATATGATTTTTAAATGATATATTTTGCCTCAAAGGTGACAACTTTTTGGATTATAATTATCTCTTTATGGTTCGAAATGATTTTTGGAAGAAAATGTAAACAAGAAGAATAAATCTACCAGTAAGCAGAAACATGTGTTGGTTTTTTTTCTCTAAATATAATAACGCATTTAAACAAACAATAACGTACTTTGATAAACAATATCCCCACAGAATTCTATAAATCGATACAGTTGACCATCAGAACCACGTATACAATTTTTTACTGGAATACTATATCCGCAACGCATGGCAATGATGAAATTTCGTGAAATGAGGTCTATAAAAGCGTAAATAACAAAAACCATAATGTCTAGAATAAGAGGAGAATAAGCAAATGTTTAAATGTGTTGCTTAAAATTACACACTGAATAGTCGAATTATTGAGTCTCGTTTTTTTAGCGCAACTAGTCATTTGTTATTGAATCTTAGAAAAATAAGTCTTGATTTATTTGTTTATAAAACAAATGTCTGAAGACTTTTCATGCACTAAGATAAATAAAGTAGAGTGGAAGGAGTCAACAACGAAGGCATAGCGGTACTATGCGGTATACAGCATCCATACCTTAAGAGAATGGAGCAATGTCCTTTGGGTGTTATGATGAATACATCGATGGTTAACCATTAACAGTTAATTTTTTATTTCAGTAAACGTCTACTGTAGCTTGACTGTTTTTTGGATCGAATAACGAAATTTCTAGGAACATTGAGAAAAATAATTTCAGGTGAATTACCAATGGACAAAAAGTATGTTACCAATCAATTCGGTGGCTTTTAAGAAAGAATTAATTTGAGGAAAGCTTTTCTTACCAGCCGATATCATTAAAAAACCATTAAACTTAAAAAGTAGACCAATAATTGTTCTTCCCTGCGATAAACACCTCTCGAACTTGAAAATAGAGAGTCTCAACGAAATTTTAAATACTGTTCAATCTAATCTAACCGCAACACACTGAATAGTGATTTGTTAGATTCATGATTTCTTTACAAAATATTCACATTCACATACATACATGATTTGCTGAAATTTCACACTGTATACATTTATAAATCATAAACAGTTATGAATAATATCAATGCATAGAGATTTGTGAAGATTGTAGAACTTTTGTACTTTAAATCATGAACTGATTTTAACTAGAACATCACTCAAAACCTAATGGCATTGAACTGAGTTACTCGGAAACTCCTCTGGCATTTGAATGATTTTATCTATACTGAGAATAATCATATGTTAATTAATAACTGAATTCAAGATGCGACTCCGAGCATTCTAGTGCGAAGCTATAATCAGTGGAGTTCAACAACGTCGAGTGGGAGATTGTTATCCATTGCATGTAATGGATAATGATTGGGTAATATTGTAAGTTGATTGAAGTCATATATGTACACCGTCGGATGCCAAATCAACTGTAAAGCGATCGCTTGCGAGACCGAAGATTCTGCGTTTCTGTCCCCTATGGAGACATCATGGATGTGCATCACCGAGGGGTTTTATACTAAGACAAAACAGTTGTCCAGTGCCTCCCAGTTTTTAGTAGTGTTCTATCTAAGATCAGTTCGTGATTTAAACCATAGAATTTATAAATATTCAGGTAACTATAAAAAGTTATTATTTGACAATAATTTTTTGGTGTTGATTTTTTGAACCGTGCCATTTCTCAATGTTAAAAGGTTACAAAATCTATTGTGCAATATTTCATGTTCGAAAATAGTTAACTGCTCTTATTACAGTAGCGCACTCAAAATCTTATTCAACAAACTCTCAATTTCGATTTCCGAATTGGTAGTGTTAGATAATAATAATAATGCGTTTATGAAAATAACTGAATGATTGACAAATTAATTGGAAGATCGGGTGGTGGGTACGGTGGTAATTATTGAGAAAGATATTATAATTATTAAATGAATGAATTGACACACATTTAGTTACAGAGTTGATTCATTGCATAAGATAATACAGCAGCAACAACCTTATGCAGCAAAAAACAAACCAGATCCCAACTGAACAGGAAATTAAAAAAAGAAGCTGGAGGCGCATAGGAAACATATTGCGGAAATCATAAAACTGCATCACGAGGCAAGCCCTAACTTGAAATCCTCAAAATAAAAGGAAAGGAAGCACACCAAAGAACTAATACTACGCCGGAAATTCAAGGGTGAAATCAAAAGAATGAACGGCATTTGGCAACAACTGAAAGGGAGAGCCCAGTATAGAGTTAGTGTGAGAATCCTAGTCGGCACTCTATGCCCTATGGAGTAACAGGCGTAAGTAATAGTATAATATTAGAGAATGCTTTACGAGGACTGATAATTCGAAGTGATAACTGTTACGTAAGTGTGAAGTGAATGTTACAGTTTTATAACAAAAAAACGGGAAGAATTTTTTTGAGAAGAAGAAATTGGCAAAGAAAAGAAAATGTATAGTAGGTTATTTGTAACTCAGTCTAGTGTTGAATATTCCGATAATGATTGCACAAGTTTCTTATGAGCACAGTGGTTAGATTCGTTAATAAGGATGTCGATGTGTTTAGCTATATATATGAAAGATAAATGCGTAAACTGTGCGCTAAATTTAAAGAAAACTGGTAAATGATTTGAAAGGTTTTGTTTATGTTCACTTGATATTTCGTATCAATCAAGATGGTAAAAATAAGTCACTTAATTAACCTTGTACGCTAAACAGGATTATGGCAAATGAAACATACTAACATCGTTCAGTGAAAGATTTTTGACTTAAAACTGACCTGTATTTCAACGACATAACCATTGGATAATAAGTTTAGATCGTATAAAAATGTTACACATACGGTTTATAGTCTAGAAAAAAAGAGCTTCATAGGTTTGCTTGAGATTCATCAGTATAAGAGAAAATAGAATATTCACGAAAATAATTTAAATATGAATACATATTTTACAATGGTATAAATATATTTTACTATTACTTACGTCCATCTCTTGCTTGTTGCATCTCTGAACCATAAAACATGAGGCTATCAGTGATAATTCTTTTTGTATTAACACTTGGTTCAGCTAAATCATAAATTGTTTTGCCTAGAAAACTACTCTAGAACAAAATGAAAAACGAACAGCAAATAATGTTAGCATAATATAAAAGACAATTGAAAAAATTATTAGTAGTCAGATAACTTTATTGATAATGCTAAAAAAATTTCTAATGATAATTAAAGAATAACTAACGAAAAACATACGCGACTTGATAACCTTTAATTTCGGATCATAATTTAATCTGATTACAGTAGTCTGCTCAGTTGCTTAAGTATTATAATGCATTTTTCGGTTTACGACTTGTTTTAACGAATTAAGTATTTTCAACTCATAATGTAAACACAAGTTCATCAAACCTCATAACTTATTGTGGTGCTAAATATATAAGTTTATGAGGTGGAAACACTATAGTGGTTAGTAAATTTTCTACCTTGGTCACTCATTGTAAGAATTATATCAGTTACTAGTCGCGTATAGTTTTGTCTATCTATTTTAAACCACATTTGTGTGTATGTGAGCTTGTGGTCAGTTTGCATCCAACTACCCGAAATGAAGTGGACGAATCGAGATTTCAGCCTACGACTGATCGGCTGAAAATTGAATGCTATAGCCACCAAGTCACCGGTCTTCAGAAGAAAAAGACACAATTATATTGATATTCATGCGTAAAATATACATTACAAAGGCTTTACGATAATGTGAGCAACATCCATATCTCGTAATGAGACACATTGTAAAGGCAGAACTGTCGAAAAACCTGTACAGTTGGAGATAACCGGTACATAATCACTAGTGAAAGTTTTATTTAACAGACTATTCGAAGTTTTACAAGTAAAATGTATGTTCAACAATGATTAATTGTAATATATTCTATTTTTGCCGATGATCCTCTACAATAACTAAACATAATATAGAGTGGGATCGCTTTTTCATTAAAATTTGACTCATAGATTTTTAATTTACAAACGACCATTTGATGCTAAATAATTGTGTGACGCATTTTTGTTGTAATATTGTATCAGGTCTTGATGCTTAAATAAAACGTAACCTATTTCTTGAATAGTCACTTGAATTATGACAAGAAAATATTCAATAACGAAAGAGACCCATTGTATCACTGAAGAAAGGTGATTCAGTAAAGAGAATGAAATCATCGGATAGGAAATTTTCTAGGTTGAGCTGCCTTCATTCTTCTTTATAAAAATTGCTATTTGTCAGACAAATAATTTATTGATGTAGACACGAAAATCACTACACGTTACTGTGTATTACTGAAAACTGTGGATTTGCACTTAAAATATTTCAGAAAAAGCACTGGTTTTTGGATTAATAACCTTAAAATGTAAGAGTAGACTTGGTTGACGAATAATGGTTTTATTCATACTGCCTTTCAATAGCATTGTAAACTTAATTCATAAACTGATAGTCTTTACTTAGATTCTTCCTGTGAATTTCATTTCGAAAGTTTCATTCGCATAATTATAGGTTACATTACTACTCACTATGGTAGATTCAGTTAAACAGTCGCTAGATAAAATATAACACAAGCCCCAGAAAGCAAATTCTAGAGCCAATCTAGACTATCAAGTTATTATTAGTGATCATCTGTACAGTTTCATATTCAATGAGTCTTAAGTGGATACAAAAAATACCAGGGACCATAGTGTTTGAGAGTCACTTATGCTAATCTAAACACTTATGTGACTAGGTTTAGATTTTCAAATACATTATATTTGCTTATGAACTCCATTTCGTTAAAAATGATAACAACAATAATACAGTTCACAACACATGAAAATAATCATTGAAAAACTAACTTGAGGAATATCAAGTACTTTTTCAGAGTTTTCTTCATACAATATTTCACCACTGGAACATTTGACATGTATACCAAATCCATTAATAGTCTAATAGTATATATGTATTAAAAATATATATATATATATATTTGATAAGTAGGTGAAATGAACAAATCTTACATTGATAACAATTCGCGAATACTCTTCATCATTGATGATATATTCCCTTTTTCCTAATTTATCTAAACAAAGTATAGAGTGTATTTAAAAAGAATGACAATAATAGTGATGATAATAATAATAACAATAATGATGGTCATTATGATTATTACAGCAATTAATAAGCATCAAACATACTGTTATAATGAATAAGTCGTTCGGCTCCGGCAAGAAAAATGGATAATTTATCTTTACATTGTGAATGTGGTACTTGACGGTGTAGAAATTCTGTTTCTAATTTCATTCGTTCACGACGTTTCCTTTCGATTTCACTGTGACTTTCTCTGTATAGTAAAAGAAATTAAACATCAGGATAACAATGATAGTAAAATAAGTGGTGAATAAAATGAATGATTATGGTTAAGAGAACTTTATATTTTTCAAGTTATTAAATAAATAATACTTTTTGAAAAGTAGCTCACCCTTACCATGTGTTGAGATCATAGACAAGTATATATATATATATATATATATATATATATACACGCATATATATAGAACAAAGCAAGTCACTAGACATTAAAATGTAAATTCTCAGTAAACTATTTCATTATTTATTGATTTTAGGCACGTCTGTTGGATTGTTATTGAATGAACTAGAAAACTGTCAATAATAAGAACTGAACACTAAAGGGTAACTAATTTATATAGTAATCAATGAATAGTTGCAACATACTGAATAAACTAATAATATAATGTCAAGATACAGAATAGGAGAAATAAAGTAATACCATTGCGAAAGAGTAATGATAGTGCTAATAAATAGAATGAAGAAATAAAGACATGACCAGGAGTTACATTTTCCTTGGCAACTTAAGGATCCTAAAAAATACACTCATACAATTTAATTCATATAATTAATAATTTCTACAACCATTAGAAAGGATTGACAAATTATGAATTACGTAATGTGCCCAATTAAGAAATGACGAGTTCAGTGCTTCTTCTGATTTTTTCTTGAGAGCCGAAGTGAAGGGGGTGCCACTTAGAAGCAGATGTTCCAACTACGTGTGACAAGAAACATGTAATAACTAGAAAATAATCAAAAGCCTACTGAATCGAAGTAGCAAATTTATTGCATGATTCCTAAAGGAAAAAATTAATTAATCAACTGACTGTTCATTGAATACATTTTAACTTAATTGAGTGGAGTACAGAACACAACTCGAAATCATATGATTGTAATTAAAGCTTGCCATCTTTTGGAGAGTTTATGTTCCACAGGTGCAATGCAGCTGATGCACAGAAATGAAATTAAGATTCTTATTAAACCTGTGAGTTGGTACATAAGTTCACATTAAATAATATTTACAGAGTAGAAAACAAAAAAAACGTCTTACTTTTGCAATTTTTCTTTATTCTGTTTACGAAACGTCTGACCCTTTTCCATATTATAGAGGTGTAAATGTCTGTGCAAGTAACAAAATCTGTTTATTTAGAAAAGTTCAAGCGAATAGATAAGAATTACCAGTTTGACATAAAACTTTTGCGCTAGAAATAAAATTTGGTTAATTTAACATATAGTACAAACAATCAGCTAGGTATTATACCTTTTTTACAACTGTGGAAAAACAATGAATTAACAAGAGATTGTGCAGTATATCTTTGGGATTTAATGAATCTCCCACAGATATTCAGATTCACCAAAACAGTTTGAATGTTTGAGGGTTTTGTAAATTGATTTCAGCTGAGATTTTTTCGCAAAAAATTTATGGATGCAAAGTATGTAAATGTCTGTGCATGGCTGTCACATGCTACCTACATACACAAGTTCCACAAAACCTGACTATATTCATAACTGTGTTAATACAAATATATGGGCCGGTAGCTACAAAACAAGTGATTAAACTAAACAATTTAGATGGTTCGGTGTAACTGATTATATACATGACAGAAATTCGACTAAACTAAAAACATTCCACACTTAGCATTACTGTAACCAAACATAGATGGTGCTTTTGAGAAAGCATTAAGCAAAATTTTATTCATATTTTTAAATACAATTTTATGGATAAAAATAGTTCGTTTGTTTCGGTTACTTTGGTAATTATTTTATATCCTTTCTGGTAAATCTTCATAAACTGAGATAAACCGGATGCGTGCCACGTATACACAACCACTGGCTGACATGAGATATTGTTTAGTGGAGGAGTACATGGAAAAATAGTTAGGGGTGCCCAAACAAAAATATGAGATTGGTCATAAGCCGCTGGTCTGAGCCATCTTAGTAGATACAGAATACCTGGTTGGGGTCTGGGAACAACCGTAATCCGGAGTTGGAGATGTTGAGTAACTTTGTTCAGAATCGGTGTGAGTGGTGTAAATAGACCAATTTTTTAATCTTTCCTCAAGCCCTAAGCTTTAATATACTTCCATACCTTATATTTCCCAATTTATCTTTTTTTCTCAAGACCAGTTGTCAAATAACTAATTCTTTTCATTAGCACCCACTACAGAAATTTCAAATATTTATTAATTACATCAAGCTTTCTTTACGTAAAACGGCAACTTGGGCTAACAAATTTTTGCTAGGCTGATTATAACCGACTGAATTCTGACTTCGTAGACATACTATTTACTTGGTATGTGAAGTGAGACCACTAGTAAGGAAAAAATATGTAAAACAGTTACAATGATCGCTCTTGCATTTACCGGTTATGATGAACATTAATCTGACAAACATGTGTATCTGTGGTATTATACAATATAAGTATAAAGATATAAAATGATCAAGACAAATCTTAGAGTAGTAGAAGCAATAACAGTACCAATAGCATTAGAAAGGACTAATCATAGACAATATGATTCTAGAAAATTAGTTTGTAGAGTATAAAATGGCAAGGTATTCCTAAAACCTAAGAAGAAACAAAAAGTGAATGCATTTGCACCATTTTAACTAATTTTGATTTGTTACTCATTATCTCCACTCATTGCCTTCGATAATCGCGAGGACCCTAATCAGGTAGTCTGGATCTACCCCACATGGCTCAGAGCAAAGGTTATTGGCTTTACGTACTGATGTATTTGCTTGGCTACCCACAGCTTTCTCTCAAACCACCCTACATCAGAAAATATCTCGTCAACGTAGGTGGTGGTTAGGTATATAATGCATACACCCGCTATCTTAGTCGATAAGGATTTATTTTGTCGCCAGACGACTTCCCATCTTTAAAACCCCATGCCTGAACTCAACATAGATTACTTGGTGGTCCTAACATGAGCAACACCTCAAAAGCACTTCTATTCAAAATTTAGTGATATACGAATATCATTTATTTTTGGTGACCGTATTTTGCACTAGCAAAGTGGAACACCTAAAAATGAAACATTTACTGACCAGTAGAAACCTCAGAAACTGTTAGCAGAGTGCTTCAGGACAAGGTACAAAATAAAATATAAACAACTACATAGCTGAAAACGACCTATAATGAGATAGTAGTGTTAAATTTCTTAAGATATTGTCACGTACTGCATAAATAGTCCACAAACATTTTGCATATATGTTTAAAATGAGTTGACATGGGAAACAACTGAATATTAAGCTGAAAATCGCGTAACATTAGAAAACATGGTGATGAATCCTAATATATTGTGAAAAGCAAAGATGAGTGCATATGAATATGGGAACACTGTACATATCCGTTGCAACATTCTTTTAATACGTAATCACCACGCGGTAGACAAGTGAATATATGGTTGCCCGACATATCAAAAGAAACACAAAATGAGAAAACAGAAGAAAAAAAGTGTCTGAAAGTTTCGTTTCTAATTTTCCAGAAATAGTATCAGTTCTCTGTATTAGGAAGTCGACAGCTTGTGCAACTGAATGACATTTAACTGGCTCAATAGACTTTTCAAACATGTAAATCTGGCGAGACTATGATCTATGAACGAACCAATCACGTATAACAGGTCTCGGATTTTGGCGCGAAATTCCCTCATTCATCCGGGTAAATAGAGTTTCGGCACTATATCTGAATTCAGTTCATGATGAAAAACCAAAATCTAATTTTTAACCTTAATCATCAGCTGTAAATTCTAATTCTAATTCCTCACACATGTTTATAGTCCTCATTTGGTTCTGGTTATTAGGTGGACACTCACAAGGTCAGCCTGGAGTCGCTCAAAGGTCGCCCGTTAATTATAGTCTCACCACAACGATCTCTAATATCAATATACTCACTGGATAACAAGAATCTAGTCAACGAAGTCCAAGATAAACTAAACTCAACACCGGTTCGGCCTAGACGACCTAAATATGCGCCCAAAATCGACCCTCTTCGAAATTCAATACCAGTCTTCATTCTTCAGTAATAAGAATAGTAGGTTGGTCAACCTGTATTAATCCTGACACATTGCTTTCCAGTGAAGGTCCAGCTTCTCCTTGAAAGTATTCACTGATAGGGCTGATACCCCTTGTTCGGGTAAGGCGATCCAATGATTGACTACTCAATGAGAAAAACGGGACCTCACTATAAGTTTATTAGGTTGTGGTTTATGAACCTTCTTGTTATGACTTCGGAGATTATTAGTGTTGGAGGCAGCAAAAAGATAAGACATATTAACACCCAAATCATAATTAAAGATACGAAATGCCAGTATAAGGTCACCTCGTGTCCCACGATACAACAAGGGGAAAAGATTTAGGCGTTTTAAACGCTCATCGTAAGGGAGTCTAGAAAGACCCTTCACTAATTTCGTTCCCACACGCTGGACACGCTCAAGGGAGTTAGTATCCTTTACCAGACACGGGCTAGCTGCTTGGATACAGTACTCTAAATTTGGTCTAACATATATGAGATATAAAATTCGAAACGTTTCCTCGTCAAACGATTTGAACGCTCAGCGAAGTGACCATGACGCACGAAAACCTTTGACAGCGGCTGCTTTGCAATGCATAATTCTTTTTAAATCATGACTTAATACTACTCCTAAGTCTTTATGCTCTTGAACGCATGGAAGAGGTTTACCCTCAATAGTGTAACGGTAACTATTACCGTGACCGATGTGCATTAGCACACTCTCCCTAGCATTGATTTCTAAGCCTCACTCTCGAACCCAAATAAATAAATCGTATAAGTCAGTTTGAGGATCCAGATGATTAGCCGCACTTTTTATTGTTCTCCAGAGTGAAAGGGACATGTTGAAGAGTGTCGCGAGCGGTTTTGAAATAATGTCCGCAAGAAATGACAGCAACCGTGGATGTAACCCGTCAGGTTTGAGGTTAGTTATCAACGGAAGGACAGTTTTTTCAGTCACCTGTACAGATTCAATGGTTGGTATCTCGGTGTGAGTGGGACAAGTATTTGTTACAATAAACGTAGAGAAGACTTCGCTAAAATAGTTTGAAAAAGTCTCAGCTTTTGCTCGATCTGATTCAGCTAGTAATTCTGAATTTTCGTGTGTCAGTAACGAGGGAATACCATCACTACGTTTCATTCGCCGTTTAACATACTAAAACAATCGTTTCGGACAAGTACGGCTATCATATACTAACTGTCGTTCGGAAGTGGTACGGGATTTGGCTATGGTTCTTTTACAGATATTACGGAATTTTCGGTACTCACGCTTAAATGGTGCATGACCTGTCAACAAGAATAAGTCCCAGAAGTGTTTCCTACGCTTTAACAGCTTTCGGGTTTCCTTATTAATCCACGGAGGGCAATGTGATAGCTTACGTGTTGACCATGGGATAAACGGCGACGTTACGAACTCGAATGTATACTTAAACTTATTCCACTCGTCTTCGATCGATCCATCTGCGTCGACCGACCAATCAGTCGAGATAGCACAGTTTCTGATTGCCGGAATATTAGCTCGCCAGATATTGGGACGGGGTGGAGCTGATACAAATTGTATACCGTGTCCTAAACTTAAAGTGAATTACAACGTGATCACTGTTCACTAGTGGGGGAAGGTGCTGAATATCAAAGACATCCTCACAGTGGTGGGTGAGGGCGAGGTCCAGCAGTGACGGATCATGATTGAAATCAATATGTGTCGGTTTTGTGATACATTATACAAGTGCACACTGAATAACGGTTGATAAAAGGTTGCTATCGAAACCACCATCTGGAGCTGTAAGCTCTAGCCAGTTGATATACGGTGCGTCGAAGTCCCCAACGATGAGACAATATTCTGCCATACTCCAAGAACAGATGTGTCTTAGGATAAAGTCGTCCGCAAGACAAAACGGACTACTGTATATTCCCCCTATAGTCACTAACCCATTTCTAGATTTAATCTTACAACATGCAACCTCACATGTGCCACTGATATGAGCCTTCGATATGGTTGACTGTATACGAAAGTGATCCTTAACGTATAATATTATACCTCCTCATTTGCGACTTGAAACTATCACTTCTAATACAGATATAGCCTGGAATGAAAGGAGAACAGTCTATATCTAATGTGAACCAAGTTTCTGTAACAACGGTTATATCGGGACATAATTCTTCCACCATCAGACTTAGCTCGGACGTTTTGTTTCTAAGACTACGAGCGTTCGTGTAACCCACACTTAAGGTGTTTTGGCAACCAATCGTTCTACCCATACAGGCCTCGGAAGCATTGGCTTCCAAGACCTGACTACCCGAAAACCCTTAATGCTAAAGTGATTTTCGCCATTTAATTTGCGAGTCCTCAACTCCGTAAGGGCATTTTTCCACTTGATTCGATCCTCAAGCGGCCAATCTGGTCGAATACGGATATTTGAGTCACGAGTTTTTAGCGCGTTTTTCAATAATATGTCTCTTTCTTCAAAACTCCCGAGAACCAGCTTCAGGATTCTTCTTGGTTGTGTCTCGCCCCCAACCCATTTACCAAGTCGTATTACTTTTGTAGTATGTACCCCTGAAACCTCTTCAGGTGGTACATTTCTTACCACAGACTCCACTAACTGCAGGTCATGTGCATGTCTTTTAGCAGGGTCGTTGTCTTTCGACTCCTCTAGATTCCAAATAATTAAACTAGGGAGGGGTTTAGCTTCTTTTGAAACTGTGTTCACAGCTTTCGACCGTGACGTTGGATCCTGTATTTTAACTAATGGTATCTTACGATTAGTTTTTATTTTAACAGAGTCCTGGGAGTCAAGCGAATGACTCACAACAATGCCAGACGAAGCTTTACTATGGGACTTTGGTGGAGTGGTCTGAGAGTCCACCAAGGACTTATCAAGTAGACGGTCACTAGTTTTAGCTGTCTTTCCTACTCTTCTGCGTTTCCGTGTCATCGATATTCCATCAGTCGTAGCATCCACATTACAACCATTCGGGACAATAATTGTTTTATCCGGGTCACCGGTTGCTGCTGTAGCAACATGGCCACCAATATCTAATGAGGTGTCACTCATTGATTGTTTTGGGGTAGACGGTTTAATCGCGGGTTGTACAGTTAGATGTCTGGTTTGCGCCGTGACAGCACTTACGACACTAACGCAATCTTCGCCATCAGTACCAATGTTGCCAGTACAGCCCTCATCAACCGTCTTATTAGCCAACACCAGGAGACTAATTGCTTCCTGGATAAGCAATGTTTTGCTCGAGCAACAAAAACTACAAAGGCAATGAGAGTTGTGCTGTGAGCACCTTGTATATGCAGTGGGGCTTAATCTGGTGCACATCTTATGGAACCACTTATTACACTCATCACATTGCATTCCTTCCCCCACAGGAAATAAACAATATGGTTGTCCACATTTATGAGCAGATCTAGCCATCTTGAAAATCAACTAGAACGGTGACAAAAACAGGATATGTAAAAGGATTCTCAAGCCTTAACTAAATAAATCAAGTAAAAGTCGACCAAGTATGCTTCGATGCAATAAATACACAAAAGCAAAATCAAAACACTCAATACAATATCACTTTAACTGGGGTAGATGCAATTAAAGTGTAAACAGTAGTTTTGATGCGTAATTTACGATCAAAACAGTTAATTAACTCAACGAGAAACAACAACGCTGTCCTTTTAAATAGAGCGCGTCAAGCACCAAATATTATTTAGATTAGAACAACCAGTTCGTTTAAAAACATATAGATAGGATGTAACGATTATTATTATTAAAGGGTCTATGTATAATAATCAAGATGAAATACAAAATTGTTTGGTAATTGAATATTTGGTCCCATGTTATGGACTGTAAACAGTATTCATTCCTAATTAAAGATCTTTAAAAGAAAAAGTTCCAATTATTATAACCAGTAAGAGGCTTTTAGATGTGAAAGAGTGGGGCGTGCACTGCAGCTTGGCTTTAGGTGCTGATCTTTTACCTTCCAATGTTTACGTTCGAAGTGAATGTATATAACGGCTTTTTAGCGGACAAAAAATATGCGCATAATATTAGAACCCACTTTTGGTCATGAAAACTACTCAAAATGATTGCTTTAGCAAGCATTTGACAATAATGCAGAATTTATTAGAGGAAACTGAACACTACAAACTTCTGGATCACAACATGGACCTATGATAAACAAGACAGCCAGTTCAGAGGTTTCGCATTCTTTGTCTGTATTTGATTGAAAATTAATTTTTTCTTTGTCATTAAAGCACTCGTCCTTGTTTACCTAAGATAGAAATCGCTGACAGGCACATCGAAATCAGTATCTTTTTTCATCACATTCGATAAAATCTTCAAGGATGTTGAATTATTCTTTTAGAAAACTGTGGTAATGTATTATGTATATTACGTACCAGTTTAACGAAAACATTTTGAAACTCATTTTTATCAGCTAAGCTGATTTCTTTAGATTGAGTGAATTTAAGCCTCGTATTAGAAGTGTGTTTCTATCCAACGACAGCATATAGGTAACTGTATACGCTACGACCAAAGTTCGAATGTATTTGTCTAAATGAGGAAAACGTTGTTAATTTTATTCGGGTAATCCACTGGCTGTTTTGTAAGCCACGAAACCTTCTTGAGTCATTTACAGTAGACAATTTTACCTCAACGATATTAATAAACATTAAAATGCTTAAGAATCTAAGGTACTATCTCAATAAACTAAATAAAACAATAGAGAATAATTCAATAATACCGATCATTCACAATAAAATCGAACTTTCCTATGTCACGAAATAACTTACTATACGCCAAAAAAATCATCACTCAATACAACTGTCAATTATCTGGGATATTCTCGACAGAGTGTGCTCAAAATCGTGTTCTCAAGAACCAGATTATGCAGCAGTCTTTTTGTTATAATCAGAAATATTTGAATTATTATACGAACTGGGGATTTTCGAAATAGTACAATTTACACCTCATAGAATTAGATGAACAAAAATAAATCTATTGCATTTAGAATTCCGAATCAGAGAGATATCAAGTACAAATGAATAATCAATTCATACAAGCACCGCACTTTTGCAGCTGACAGACAGAGAGCAACGAACAGTAGTCTTTGCAGTACACAACCTTGTGTTCAATCACGTGAGATATTGTTGTTGATATCACTACATTATAACAAAATAGGACATTGAAGTATGATAATTAGAAGTAGCCTAAATGTTGAGCTAACTGGGAATTCCTAGGAGAGTTCATTCTATGGAGTATAACCCAATGAACACACTTTAAACTTTATTTGGAATTCCTAATAAGCACTGTATCAAGTACAAAGAAATCATTGGTTAATATAAATACCATACCAAGGAAAGTCTAAGCCAGGGTCAAATTACATGGATTTGGTCGAAAGTGATTGTAAAGTACCGAAATACACCTACACAAGTAGTGAATGTCGCAAACGAAATAAATATGGAGCACAAAATTCAAAGTAAAATGGCTATCTTGCAAAGTAGAGCACGTAGATTATGGGTGATCTGTGTGGAATGATTGGGTTCCTACTTGAGCTAGACTAGAATGGTGTGACCAACCAGCCAATGTCGAAATCACACACCATGATTAATACCTAAATTGGATTACTTTTTCGTCCTTTCCAGGTATTATGGCTACTTCGATGACCGCAAAATACAAACAACCATATTGCAGAAATATACGGTTAAGAGTAAACACAAGAAACACAGTGCGTCCACCGGCGCATGGTCCAGTTCATGGTGTGTAATTAACTGACGAGCGTTGCCTGCCCTTGACCATGATCAGGGTCGTTGGACTGCTCGACATTCATTTACTTAACTGTCGGATGATTTGACTAGGGTCCACTGACATTTTGTTGGCCCTATAGGGAATTTTCTGAGATTTTGATATATTTGTTTTGTTACTGTACGCTTTTACAATGTTTTGTTTGGATATCTTGCTTGTTTTCTTAAAATATAGACATTACGTACAATTGCTTTCGCTACTGAAGATTTTAATGTGGACATAATGATGTCTTTTTGTTTTTGATTTCCAGTAGTTACACTGAGTAGACCATAAGTATTTTGATGAAACAGTTAGTACTTGTTTATGATTTCGACAAATCTAGTCAACTATGATAAGACTGATAATCAGTGAAAAATCTATTTACTTCAGATATAACGTCAGTAATAATCGTTATTACCATCATGCCAGTCATAAATTGAATATCTTCGAAAAGGACACTACAATGTTGGATCTAACATAACATACTTCATTTTATATCAACTGTATTGAGCATTAAACACACGACTGTTTTCGTAGATTTATTAATTAAAGGGACAGATGGATTTTTCCACACTTCCCTGACGTCTGTCGGATAAGCTACGGAAGTGATTTATCTAGAGCGTTATTCAACCAAACAAAAAGCTGTGTCTGAAGGATGAGATTGACAGGGAATTAACATCAGATGAATGCTGTTTGTGTAGTGATGATGATTCATAAATGTTTATTTGGCAGAATAGAACAAAAAATGAGGAATACATGTAGGATCCTGTTTGAAAGTTTTTTTATTGTGTTGATCCATCCCTTTTTTATCGCGTTGCTTAAATTGACTAAAATTGCTCATTTTCGAATTTGAATTTAGGCACACTTACAGAGCTGGAAATACTCAGTGTTATAACAAAGTTAAATATTGTTTTCTGAGCAATCTGTACGTGGTCTGTCCAGAAAGGGCAAAATAACATTCTTGTATTAACATTATCAACCTTATTCAATACTATGTCTTTGATTCAATATGTGCTGAGCACAAAGTAGGGAACTTTATTTGTCCAACTGGATTTGTTTATTAACTGAGCAATTACCAGTTAAATTAGTGGATGGTAATATTTGTTTGGGACGTTCTTCACGCAACTACTCTGTTTTGGATTTCGACTGGGTAATACATGGATGTCTAAACTAACCCTCACATTTGTTAATTATCCTAAACTGCTTTAATTTAGAGGCTAATAATATAATCATTCATGAAATTCTCATCTTCTTGAGAGCTGGCTTCAGCATTGATGAAATAGGAATAGACAAAGAGCTATATTGTAGAAGAAAATAATCAGTTATCAAACCAGCTTCGCTATGTTAAAAGAATTGCACGTTTTGGTAGTCAAATAGAAATAAATCTCCTGCCCATGTTAACTCACATTTTTGTCTACCAGTTTGCATGTAAATACCAAAGCATATCCACTGGAAGGACAAAAATCAAGGTTATTGTTCATAACTATAATGTTTCGAATTATTTGAATTATAGTAGGAACTAAGAGTCCCAGAAATAACGCAATTGAATCAAGAAGTACTAGACAAGCACGAACGAATGTATTGTATTTAAAATTCGAAATCAAGCATTCAACAAGTACAAAGAAATCATTAGTTCATTCAAACATCACAATAACTTTGCTCACAGTCCAGAAATATTGAGTTTAAAAGTGTCATATGTTTTTAGTAGATCAATCATTCATATTTGTTCGGTAGTGGATACAATGATAATGTTTCAAAATATTTCAATATAATCGATGAGCTAATGACTACGAATTTATTGCGTCCTGCTATTATTAGTCTTATTTCGTTCAAGCAACCTCGATTTTAATAAATAGTTTCACAACGTCATATCTTAAGCTTCTAACTATGGATTCCTTTCTCATCCTGTTTGCTTTTCACTTGAGTTTCAAACAACTAATCGACTTATTGTAATTGCTATTACGTCAGTTTTGTCTGTTTTCCATTTCTAAAATTTTATCTTCAAACATTATAGCAGAATAGCATGAATTCATTGTATTTCATTGGTTCTCATTAGCTGCTTACAACATGAAAGAGTTTAGTTTGAAGTTATATTTTTTACAACCTTGTTATGCTATACTAAGGTGTCTTCAACACAATTTCCAACTAAACTCTTTCGTGTTGTAAACAGCTGACGAGAACCAAAGGAATAAAATGAATTTATGATATTCTGCTAAAATATTTGTTCTTGCACTTTTCAAGATGGTAAAGGGAACTATAAGCATGAAACTCCATGTTTTTCTCATTTTTATCTTCTAGAATATTCAGCGGCTGTTCCATAAATAACTAAACACACAAATGATTCTTTTAGCTATAGATCAATTATTTGTTTTTGTTTACCTGCATCTATGCTAACCTTAGTCTTAATCGTTTTTAATAAGTTTGATATAGGGTATAGCGTGGCGTCGAGTTGCGATTAACTATGAACACCGCTACCAAGAAACACGTGCCAAATAGATCAGAAGGCGTAAGAAGCTCGTTCCAAATGACTCCATAAAATCCCCGAGAAGCCAAATATCAGAAGGCAATTAATGGACCAAGTCGATGTTTATTTGCTGGCGATCTCGTGGCATCGAAAGGATACAGAGATCGTGCCAGGATACAACCTTGGTTACAGAAGGTAACCGAATTCGCGCGAAGTTACAATCGAAGTGTAAGTACAAGAATGGAAGCAGAATATAGCTGTCATTAGCACAGTCAAACAAAAGCACATTAAAACAAACACTGGTACAGTTGGTTATAATAATAATTGTTTTTATTAAACCAGTCGTGTTCTCGTGATAAATGTGAGTCACTACAAGGGCCTGCGCCCTGACCAAATCATCCGGCAATCGAGTAAATGAATGTCGGACAGTTCAAAGACCCTCATCATTATTAAGGGCAAGCAACTAACGACAGTCGTTATTATTATAAATGACTTTATTCAATATTATATTTTGGCACAATATATAATTCTCAGCACAATGTATTTCAACAAGTTTCTTTTACAAAAACAACAGATATAAAAGAAAAAGATAAAAAGTGGTCTGAATCTGTACAACTTTTTAATTAGAGACATGTTTAAGAATACAGGTTATTGACTAGGTCAACTCTAACAACCTGTTCGTCACAGATTATATTTTCTAGGTAATGTATTATAGGACTTTTATGACTTTGCTTGTGTGCATGGATTTTAATGTATTTACGTCTCGTTCTACCAGAAGGTATACAAGGAGAATGATATAAATGAAGGGAATGGTTAATATCTGATAAGACAACACCTGCCAGGAGTTTGCATGACTTTAGATGTCTATTCACAACCATGTTAATTATGACCTCGAAAGATTCACCACACACCTTGCGAACTGCCTTCAGCACTCTCCGCAATACAGCAAAGTCTTTTCTCAAAAGGCCGGGAAAGAATAATGGAGAACAGTAAAGAGTAATAGGTAATATGCGGGAATTGATAAATTGTAAGAGTAAATGATGAGTAATCCCAAAAGCATGCAGCCTCTTTATTCAACACATCAAACGGAAAACTTTCTTCGATAACAGTAAAACATGATAAAACCGAGAGTGATCAGAGGAAAAGGTAACACCAAGATAATTGACCTTCGACACTGTGTTTATCAAAGAGTCTCCAATGGCATGAATAAATATAATAAACGACTGAACAGTATTGAATTGTACACTATTAAGTCCCGACTTAGTGGTCTACTGATCAAGTGTTTGTGCGTGAGATTTAAGGGTCTGAGTTCGATTATCAGTTACGGAGTTGTAGATGCTCGCCACTGAGGTCATCCAATGCTTCCAGGTTTTGAATGTTTATCGATTTGTGATTTAAACGAATATCTACTTTGTCATTTATTCTATAGTAGATTAAAACTCAGCTTTTAGGATTAATTCTTTTGAATTATATCAAATTGTACCAGTGTAACCTATTTAATTCAAAGCAAAAATGAGTGTATGTTAAAATGTTAGCAATTTTTTAATCTTTTTTCATTAAAACTCTGTTGTGCTTTGCTACCTAGAACTATTTATTAAGTCACACAATAATAACTATGATAAATGAATTGACTCCAACTGTCACTATTTTAGAATTATTATTACCCTTTCGTCTCATTATTACTCATAGCGTTTATACTATAATAATAAACTAGTTTCGCTTACTTTACTTTTACACTACATAATCTCTTTTTTCCTAAAAAGTGACAAACTAATGAGTACCAGCCCTTAAATACATTATTATTCAGTTACCTACATAATCGTTCTTAAAACTTACATGTTAAAATGTATTTCTAAATATATAACTGAGAGAGACTTTTGATGTTCTAAAATATTTCATTGTAGAAACCCATAAATTATTACAAAGCATGTAGTAATCACTCTTCAGAGTACAAAATAAAGAAAAGAAAATGTATGTAAATTTAACAACTTATTCTACTAAACAGTTGTGTTCAACAGAGATGCAATGTGGTGGTTGTGGTGGTGGAGAAGATATATATGTGTTAATTCATGTGTTTTGTTATTCATTTCACTTATTGATGTTAGTTACTTTTAGATTTCCTACCAAATTTTACTCTCTTTTCTTATGATTTATTCCTTAACGGTTCGTTCCCATCTAAACTGAACCCATTTATTATTTTTTTTCAACGTGATTACATAGCTTGTTTTTTTTGCTGTTCTTATTTTCATAACTTCTGTATTCATTTATTGTTGACTTTCTTCGCCATTTGAAAAAATACGCGTACAACACACACACACAGGAGCATACTGATACATTCAAACATTATCAAAGTGGTCTGTTTCTTAAAATGTTTTCTGTTGATATTTTTCGTACCCTTATATATCTGTTAATCCATGTAAGAACTTGATTTAATGGGTGAATTATATATATATATATTTCAACAGGTTATTTTGCTCTTTTCATCAGTTTCTTTTCCCTTTTTACCGACTGGTAAACATGCAGGACTGTTGTTTACTTGTTGTTTATTTTACTCTAGGAGAAAAATATTTAGAATAATGTCACAAAATAATAGATCATAATAGACATAAATATTCAACTAATAGACCTTTCTTCTATTCTATTTTTTTAAAAAAAACCAGATAATTTATATTGTCGAAAAGTTTTTAAAGACAATTTTAAAACACCTTTCTTCCCATTTATCATAAAGCTTAACTAATCACATGTAGGTAGGTAAATAAGTGGGTTCGATAGGATAGGGAAAAATAAAATGGATGAGGTAGTGAAGTGTTGATCATTAAAAATGTATAACTATTTTAATGATAAATGTGTACTGTTTTTTGCGGATCATCATACAAACAAAAACATTTCACTTGATAATTTACTCTCTGAGGATATATTGGCTTATATTGGATCTTATCATAAATTATTATTTTTATTTGTAAACAATTGTTAATCAAACTATCTTCTTCTATACTTTGAGGTACTAATCTACTAGGAGGAAAGTGTAGTATAGGAATGAACCATTCAGAATAGAGGACATGACTTCTAGATTTTAGTACGAAATTTAAATATCGTCTATAATGAGCAATAGAGATACCTTACCATACTACTCGAAATGTTTAAAATGGCAACAGAAGATTTTGTCACCATAAAGTAAAAATGATAGTTTTAAACGTATAAAACATTTAATTCAGTCTCTTTAAACTGTATATGACAGGTAAATCAATACTATTTTTACATCCTAACCCTAAACACTAAATTCTGAAACAAACCCTTACCTGTTAGTACTATAGTTTATGAACAAATAATTTAAATAGCGACTTTTGAATTTTTGAAAGAAATTCGTTCATCCATATTGACTAGAAAGTATTTTCAGGTGGTGATGAAAGCTGTAACCCTAAACCTCTAGTACTAACTATAAGTCTCGAATCCTAACATGGAACTATATGCAAACTTTAAATGGTTTATTTGGATCCGTTTAAGGGCCCAAAAAGCAGACGGTCAACGAATTTATGCATGCTTCATTAATTATGTAAACACTGTTTGCACTTTCCAATTTTATCCATTTACAAAAGCTGGTTTTCGAATAACTAAAAACTAGCTGAATATTAATTACAGCTGTTTTAATTAAATTCCCATATTACGCTGTTATATCTACCAGTTCCATTTCGATTCCTGGAAAAAAGATTATGGGTTTTATAGTTAGAAATAGAAAATCCATTTGGTTGTGTTGATTGAAATATAAAATTAATTATTTTCAGTCGATATTTTTCACTACTCGAGATTAATTTTCGTCATAAAACAGTATCAACTGAATAATCATTAAAAACCAATATATATTAGAGATTTGTCTTTTTAACATTTAATTCCTGCATAATACTTTCCGACCACTCTACAAAGTATAAAGCTCTTGAACTTCATGTCTCACAGTAACCATTAAGATTAATTTCTTAAAGTTACAGTATAAGGTCATGATCTGTGAATGCATTCATGTTGAGAGTGACATATATTCCCCGGCAATGTAAAATAAAGAACACACTATGTCGAGGATTTATTGAAACAAGAAATATGGGCCAAAAAATTAACAGATACTCAGTTGTCTACATATACAATGCTCAAATCGTAACCTGTAAACCCTGTGTTTCATAACCAATTTTACGGTTCAATGAACAATAGTACTTACTTACACCTGTTACCCCTCGTGGAGGAGCATAGGCCTCCCACCAGCACTCTCCATCTAACCCTGTCCTGGGCAATATACAAATCGCAAAATCAAATACTTCCTATAGTACTGATCATAAAAGAATACACCATTTTTTTCCAAGAATTTACATGGAACCATAGGTTTATACTTTAGTATATAAAATATTCAGTTCAATTAACATTCGCATGTAATTGAAGAAAAAAATAATAAGTAAGAACAAAACACAATATTATTCGATATTAACTCCTAAAAATAAAAGACAGAATGTAAATTACTAACTGGTCTATAAATTTTGATTTTATTTTTCTGTATGAATCTTTCTAAACCAAACGACTAATAAGTCAAATTGAAAAGAGCAAATCATGCCGAACTCTCATAACTCACTTTAATTAGTTACTAATCTGTAGAAATCTCAACTTCTAATGTTTGAGAATTAAAAAGAAAATATTTGGTTGAGGTCATGAACCGATTGATGTTAGACTACCATTGAAAACCTGGAAGCGCTGGGCGGCCGTTTCGTCCCGTTGTGGGGCTCCTCAGCAGTGCGCATCCACGATAAAACACTTATTGAACCCTGACAAATGTTTTTCAAGTTCTCAAAAGTAATCAGCTATCCACTCAGATCTCGATTAATGAACGATTTCGACGCCCAAACTTAATTGGTTTTAGCTAATATCAGAAAAAAAATGAGTTAAAATATTTGAAACTTGACTTGATTCAAACCATGACATCCTATTCTACTTCTCCTTTTGTTATTAACAGTGATATATTGTATTATTCAAATAACTTCGTTATTGAAAATAATAAGATCAATTCTAAAATCATCAGTTAGTTATCCTCTTATGTTCATCAACAAGTCCAAACGAAAAAAATTTTTTTAAGGAATCAAGCATTTTTATTAGATTTATGAAAAACTCAGAATTGTTTTTCCTTGTTCTTGCATTGATATTTTTCTATCCGTATATACATATTTGAGCGCGTGTGCGTGAGTATGTTTATTCCCATTACATTTATTAAATAATGTACATAAGTTGTTTACGTGTACATATTGAAACCATTTAACGCAATATGATATTGTACAAATGATAGACTTGATTATTTTAAATAAGAAATTATTAAAATTCACTTGTCATACTTAACATAGTAGATAATCAGTCATGCGCAACTGTCTTGAATGAAACAAAACAACAACAACAACAACATACAAGAAAAAGTATATTGATATTGCTAGATAGTGTGAGTGTATGTGTGTGTGTGTTCGAGAGAGAGAGAGAAGCAACGCTGAAATATATCGTCTTGATAAGATTTCACAGCACAAGTAGAAAATGAAACATTTTGCTGAAGATACAAGCAACACAGAAAACTCGATATCGTTCTAATTATTTCTTTTTCAGTTCTTCAATTTTTTCTCCTATAATAGAATATTCATAGAATAATTTTAAAGGTCAATTTACTTGTCATACTATAACTGGCAGACACGCAATTATATTTTTTGTGAACAAATATATATTCAGGGTGGTGGTAGTTGAAATTGAGACGAAAGACAAAAAAATAGGAGATAGAGTGAAGTATAGATACCATGGAGTGAGGTAAATAAATGTAACATTCATGTAAGGAGAGGACGAAAACTCCGGGAACAACAAAATAAAACCCAATTTTTGCAAATATATATATATATATATATATATATATATAAGATTTTACAGGTATGTAGTTGATATTAAACTGTCTACCAAAAAATTACACCCATCTTTAAAAGGAGTTAGAAAGTAAAGGAAGTAAGAAGAAAGTAGTGAAGAAGCGAACCATCAACTTGTTGTCTGTTGTAATACACTGAAGATATTACTAACCATATGGAAATCATGTGGCGTATACAAATTTGTTCAATTTAGACAATGTTGTTGTTTAACTGATTCGTGCAATGTTTAATTGGAATCTAATAGGATAGTAATCATGAGTTGTAAAACTGACTATATCATCATTCACTGATTTGATTTTTAGTCATCTGTTTCGTTAGCATATTCGAAGTTAGAATAACCTTTTTTTAGAATCAGTATATGTACTTGCAAGTGAGTATATTACTATGTATAAGTGTGTCTATCCATTTGTGCGTGTTCTAGTATATGCTCAAACATCCTGTCATTATGCTCAAATAAAAACGCTTATATTTAGCTTGACTCAAAAAATTTTTGGTGACAGATTTTCTACCACTACCATTACTGGTATTAATGGTAGTAATATTAACAATAATAGTAATAAGCAAGTACAGAAAATAAATTCCAATAATCCTAATTTAATTTGTAAGGGTTAATATTATCTAGGCAATCCACACAGGGTGCACATATGTCAACGAAGATTAATCAGATTTCAGTTAAAATATCAACAATAGGATAATTCAAACCATTAAATATAAGTTCCTATCCGTTACACAAGTGACTGACCAGGTGAAGTTAGTAGCTAATTGAATAATATGTTAGCGTTTGAAGTGAAAATTTCTGGGTTCGAGTCCTGGGGCGAACGCCAAGTCTACGATACATTCAGTTGAGGAGTCCCCCATTGGATTCTGAATTCCACTGTGAAACCTTTTGTAGATATTTTTTAACATTCGTGATGAACTGTACGTGCCTTGTCAATCTGAGTAAGAATAAAGATAATGATAGTAATTGTAGTAATTTATAACAATACGTACAAATGAACAACATTATTTTGAGTTGGATCTTTATCACGATTATACATATATATATATATATTTAAAGTACCGACGTTACCAAATTAATTTCTGGGTCATTATTAACAAAGAGATAGATATGGGTATAATGAAATGAACAGGGAATAAGAGACAATGACAACTTCTAAGCAGATCGTGTGTTTGAAAACCTAATTCAACTTAAATATATTCGATGATATCTTGAATATCTTGAATAAAGAAATGAAATCGTGGCTTTATTACAAAATACAGCTAGATTATTGGAGTGAGTCGTTTGTTAAATAATCCTGAATTACTAAGTAGTAGGGTTTGAAACTCTTTAACCTTGAGTAAGTTCTCTGAAATCTTTTATGACAGAAAATGATAAGGAATCGTTCAACAGAATAAATCCTACTTTAGTTGTAAACAAAAATATGAAGTAAAAATTTCATTATGTAGAATAGCTTTGTTTATTTTAGTGACATCTAGTAATTTAACTACAGGATATTAGAATTTTCAAGTCGTTTAGTGGTCACCGAAATGTAAAATTTCAAGACTGAAATGAGATGGAAGTAAATCTATTCACTCTTCATCACAAATATGTTACTTTCTGTCTAATGATTAAATTTATTGTTAATTAAGCGCTCGCGCACGAAACTGATAGGTCCTGGGTTTGAATCCCGTAGATGCGCACTGTTGAGGAGTCCCACAATAGAACGAAACGGCCGTCCAGTGCTTCCAGGTTTTCGATGGTGGTCTAGCTTCAATTGACTCATGATCTCAGCTACTGAAATTGTTTTTAATTGTTAAACTTTTCTGACTTTATGAGATTTGAGATATAAATCAAGCATTAACCAGCGTTATCTACAAGGATTCATTCAAATTTTTAACTATAGATTGAAATCACATATTGCTATTTGCCCAGTGAAAACTAAGTAAATCTATACAGTATTCTGTTCTTAATTGGGAATGATTAACAAAGAAGTAATTAGTTATAGCACATAATATTCACTACTGTAAATTTGTATGGGAGATCAAAGTATCTCACTGTGTCTCGAACTATATCTTGTTATCAGATAGTTGGAATTAGTAGGAGGGATTCCTTAGATTCAAGCGTCTTCCAAGTTGAAACATATTGACAAGGTACCCTGTAATCTTATAGAGGTTAAAACTCTCTGAGTATTATCATTATTTACTTATCAAATAGGATTATGATGTTAATAAGATTAAAGTGTTTATTATTCTTCTTCTTAGTAAACGTGTTTACATTATTTTGCTTCTTTCAATTCTTTTATTCCAAATCAAAAATCACTATAAATTAGAAATCATTAGTTGTCAACAACATATATCAATAAGTAGGGTAATATATACGTATATTACCATAACAACAACACAATGAGAGAAAAAATCAAATGATAATTGGTGTTTTGATTGTTGAAATCAGATCGACAACATCTCATTTCTTTTAAATACAATTGAAAACGACAGTTAACAACGTTTTTATACTAAATATAAACCGTTGTTCCCTATTATCTTTTTAACCATACTATGTATAAATATATTGCGTGTTACAAATGAGAATGGGTTGTTGAATTCTAGATAATTCTCATTCACCTTTTGTTACTGCCTGAAAGTAACTGAGGCAATTGATCAGGATAAAAATATAATGAATGATGGCTAGTCAGAATTTTGTCTTTCTTTATACTTAAGCTGATGAGTTAAATACCTGTTTGACCACATATAATCAAATGAGACGCAATGATAAGATTTCATATAGACAATTATTTTAATTTAAACATGATTCAGATCATATATAGAAATGTATTGATATCATTTAATGATGATAAGTTAATTTCATGTTTCAGTTTATATTTCTGATGAAAACTTACTAGCTCAGTAGAACAACGTAAATTTTAAGGTGATTGGTTTGTAAGATGATTGTTTGAATAGTGTATCAACAGGAACGTGTTGACCATTATGATGAATAGCATGTAATCCAATACTAAATACTACGTGCTATTTTTTTAAAAAATGAAGATGATGTTTGTATCTAATTGACGGAAATGATGAAATCTATGCTTCGTTTTAATATCTTCTTAAATAACTAGTGCTAATTACAGTATACAATACAGACGATAAATTAATTGCATAATCTGATTAATTTGTGTATTAAAGACTAGAAGAATTTGGTTGATTTTAAGGAATGAACCTTATGACATTAATGATTATTTCCTCTGAAGAGTTTGTCTAATTGAAAAGAAAAAGACTTTAGATTAGATAATTTATCCATTGTGATGGTTATTTTTAGTTATCAAGTGATTTTATCTTGAAAAATACTTTAATGCCCAAAAAAACGTATGAGTTAGTTATTTAATATCAGAAGGGGATATTATAGTGGATATTATAGTAATTTTAATAGTTGAGATAATGAGTCAATTGAAGCTAGATCACCATGGAAAACCTGGAAGCACTAGGTAGTCGTTTCGTCCTAATGTGGGACTGCTCAGTAGTGGGCATCCACATTCCCACATAGCGGGATTCGAACCCAGGACCTATCGGTCTCATGCGCGAGCGCTTAACGTTTAAACCACTGAGCCGACATCCATCGGTGTTAATGTCTAACTTCAACTAATCCACAAAACTGAGCAACACGTCCACCATTGTCTTGAGTTACTATCTCATAACATACCCGGTTGAACTCCACTGCGTACTGCTGAGGAGTCCTGCGCCAGGACAAAACGACCGTCCAGTGCTTCCAGGTTTCCCATAGTGGTCTAGCTTCAACTGACTCATGATCTTAGCCATTGAAATAAAATTAATTATAGATAATCTGATCAATCATAATTTATTGTGTTCTATTACTGGTTCATACATAACTAAATATTGTTTTAGGGTGATATCAGTTTTCGTACTATCAAATGTATGTAAAATCTTTAATGGTGAATAGGTTATGACATTATATGTTGATGAGGAATTTCCCGTTATGTAATTGTACTGTAACATAAGAAATGACTGAGATGGAAAGAATACTAAGTAATCGTTTTCTCAGTTCAGAGTATCTCATAAACACCCTTATTATGGGATCAAGCAAAGAACTCATAACTCTTCTAGGTAACAGTCTATCATTCAGTCACTGTGGTGGAGTTCATTGTTTTGCTCCTTCCAGCTGCACGTTTTTCTCAGTATTTAACAAATAGTGTTCACTACCACTGATATGCAAGCGAAATATTTTTTTTTGACTTGAATAACGTGAACTTAAGAAAGCTGTCCCAGTATTTCATTAATAAACACGAAACTGTTATACATTTTCTTAGTTTGAAGGAAACTGTTAACCAATCAGGTGTTTGATTGTCAAAATGCTTGAACCGAAACCTGAACTTAATGAATGTGATCATTTATAGAGTGTCTATTACCCATGATTTAGACCATTATACCTTCAGTATAACAATAATTCAAAGCAGTAGCTTCCGTCTTGATGATGACATTTCAGTTATGATCATCTCTACAGAGGTTAAAAAATGTTAACTGACACACAATAATCAAAACGTTAGTGCACAAACAAATAGACATTCGCACACACACACACACATATAATCGACGTTAATTACTTATCTTCAAATTTCATTCTATTTTCTTCGATACAAATAGTCTAGTTAACTCCTCACGATAATCCAACCGTCTTTTTTTAATTCTGACATAATTCTGTATTTTTATTTCTGAACCAAATAAACACAAAACATATCAAGTTTAAGTTTTACGTTAGAATTAATAGGAATACTAAAACAATCGAAAGTTGGATAAATAACCAAAATATACGATATTCTTTCATGAAAAAAAACAAGCATTAACCGTGAAAGAACAAGATTGTTTTCTGTTTCCCACTCGATTTTTGTTCAGTCTTAGAAATTTACCACCTAATCTATATATATAATTAGTTATTGAATACCAGTATCTCCTAGAGAATATACATTTCATTCTTAATCCAATAGTATCAGTATCTAAAAAAAAACTTTAAGGAAACTGATGTTGTTTCAATCATATGCACAACTTCATTAATTAACACTGTCATTTAGAGACATGGAAACATGTGGAACTATTCAAACTTATAGTCATGTAATCAGTCAGTAACCATGATCGTATACTACCCCTTTTCGCATTTCTGATTAACTACTATTTGATTGAATTGAGTGAAACAATCAAACCAAGAAATGTAGCAGTGATCAGTATAGTTGAAACGAAAGTAAAGTGTTAAATAATTATCCCCAATAGTGTTAAATGATTGTCACACTAATATCATAAATCGATGAATGTGTACCACTGTTAAGGTTCTGTGCTTAATCCGAGAGCTAAAGTTTGAACATTCGATTCCGTATCGAGTTATCTGGCTCACTAGAAATTAATATTGAAAAATAATGTTTTATATCATAACACTAGAGATTATAGGGATGTATTTTATGAAGAAAATATATTTCAGTTCATCCAGTACTATTTACAACATTACTTACTTATTTATGACGGAATATATTCAGTGTAATTACATAAATCTAACTCGGCTTAACATAAATTGCTTGTTTTAGTCAAAGATCGAGCCACATTAAAGTCTGTGCTTATTGTTTAGCAAATGAAAAGAATATTCATTCAAAGGGGTTATTATAGTTTAAACCATGAACTGATCTTAACTATATCACCATTGGAAACCAGAAAGCACTAGATGGCCGTTCCATTCTATCATGTTACTTTTTAGAATATAGCATCCACGACCCCGTCAAATGGGATTGAACCCAGGTCCTTCAACCTCACTAGAAAACTCTGAATTTTTACACTATTAAGTCGGTAATTAACAATGTAAGTGTATAAATTCAATCAATTTAATATCTTGTACAACCATCATCCATTGCAAGCTATGGATAACCATCTCATACTTGACACAGTTCAATTCCACTGAACAAGGCTTTTTACTCGAACTTTAGGAGTTGCATCTTGAAGCTAGTTACTGACGGGCACATAGTTATTTTTAGCGTTGAAGAATTTGTGAAGAGTGTAGGATCTTCACATGTAAATTCACGATCCCTAGATGTGGGATCGTGGATGCACACTGTTGAGGAATCCCAGACTAGGACGAAACGGCTATTCAGTGTCTCTAGGTTGTTTTTACCGTAGTTTAACTAAGATCAAACTATGGAAGTTTTATAATCCACACAAATCTTATTCTAACAGTTATTACAAACACTTATATTTATCAACAACAATCTCAATTACTATAGAAAGAGATTTTGATTTAAAATTACAGTGAAAATAATCATATCATGATAATAAATTAAAAGATGTTAAAGACAAAGTAGCCTAGTGATTATTTTAATTTATTCGATGTTCTATTGTTTGAACTACTTATTTTAAAACTTCCTTCATTATTTGCTTGTTTTCTTCTTTTTTGTTTTGTTTAAAGCATCCTAAACTGAAT
Organism: Schistosoma haematobium; assembly: GCF_000699445.3. Lineage (NCBI taxonomy): Eukaryota > Metazoa > Platyhelminthes > Trematoda > Strigeidida > Schistosomatidae > Schistosoma > Schistosoma haematobium. The sequence goes on along the minus strand of NC_067198.1, from coordinate 33,511,660 downwards.
AGGGAGAATCATAAATGTTTCTTCAATGGGAAACAAGCAAAACAAAGTAGAGCATTGAATCTTTTCTCTTAATATTATCTACGTGTTGACAAGTTATGAAAGAATACATACATGTAAATGAGCATGAACACACACATACATATACGCTTACTACACGCATTTATCCATTCAATCAATTCATATAACGAATTTCATCAGATTCAATAAAAAGAATAAAATCGTCAATAATAACTTTCTCTTTCTCTTTATATCATTCAACTTGTCACCTTTTCAAGCTGATAATAATGATAATAATATTACTATCGGCTTTTTGTTATCGTCAACAAATGAAAAAAGGAATGAAAATCTTTGTTAATCAACCGTGAATTCAACTTGTATATTAAGTTGCTGTGGTAAAATGACATAGTGATTAACTCCTTTATACTGAGATGATCATAGACAATATTCAGTAAAATGAAGAGTTGAAATTTAGTGAATAATGACTTGTTTTTTTTTCTCCCTTTATACTTGTTTACATTGTTCATTTCAGTGGTTACTAGTGTTCATGCAATAAACATTTATCTTTTATTCATGTAAACTAATCAACTATATATTTATGAATGAGTCAACTATTTTCCTTTTCAATTTCCAACTGTGATCTAAATTTATTATGGTTCAATTATCTAATAATTACAAATCGAAGATAAGAAATGGAGGAAAAAGAAAACTAAATGATGTATAAATCATTGTAAATTATCTGACTCTATGAAGAGTGAATAATTGAACGATGATGTTTGAGCGCTTTAACTAATAACACTTCCCAATATATACATATTACAGATTTGGATGACAAGTTCAAAGTAGTAACTACAACTATACATTTTCTTAATGTGAATGGCAAACAACTATTGTAAATCTATATTTTTAGATAATCAATTCACTGGAAAAATACAGATCATTTACAGTTGATAAGTTAGGGAAATTGATAATAAACATTTAAATAAGCAGAGATGGATGGTGATTAGCAGTCGGATTCAGGATGTACGTTTCGTTTTAGTTGGGACTCTTCAGTTGGATGTATCAACATTCCAGAGTTAATGTTCACTCCAGGACTCGAACCCAGTACTACTCGCTTCAAATGTCATTTCGTTATTTCACTACTAGCCAATATTCATCTCTGTTTATAATGCTTGTGATTGAAGGCGATGTCAAGACAGTCAGCACAGAATGCACATATGCCAATAAGAGACTGACTAATTGTAGTTCTAACCATTAATGGAAAGATTCAAACAACCAATACAAAAATGGATTAAAATATTTAAATAGTTTTAAAAATAGTTTGATATAAGGACTAGTAGACAATTGTATTAAATTATGTCGATAATTTGGGAGCAAAATGTATTCATAAACTCTTAAGAAGTCTAATGTGGAATCATTATAATATTTCTCTATGAATATTTTAATCTTCGAATCACTCGGTAACATTTTCACAGGTTAATACTTGCATTTATATATAACTGTCCAGTAATCTGAAGTAATTCATAGTTGCATGAAGCAAATTCTGTAGAGTTATGTTACGTAAAAACACCTTTTCCGAAGTCGCACTGAAACTGGAAATGGTGACTTCTCAGCAGTGCTAATATACTGTACCAAAAGTGGTCGAATGAGGAACATTTAAGTTTTAATGTAAGCATGATACACATTACAGTTTGACCAATATTTATACTTTCCAGCTTCATTCATTTTCTAATTCACATCTAATGATATTAATCATTTATTGTTTTGTACACTCTCCGTTGATTTCAATAATTCTTCAGCTTTTATAAATAATTCATTTAGTCATTATATTTTTGATTGTTTACATTAGAAAAGTTTGTTGACTTCATTTAACCGTGAGAAAAGTTATTTCACTTATATTAATAGAAGTAACTGATGCTTTAATTTTTTTGATATCATACATGTGTAAAGTAAGGCGACTATGAATATGTATACATCTTAGGTTACAGTATCTATTGAATTAACTTTAATAAAGTGAACATCACTAATCACCTGAAATAGGTCATTCTGAATAGCCCAGTGACAATATCTCAAATCATAAACCTGCGAGAACCAAGTTCAAATCCACCGGGAAACATCAATCTCCCAGAATTTTACGTGTATCTTACTGACGAGTGTCATCGTACACGAGGCTCAGGTCTAGGAGTTTCTAGAGACTACCTCTAACTACCTAATAAGATGAGCATTATCTGTTCTTTAATAATGTTATTTGTGAAAGAATATTGAAACATTTTTACGGTATTTACTTTCTTGATCAAAATCAAGTGAAAGAAATAATCACAATAATATCAAATAGCACAATATACTAAAATGCTGTGTTACCTTTATTCGGTCCCGTAAGTATCGTGCTCACTAACAGAATGTAGGAATTATTATGAGAGCCTTATTTAGTCTATTGTTTTATAAAATAGATTGTGTAAAGACCATCATAACTATCAAGAGTTAAAACAGTCATTTCACTAAAATAGTCTAATAACCCCCAAGTTTTTGATTAAGATTATTAATCGATTGGTATTAGACCACCACTGAAAACCCGGAAGCACTAGACGGCTGTTTTGTCCTAGTATGGGACTCCTCACCAGTGTGCATCCACGATTCCGTCCGCGGGATTCAAGCCCAGAACCTTCGCTTAGCCTCTAGACCAGTGTGCCGACATCCAATGGTGTTAATGTTTAACCTCAAACAATCCACGAAATTGCGCGACCATCTTCCATTGTACTGAGGTAGATACCTGTTTCAACCTGACATGAATTAGCTCCACTGGTCATAGCTTCTGACTAGAACTCCAAGAATTCCCTCATAACGTTAGTCACTAGTGAGAACATGGTAATTATCAGCAGTTCCACACTAGGACGGTACAGCCGTCCAGTGCTTCCAGGTTTTCAGTGGTGGTCTAACATCAATTAGTTCACGATCTCAACCAGAAACTTAATAATCTCCATAACCTTTCGCTGATAATTGTAAATTATACAGATTATTGTACAAGTCAGTATATATCGTTCTTGTCTTGAGAAATCTTCACAATAACCATAAGAAAAATACAATATACTGAACCAACTTATTGACATTATATAAAATGAGTGAATTTTGACTAGAAATAGAATCCATGACGCGTGTTCCATCTTATATGGGACTCGTTAAGTGGATTCGCCTGCATCTCGGGACTGATGTTCACTCTGGGACTCAAACTTATTACTTTTGAGCACATGGTAATTATCAGTATGGGGTTGTGGAGATTGTTAATTTTTTAATTGGGGTCATGAATCTCGTGGGCAGGATCGTAGACGCACACTGCTGAGGAGTCCTATACTATGACGAAATGGCCATACAGTGCTTCCGGGTTTTCACTGGTGACCTAATACCAATTGATTCATGATCTCAATTTAAAACTAAACAATCTCCATAACCATATACTGAGAACCTCCAAGTCCATGAAAGTCACCTAGACTATTTTATATCATTACGTAACATGAATGATCACTTGAGAAAAGTTGAAGTAAAAGAAAAAATAACTTTTTACACACTGTTGAGCTCTTTTATAAACAACAGAAGACGGGAAGTAAAGAGGTTCAGCATATTCAACAAATCGATTTTTAGTTTTGTTAAATGAGTTTCATGAAGATCGATTTAATTGCCAGATAATATTCTTCAATGTATTGATCTTATCTTAGATGACATCAAAGACTAAAAGGCACTGGATATCTGTTTCACCTTGCCTTGTGACTTCTTAGAGGTGTTCACCAAAGAACGCATCCAGAATTAAACCCAGGATTTTCAGGTTTTTTGACGGACTCTTAACCATTAGAAGCACTAATTTACCATCCAGTATTGCAACTCTGATTTCAATCCATTTTTGATATAGAGTGATGATCATCTAAAGTCATTGAAGACAAGTGCTTTACTTTCAGGATATCTGAACTCCACCAATCAAATCCTCTCACAAGAATTCCAGGAATAGTTTGAAGTAAGTCATAAGTGAGCAGGCTATTTCAGTTTAATTGAAGGGGTTTTATGAAAATCAATGTGATGAATTCAAACTATAAATAAATTTCTCTTTTTATATGGATTGGTGACCTCCACTACTAAATATGAAAAACAGAAGGTTGATTATTTTCTACTTATAGTTTTGTTTTAACAATATCATTAGAGAAATTCTAGATTTTCAATTGTGGTCTAGCTTAGATCGACTCTTGAACTGAACTATTAAAATTACTACAATCTCCTCGAATCCTCATTCTAACAATAGTCATGTGCTCACTAGTGAGTAGCTTCAAGAAGCCGTGACCAGTGGAGTCCAATCCGTATCAGGTGTGAGACAGTTATCCACCTCAGACAATGGTTGAAGGGTTGCGTAAGATCATAGATCAACTGAAGTTAGACAATAACACCACTGAATCCCGGATCAGTGGACTAGAGGTTAAACGTTCACATGCGATACCGAAGATTTTGGGTTTAAGTTCCACATGCATTACTGAAGAGTCCCATACTAGAACAGAATGACCGTCCTGTGCTTTCAGGTTTCCAGTTGTGTTCTAACTTAGATTGACTCGTGAATTTAACTATTAAAATCTTTACAATCTTTATAAATTCCCATTCTAATATTACAAAATAATTTGATTAACAAAACAAACAACATAAAATAAATTATCGAGGCATACGCACAGTATTCACAATTGATTGATTAATGGGTGGTGATCAATCTCATGCTTGGGAAGATACAAGCCAAACAATACCAAGTGAATTTAAATTCACCCCATTGCACAAGCAAATGGCTATCAGGACTCAGTAGCTGAGTGGATAACGCGATGGAGTTTGAAGCGAATGGTACTGGATTCGAGTCCCGGAGTGAACATTAACTCTCTCAGATTCAGGTACATCCAGCTGACAAGTCCCAAATAGAACGAAACGCGCGTCCTGGATTCCACTGCTAGCCACTATCCATCATTGCTTACAAAAAGCTTGTGAATTAAGTCAATATCGAGGCATATACACAGTATGTACATATGCCAATAACAGATTGATCAATTGTAGTCTTAAACCTCAATGGGAAGATATAAGCCAATCAATACCAAGTAAAAATTGTTATTTGTTTGTTCCTTAATTTCATTGAAAATAACATATATATATTCTAGAAAGTAAATGAAAGCAGTTTTTTTTTGCAAAAATATAGACAAACAAATGAATATTTAAATAGGAGAAAATGTCTCGACATATCATTTATTGTCACACTCATTTACCCTCTTTCTACATCTTAAATATAATATAAAGTTGAAACATGAATATCTTTTCGAGAGATTAAAAAAACAAAACAGAAAAATGAGTTATAGATCTTTATTTAATCTTTGCATTTTGTCATTCATTGCATGATCAACCATTTATAAATATAATAATCAATAATATTGAACTAGTTACTCCTTCTCATAGAGATAAGTGATAAATCAATAAAATTGCGAAATTATTCTTCAAATATTAGTAGGAGATTTTTTTTTAAAAACAACAACATCGGAAAACAATTTTATCATGGCTTAGAATTCATCAATAATAGATAATCATGGTCATTTGAATATATCTTTAAAGAAATGAACTATAATAAGTATTTTCTGAGTTGGGAGGGAGATTAAATTGGGTTTTAAAAAGATTTTTACAAAGAATACTGTTATGGATTTTTAAATTTTAAGATGATTTTTCAAGTGTTTTATGTCATGTTTTCTTAATTTATAGTGGTAATGGAATTCCAACGTTTAAGTTACAATGTAGCCTTTAATCTATATGACTAGATATCATGTAGATTATTTTTTTATATTAAGTGATTGAAGGTTCAAGGCAGGAAACTTCGCTTCATTTTATATGTTATACACTGTGCTTGATTAGAATATGAATTTTTTTAAAAATACTTCTGTTCTGATTTTACCTAATTAATGGAATGAAGCTGAGATCCATTAACTGTTAGATTTAGTAGTTTCATTTAATTGGTAACCTGTATAGACTGGTTTTAATTCAAATGTGATCAGGTTCATGAACAACTGATTACATCTGCTTCGTTCACTACTGAATATTTTTTTAAAATTGTATCCATGAGCTCTAGTGGAATTCTGCCACTTGTTTGTCTAACCAGATTAAGAGTTAGATAATGACTTACCGGTTATATCGAGTAAGGATCAGGTGATAGTGTAAATTCAGTTGAATGCTTGTCAATTAAACTGCTTAATTTTCAACTAGTTGTCTGGAAATATTATGCTAACTGCTGGACTTCGATTTTCTTGGTTCGATCGCGCCTGGAATTAGGGATCTGTACTATAGAGGCTTGGACAAATTGCTTGTTTGTAGATTTGCGGTTTTCACTATTTTACGAGCTAATGTTGGCTCACAATGAATACCACCATTAAACCATATCAATCTCCACAAATCAACTTAGTAAGTAACAACAGGTTCTTTACTGAAACAAACATAAACATGACAATTATTCATAGAGCTACCCATATATATATACATTTTATGTACAACACTCTCAGATAGGTTATTTTTTATTTGCTCTGGAGAAGTAACTTGTATTAAGTTACAAAATGTTGAAAATACAACATTCTACTCATTGATATATCACAAAATGTAGAAATATTACTGTTGAAGTTGAAGTTTATTGACTTGACATGTATTTCTTTTTTCTTATTCCAACTAATAACACGAAACGGACATTGCTAATATTATGTTAGTTATAACAAAGAACAACAAAACTACATCAAATGATTTCAGTTTCCTTAAGAAATGTTTTTGTCAGATTACTTGTTTACAAAGTGACTGATAGTTTTTTTCAGTGAACATGACATCCTAATTCTGGTACTTGTAGGATGCACTGAACTTTGACTGTATTGAATAATAGTGCCCAGTAAAATCCTGATACCCATGTCCTATGTTTTGTAACTTATCAGATGATTAAGAATTCGGATAAGATTACTGATGCTTCTATTGAGACGCAAAACTAAAAATTCATTTTAAATAAGACATCATCAGAGAAGACAGAAGTTCACTAGTATTTTATTAGATAAATTAATCTTTCACCATAATGCTGATTGTGTTATTCTTATTGATCCAGTGATATGAAATAAAAACTACGTTGTTTAAGCGAAGTCTCGGTACAGACTGGAATAATTTAAGTAGAAAAGAACAACGTGCATCATTATTAAACAAGATCAGCTTTATAAAAGATGTAGGTAAATAGCTAAGTTGTTAATTTATGAATAATTAAAAGTATTGTGGGTCAATATATGGTCACAATATATACGAGTGTGTTTAGTTGACAAGCTCTGGATTTAGTAAAGAGAAAACAATCACCAATAACTGATTAGATTAGATTAGATTAGAATAAACAACTTTTTTATCACTAATGACCGCTGTCATGTTGGTCTGGTCCTTAGTACTGTTTGATTTCTATCAACCAAGTAGCGGTACTTCGGTGATAATATCTAAGAACATGAACGCGTTTAGGAGCATTAGTTCTCGCAAGATTTCGAGTACATCCTGTTGACAAGTGTCAGCTAGTGCGAAACCTGAGTCTTGGGATTACTGCCTATTAACTCCAATCAATCAATATATATGTGTATAAACATACATCATTTAAAAATATTTTTCTAATGCTATGGTATCTGAAGCACAGTATTCAGAAACTTCGGTTAATCGAATGCTAATGTTGACAACTACATGCATATATATCTTTTAGAGAAGTGAAAGTAACGTTACAACCTTGATTTGTATGTTACAATATTAACAGTTGTTAATTTAATTCTTGAAACATAGTTACTATTGTCTAACTAACTAACTAACTAACTAACTAACTGACTAACTAGTTACACATATATGTGTCTTTTTGCTCACAGAAGATTGACCTAAAATTGAATTAATGTAATCTATTTCCCATATATTTAAATATATTCCGCTTTCAAGTCTGTGAAATCCATTCCTTCTAAATAAGTTTTAAAATTACATGTGAACAGTAATTACATTTCATTATGATGTGGTTTATGTAGAATAGTGATAATAATAGTAATAATCTGTTTTTAGATGCTAAGCTTTTATTTAATTCATGGTTAAACATTGACAGTAGTAATGGTGACCATAATAATAATGTTTATTGTTATTGAACTAATAACTGATTACGCTTCTGAAATGATTACCTAGACAAAGTGGGAAATATTTTTTTCATTATTTAAAGGATTCTACACAGAAAAATCTAAAATGTCGACTAATAGTGGAGTAGATTAAATGAATAGACTAGAAATGAACAAGGGTTTACATATTTTAAGTCGACCAACCGACTGGGCAGTTAATTAAAGAAGACTAGTAAATTAACGGTAATACTGAAGTCAATGAATTTATTAAATCATGAACCGACCAATGTTGAATCATTATTGAAAACCTAGAAGAGCTGAACTGCCTTTTCGTTCCAGTGTGGAGCTCCCTATCAGTGCACATCCACGATCCCGCACGCGGAAATCGAACCCAACTGACGTTAAATATGAACCACTACCTGTTATCTTAAAACTCTACATATTTTTAAATTCTAAAATATCACTGTCAAGAGAGTATCTACGAACACAATTGACAATCGTTCTTTAGATAGTGGCTAGTTGTGATGTGCACGATAAGTGACTCATCTTGTTTGGGAAACGAGCAACCCACTGTTTCAAGTACCAGGGAATTACCTTGGTGTAAATGATCAAAATATTAGTATAGATAGTATTAATTCTCGAAGCTTTTCTGTATGTAGAAACCGATCAATATAGATTTGAACATCAAGAACGGGCAAATACAAAGGATTTAATCAATAAAATATGTAGACCATATTCGTTGAACAAAAGGTGCTAATCGTAACTCAACCTCCTATTTAATGAAGCAATGGATAATATACTGGATTTTTAGTGCAAACTTCAGTACTGAGTGTATGTGTGCACAAGTGAAAAGTCCTAAATACAACGATATATTCGTTATGAATGTGGCCACTAAAATATTATAATCCATTTAGTTTTCAGAAACTGTTCTGTTGGGAATATTTAAGAATATGTAGATGAATAAAGGAGTAACAGGCGTAAGTAAGTAAGTAAGATGAATAAAAGGTCATTTAAAGTTTATTAGTCACTGAGTTACTACAATGAATGAAATTACGAACTCTCTAGGGTAAAAATCAATAATAAGATTCTAGTTATTTATTTTCCTAACTTCATAAATTAACCCATAGAAATTATATAATGTCATAGTTTGCATTAATCTAGTAAACTGACTTGACACTGTCAAATAACAATTCTTGTCGATCAAACTTTCTACTAAACCGCATTAACTTCTGTACGTAGACATCTTTAAATTTACATCTACGTAAGGTTTGAACTAATTGGATCTTATATATACCAAAACACTGTATTATCGACTGAACTAAAAGACTGAACCATTAATGAGAATTTTACTTAATTGTAATTATTAAACAATGAAGGAAACTGTCACGTAAATGAAAAGTGACCGATTATTAGTAGTTCCTCATGAGACCTGTAAAGTCAAATTTCCTCTATTTTCATTTGAAAACAGATAAATTAAGTAAGATAAATATTTAGTTGTTTTTTTACTTAGACTCTGTTGCAGCGATGATCTTCAAATTAATTTTGAGATTAGATGGTGGTTGGAGGTAGTCGACAGGAAACCCTGGACCCGGGTTTCGTGCTACTTGGCAGTCGTCAGCAAGGTGTACCTGTAATCTTGAGGGGACTGGTGCTCCCTGACAAATTCGATTCCGTGTCACCCAGCTTCACAGTCAGAGACGTTACCACTGTGTCGAGTCACCTAGACTGGTAGCCACATTGCATCATGGTCGATAGCAATCGATCTGCATTAATAAGGACTTGACACACATGACATTGGTCACCACCCAGTGATCAATCGATTGTAATTAATTCTGATATATAAAAGTAATAGGTGGACTTAAAAGATTATTTATCTAGTTCATTTAGTAGAAATTAGAGCCAGTAATCATCCGCTTGATTTTATTCCCGTTTTATCAGACTAATGCACTAATTTCTATAAAAGTTAATATCAATAAGTTGTCAACCATGAATGGTAGCGCACTTTGTCCCACCATGATAATTTAAGATTTATTCAGTAGGATTAATTTATACTAATGGCCTCAAGAATAGATAATCAAACACCAACTAAAGGTGGAGAAACTTGTTCGAACTTCTTCAAACTATCCAATCAATATATGTATATATTGGCAAATCCATATTTGAACAATATTTGTATCCAGTTATCATTTCTTTCTTTAAAGTGTAAATTCAGTAATGCAGTTAAATTTAAACGCTTAGTTGAAATCCCTGCATTTCGAGGTGAAAACCTACTATTAAATTCCAGTACGACTTCCTAAGGTAGTTAAATTGCTTTGAATATTGTGCGTAATTTTTGAAATTGGTAATAGTATCACTAGGATGAGCAGGAGGTCCATACAGCCTATGACTTTCAAACAATGTAAGTATCGAAAACCACAGATAAATCAGTCATTTTGATTAGCTAGATCAAGCTTATCTAAACACCTTTTATGAAGTTGACCTAGTAAACGGTAAATTAGAATAGATCTTAGTTCAGAAAATGACATTTTCTATTGATGATATATATTTCAATAATTAAGTTAACATTTTGATTTCTATCTGATTAAAACTCCTATTAACGGCAATAAGAATTAACAGATAGTAATTAGACTGACGCCATATTCTGTAATGTACAAATGGATTAAGTTATAATCTGGGGAATATGGCGGTGTTATCATACTCTTTATTATACAGGTGATATATTTATAATTGAGGAGAAAGATAAAGTCATACTAACATTACATGAACACGAAATTGTGACTCTTATGTTTCACAGCTTATCATCTTCAATACCACTGAGCTTATATGAGTATGGTTTATTGGTTTCTAAGCTTAATTATTTGTTATTTAAACAATAGTAATGACAAAGTCATGTGATTCTCTCATGGTTAGTCAGAATCTTTTTCAAATAGATATACAATATAACATGAATGGGGAGAATAAATTAGAGAAAAACAATATGCAAGGAAGTAAAATGCCAACAGTTAAATGATAAATGGTTCATTGTTCAATTTTCTTTCTTCCCTATCCTCTTCTTTCTACCAATCCTTTTCCTTCATATTATAAAGAGAAATAAATATATTCTGTACGAAACTAGAGAAAAATAGAGAATAGGAATGACTAGTAAATCATATTGCAAAACAATCTACCTGTCAAATATATACATTGGGGAGGTATATTTATTGCATAAGTTCATTATATACATATATATAAACAGGGTTTTTGTGTTGTTGCTGTCGTTATACTTATGTTGTTTAAGGAGTGTTAAAACATGAAAAAAGTCAATAGAAGATATATATATATTTGAAGAAGGGAACAAGAATAATGTTCTTTCTCTGTTATCTATCCTACTTCATACATTACTTATTACTATTATTACCAGCAATACTAATACCATTAGTCTTGTTTCCATTAAATGAAGATAATTAAGCAGTAAACTAGTAAAATCTGATTATGTCATATGGAAAAATATAAACAAATAATAAAGTTTCTAATGTTTTATATTTTGAAAAAAAATGTGAAGAATTGATTTTCATCTAACTCATATATTGCTAAGTTAATATTTCTTTTCCCCCAGTATACTATTCATCTATCTAAGGACACTAACATTAGTTCAGTATCAAGTGACCACCAACAATATTTCTTCTCTTTTTTTATTCCTTACTTCGATGTTAATAAAAAAAACAAAAACATGTTCTTTTTTTGTTTTATAACGAAACTTTTAAAAGGCAAAAACAGGAAAAATAAATACACAGTAAAATACAAATATAGGGGGGGGGAGAAGGGTAGCGATACAAAGGAATATAAGTAGAGATGTAAGTAAGTATGAAAATCTCATGATGATTCAGCTGTATTATAAAAGATTGTAAAATGCCTATAAATCTCTTTAGTTCTTTTTAGTTCTAACGAAATAAAAAGTGCCGCTTTTGTTGATTTAATACATGCTTTTTTTCTTCGTATTTCACTATTGAAAAAATATTTAAAATCACTTGTGAAAATCTATTCACAACAGTATGGACAAATCTACACATTAAAGTATTCTAACTTACCGACCAGGTATAATAGTATTCGTAGTAGCATTATGTAAATAATTTAGTTTACTGTTAAAAGAAAAAGAAATATTTAACACATTTTCACGGTTTTTTTGTTATTCCTTCTTCTTTTTCTTCTTCTTGTTTATAGTTCTTTTGACTCTTTAAAATCCCGCTCATCAATGTTAGTCTGCCTTCATACATTTCATACCTATTCAAATGGCCTATTTGTTTTTTTTCAGAATGAATACGAGGATATTTATTATTAAACTTAAAATACAAAATAAATAAAATTATCCATTACTACTTAAATTCATTTAAAATGTACATTAAAACTTGCAATTGACCACTGAGAATTAAGAATGTAGTAAAAGAAAGTATAACAGATAGATAAAAAGATCAATATAAAGTTGAAAAGTTATTATCAGGTAACCAATTGAATTGTCTTAAAGTTGGATTAGATATGTTAGTGGTTAATGGGTGAAAATCAAAAATCTATATAGATACTTCTAGAGCTTTTAAATAAAAAAGATACTTTATTTACATGAAGATCTTCATTTGTTCAAGTACTTAATTCATTGATAATTTGACATACTCCTGGAAATTATATTATTGATAAATGTATAATGTGTCAAAACAAGTAATCATTTACTTCGCACATAAGTCACGAAGATTGTTCGTAAAACGTCAACCTGGATTTCGTATAATATTTTACATTTAGTTGTAAATTAGATATACCAGTTGGTTAAAGATATTGAAAATAATTTTTAGAAAAAAAAGGTTATCACCCTCATCTGACTCAGTGTGTTGATCTTTTTAGCTCAAATTTACAATATTAAAATGCTCTAGTTAAGTAATGAGCATTCCATGTACCTAAATAAATGGTTGCTCTGGTTGTCAGAAGGGGTATCGACCTCGTAACTTCCGAAGGAACCCGGCTTTCATCGTGTGCACAGTGGATTTGATGCAGATGTGAAGGCGCGGATCGGCAAAGCAAGAGCAGTGTGTTTACAACTGAAGAACATCCGGAACTCAAAACAATTGTCAACCAACACCAAAATCAGAATTTTCAATACAAATGTCAAGACAGTTCTACTGTATGGGGCGGAAACCTGGAGAACTACAAAAGCTATCATCCAGAAGATATAAGTGTTTATTAACAGTTGTCTACACAAACTACTGTGGGAGAGAACAAACCAGATCCCAGTGGAGGAAGAAATCAGGAAGAAGCACTGGAAGTGGATAGGACACGCATTGAGGAAAGCACCTAACTGCGTCACAAGACAAGCCCTCACATGGAATCCAGAAGGCCAAAGGTAAAGAGAAGACCAAAGAACACATTACGCGGAGAAATGGAGACAAACATGAGGAAATGAACGAAAGTTGGATAGAATTGGAAAGGAAGGCCCAGGACAGAGTGGGTTGGAGAATGCTGGTCGTCAGCCTATGCTGCATTAAGAGTAACAGCCGTAAGTAAGTAAGTTAAGTAGTGAACTTTTGTTTATGAACCGAAACTCCATGATAGGTTCTCTTAATTGAAAAAAACAATTGTGTAACTTTTTAAGTTATCCATTATCCAGCAGAACGGTATTTTTAAAATGTCAATCAGTTACGCAACTTGACAGAAATCAACAACGTTCATCATTGTATTTTTACGCAATAACATGATGATCATATACCAACTATGAGATTTAAAAGTTCTTGATCCAAGTTTATGTAGGATCGTAGGGTGACTATGATGAAAAATCATCAATAAGAATGAAACGACTGTGTTAATTTATCCTGGTATTCAATAGTTCTCTAATTGGTCTGAATTATTCTACGTTATTTCTAATCAACTTTAATTTTTAGTCATTTTCCAGAAAATTCACCATTAAACGAAGATTATATTGATGTAGAGAAATAAAGATTTCTTCTTCAGCAGTATCTTTATAGTTGCATTTGTCTTATTGAAGTCAAGTCAATACTTATATGTTTATATAAAATGGTTCACTTTAGTTCCATCAATCAACAATATAGATTATTTTACAGAAACTTGAACCGGAACCACATGCTTATCTTGTGAATGATTATATTTTAGTGGTTCAGTAATCAGTATGTATTTACTTTATCTAACCTAAAATATATAAATTTATTGCCCCATGTGAAATATATGTACATAATTATTTATTCGAAAACATGAGATAATATTGTTAAACTTGTGGTGAACATTGGTAAAATGAAATCATCTTGTAAAATATATGATCAAACCGGCTGATTATAGAACTTTTTAGTTATTGTTTCCAAAAAAAATTTCTAAATTGTTGCCAAGTTACCTATTTGCATTCATTTATTTAGTTCCTTTTTTTATTGAAAATGTATATCAAGAGAATTCTGTATTAACAATTACTATAGTATATGCATTTTTGAATGAAAATGGAAAATAGTATTCTAATCGGTTCGTTATTTTCTCTTCATTAGTTATTGAACTGATAGTTGTTCTAGAATTAGAAATTATGGTCACTTAGTGACTTCCTATCGTTTGACTCTAACTAATTACCATCTCTGCATAGTTCATACAATGTTAAGTTACTTAAACTAGTAACTACGCTGTAAATTGATCGATATAATTCATCAAACACAAAGACTAGATACTAATGATATGTGTTGCTATTAATTAATCAACACATGTAAGTTTCTCTCCCCTTTAAGGTTAGGTTCATATTATATTTACAAACACTAAAATATCAGAAAACATGTGAAAAAAATTATTCAGTTTATTGAAAGTACTAAATTGAGTCTTTATCCTTTGTGTGTTTGTCATTTTTATAATGCATATTGTCTTCAGTGGGTTCCTATCTCACAACAGACCTAGTTGAACTCCGGTGGTAACGGCTTCTCACTAGAACTCCAGGAGTGTCTCCTGAAGTCAGTCACTAGTGAGCAGGTGATTATTATTATTATCAGAAGGGGTTTTGTGGAGATTTTTTAGAAATTTCACTGATTCAAACCGTCCAGTGCTTCCAGGTTTTCCATGGTGGTCTAGCTTCAGTTGACTCATGATTCCAACCAGTGAAATTTCTAAACAATCTCCACAAAACTCATTCTGATAATATTTCTGAATTATACATTCAATGAATAACTGGCCTTTATATAATACCACTAGGTTTTCATATATGTATTTATGACATGAAACACTTACTATTGAATCAGTACAATTATCATTCATAAATTACAAATATTGATTATGATTACCTTAGTATTATTTTAATTCATATATATATGTTAATTTTAAGCAATCACTTAGCCTTTTCTCATTTCTAGAAATTACTTCTCTTTTTTTAAAAAAAGAAAAAAGAAAAAGAAGAATTAAAGAACAGTAATATGTGTAATCATTTCTGGATAAATATGAAATAATCAAAGTTCAATTGTGTTTATTCACATTTTAAAAGAAAAATTTATTTCGACCATGGATATTTAATTTATTTATCTCATTTAAACAAATAGATTATAAGAAAGAGAATAAAAGAAGAAGAAGGAAAAGAAAAAAGATAAATTACATCATTTTATATTCAATTCAAGGTCAAGTTGAAAATTAAAACAAAACAGATTCATTGATTTATTTAGCACTCATGATGTTGGTAGAAATTAAATTCATTTAATGTTGTTTACTTATATCTTTCAATTGTAATTTAGGATTGATCAGTTTGATTAGTTTCTTGTTGGTATATATATATATATAAATATATATATATACGCATCCTGTTCGGATGGTTTCAATAGTGGTAGAAATTGTTTAAAAAAGATTCCGAAACCTATGAATAATTCTCAAATATTTGTAGTTAAAAGTATCTATTATCAATTTTGTGGTTGTTTTATTTAAAATTCCCAATCAGTACTTTCTAACGGTAAATGTGCAGTGGATAAACTCATGTTTTATCTTGTTGTTTTTATTTTAATCTTTTGCTTCTACTTTGCCTTCTAATCGGTCTTCTCCCTTTGTTGTTAACCTTTGTTTATCAATTCCATAGATATGAACTTAAAAAATAGTTTTTTTCAGTGTCACTTTGAACTCATGACAATCTAAACCAAAACACTTTTGTGTAATTTAGAATTTTACTGGGGATTTTTTTTCAGTCTTTTATTACTGTGTATATACACTGTTCATTAGCAGAAACTTCTAAGTTATGTCCAATATGTAAATACTGTTGAAATTAATTCGTGAATTGGTTGAAGTTAAACATTAACACCGTTGAATGACGGCCCAGTGGTCTAGTGGTTAAGCGCTCACGCGCGAAACTGACAGGTCCTGGTTTCGAATCTCGCGGGGGGCAGGATTGCGGATGCGCACTGACAAAGAGTCCCGTACTAGGACGAAATAAATTTTATTAAACGATTCACATAAATCAATAACTTAATAATATCGGTGTGAATATAATAAATATAGATTTTCAAACCTACAGTAAATGAATTAGTCTGTAATATTAACACTTACACAAAAATAATAGAACAGTTGATAAATATATCAGATTACACTGGTCTACAGTACAAAATCATTTTAAAATTATTAATAATTAATTAGGTAGCAACGTAGTTACGTACTTAACAATGCGATCTCGATAAATACTTTGAAAATTTTATAAGTAACCCAGATTTAATTTTAGTTTCAAAGCTCGTTTTCTTCTAATCACCAAATGATACAGGTTATGGTTATTTTTCTGATTATTAGACAAATACAAAACTGGATAAACTATTGAACCGTTTCGATTTCTATTTATTTACATCTAATGAAATACTTAAACTGTTATTAAAGCATATTATTTGTATGCGAGATATAATGTAAGTTTAATTTGAATCTTCTAATTGGTTTTAGTAAGACTAGTATCAGAAGGGGTTTTGTGGAGATTGTAATAATTTCAACAGTTGAGATCATGAGTCAATTAAAGCTAGACCACCATGGAAAACCTGGAATAATAGGAGAAGACGGCCGTCCAGTGTTTCCAGGTTTTCTATGGTGATCCAGCTTCAATTGACTCATGATCTTTACTAAGATTAGTTTAAACGAAAATGGAGATGTATTGTTTAGATATGAATTAATCACGAACAAAATAAAGTGAATAAACTTTATCTGTTAAGATTCTTATTAGAAGATAATCTAAACACTCAGCAGGCTTTCCGATGGAGTTTTGTTCTCTGAGCTCGATGGTTTGGTCGTGGAACTTTCATCGTTCTTCTGAACGATGAAACCATCCAGTTCAGAGAAGAAAACTCCATCAAAATCATCCACCTGAGCAACAAATCTCCACCAACTCAATAGGCTATAATACCTTATCATATAGATTATTAATTAGATTCTGTATATTAATCCTGTACATTTTCATCAAATCAAAATGACAAAAATCATAGTCCATTTACTTTACTCTAACAGGTTTATGTTCGAATATCTTTACAATTTGTCTAGTCATAGCTGATTTGTTTTAATTAAACATTAACTTAAATAATAAGCAAATTATGTATAAATATGAAATTTCACAGTAATCTTAACTACATACCAGTATCTATTGAAGAACTAATGAAAACAAGAAAGCAAAACCAATTACCTACTTATAAAACTAAATACTAAATTACACCTTATTCTAAGCTGATTGATTCTATACAAATTGTACATAAGAGAAATAGTTGAATTTTTAACTTATTAGCTCCAAAAAAAATTATATTTTAATTGTTACAAATAACATACATAAAGATATTACTCATGATCTTATATATAATACTACTAACAATAGTAGTATAGATTGATATGAAGTTTCAAGTTAATTAAGTAGTATTTAAGTAGTTCATTTTAATTTTCTTTTCTATTCTTTAAATTAATATGAATTCGAAATAAGCATTACTTTCAGATTATACGTAAACTATCATCATACAAATATCTTTAGTAATATAAATACAAAAAGGGGAATTCAGTTGAATAAAACAAGTCATATATATATATATATATATATATATATATATATATATATATATATATATATATATATAAACCCCAATTAAATCAGATAACAATCATTGAATTCTTTTATTTACTAGTATCATTGTTAGTAGTATTATGTCAAATTATTGTGTTTAAATACAATTTTATTTTTAAAGAAGTGACAAAAGATACTTGTAAGAACTAAACATTTTGTAAGTAATACGTTTTATGTTTTCATTTTGTCCGACTTATTTATTCCAATTTAGGATAACATTGATAACATGTTCCAAATTGTATAAAAAACTCTGTCTATTAATCGTTATCTTCAATATGACACAAACTGGAGCATATCACTCTCTTATTCTTGTTCACATGTATCATGTACATTCAATAAACTGACCAGTTAATGATTAATTTTCACTCAAATGTAAGAATGATAGAAGAAAGAAATAAAGAAAGAAATCAGTGAACCACAGGTAAAACATGAATTGCTAAGAATGGTTTGATGCTCATGTATGTGTGAGTGAGAGAGAGAGAGAGTGGGAGTGGGAGTGCAAATTTATGAGGCGGTAAAAAATGAATCGAATCAAAAATAATATAGAGAATGAGTAAAGTATCATGAATTCACTATATGAAATGATTAAAGACACTATGAATAAACAATTTCAAATTGTTTTAAAATTTAACATAGTAACCAAGAAAAAGAAGAATGATAAGTTAAACAAGTTGAATTGTAAGATAGAAATGAAAGATATTCACGTAATAATGAATAGATAGTGAGTATAAAGTTAGATAATATTGCGTTTATACGTTTCAATTCATTGATATATTGTTAAAATGAAAATCGTATGAATTAATAATATACTGTATTTTGAATGAATGATACCATAAAAACTAAAAAGATGTGCGTTACCAAAGTGATTTTATTTGTTATTCTGCATTTTATTGAGGTAGTCAAATCATGTCATTAAGTTTCCATAGTGAAATTGACTATTGATAAAAGTAATATTATTTACAATGTGTATATTCGTTGATTTGATGAAATGGACAATATGATTAGTTGTTTTGTTTGTTTGTTTGTTTTCTCAAAAGAAACTGATCAGTATCAATTGAAGAGTTAGTTGAAAGAATAAAGTACAAATGAAGAAGAAAGCTTAGTTGTTGAATTTATTTCACTGAAATAATACGGGCTTTCTTTTCTACTTTCTTATTTTTTTTGTTTCTTCTCACAGAATAGTTGTGTTTTTTCTTCAAAAACATATTTGATTAGAATATTGATATAAATGAAGAATCAGATAGTATACTTTGTATTTATAGTTTTATACGAATTTTAGATTCTTTAACTGTAATCTCAAGAATGCCAATTCTTGTCACATTCATTACGAAACATTAAATTTTCTGTATTAGTTCCAGTTTGTTGAGCTTTTAAATAAATACTATCTGGAATATGAAAATTAGCAATCTTCTCTGATTGACTTAAAGACCATGAATGTTTATTTGATACATTCATTATATTTCGATTATGTTCTTTTCTTCTTGTTCTATTTACTCCTTCATCAATATCATCATCTTCTTCTTCATCGCCATCTTCTACATCTTCTTCTTCCTCTTCTTCATCTCCTTCTTCGTTGTCTTCATCTTCATCTTCAACACCATCATGTTTACCACGATGAATATGTCGTGATTTATTACGTTGTGTTAACATGTAATTATTTTTCAAATTTCTATCTTTATCAGAGATATTATTATGATCTATAGAAAATGTATTACGATCCATAATAATTCCAGTAGTTGACATTGTATCTAATGAACTAAATTCTTCAAGTGATAAACGTTTACGTTTTATGCATTCTTCATCACTATCATCACAGATTGATGAAGTTTTATGATTTTTTCGACCAATTGTTGAAATTGTTGAGCTTTGTTCAGCTAATTCTAATTGTTCCAATGTACCAGGACCATTTAATTTAGCTATATTATGATCTTTTTTCCATTTCATTCTACGATTCTAAATAAATCATTTTTATAATGAAAAAAAAGATTTAACAATGAATTACATTATTAATATTAAAGTAACTTTTACATTCAGTAAAATATTATCACATTTGCTTAAACGACTTTTCAAAAATATAAATTGAAATCAGTAGTATATAGTTGTTAACGTTTAATTTTTCTACATGAACTAAACTATTAACTATTAGAATTTCATCTTGTATAACTGATATATTCGTTTTAATGACTACAACTACTAGTAAGAATTCCCCAGGTCACAGTTCGCTAGAGAATGCTGGTGGGTGACTTATGCTCCTCCGCGAGGGTCAACAGGAGTAATTAAGTATTTAATTGGTGATTTAAGTTTATTCTACGACTAAACAAAACTAATAAATATTTTGTTCAACTTGAAGTGCTTTTTTCTATCGGATTTTTTTCTTTTACGTTCACTGAGTTGTATATTAATACATCGATAGTGATGAATAACCCATTGAAAAATTTAATAACTTGTTAGAATCTCATAATGTCCGTTTTTATGACCAAGTGAGTGAATAAGTATGAATTACTAGCAAGCTATAACTGATGCATATAGACTAGTGCAACGTTTTGTACAAAAAGCTTTTGTCAGATAAAAAAAATCTAAATGGATAATTCTGATTTAACTATAATTTTCATAGTTCACTTTAATCCAAGCAGATAACCTATTGAATATTTATTTGTTACATTCTACATTTTCAAAATATAGACATTTATACAAGTGAATTATCGATGAATAGTAACCAGTGTTATATATACCAAGTACTTCTTAGTGTTTGAATTCTATTGACCAAATTGTATTACTCCCCTCAAGAATACAAGTACACTTTGTTGATGAGTGCAAAAAAAGCATGAAACCCAGGTTTAGGGTTTTCTGCCAGTTACCTCCAACCACTTAGCATCTCAGCGTAGTATGTAGGAAGTTGAGTCACGTAGACTAGTTGCCACATTACAACTTGATGAATAGAGCTCTGTCAGGACTACGAAGGACTTATCATACATGAGATTATTTACCATTCAGTGATTAATCAATTATTGATACGTTTCAGTCCTACAAGATATCAGTTGTGACCCAGATAGCTCAGCAGTAACGTCTGTGACCTTGGAGCTGGTGTCGGATCTGCTAGATAGCTTGAAACCTAGGTCTAAGGTTTCCTGTCGACTAATTCCGACCAGCTTGAACATCTGAACGCAAACCTCATAGTATAGTATTATATATATATACTTGTGGTTGTACATTGGATGATCAAGTTTTCTGATGGAAAGTTTAAGGATAACTTGACATAGAATTCATTAGAAAGTGCAATATTAATTTGAAAAGATTTGATTATTATGTATCCTTAGTGTAAAAATAAAAAAATCTACTACCATTTATATTTAATTTAAAGATGTAAAACAGTATAGGTAATAAATAATGAGATGAAGTATTTAGACAAAACAATGTGAAAAAATGTACGTTAGAGGAAAACAGAAAGAAATCTATGTTTAACCAAGAAAGTATACCATTAGACATATTCACCTTTTAGTAAGTGTCCTCTATATTTATATCTTTTGTTAAATACATAACTCCCTGTCATTTAGTTAGTCTTTTATTGTTTTAAAGACAATACTTCTATTTGCATACATACAATGTGAAAGGGTAAACTAAAGGAAACTGTGTTTACCTTCTTTTTTATAATAACCAAAAACTGGCAAGGAAAATAACATACTGAAAGAGATAATATTACATGCCTACATGTTATTACAAATAACACAGAAATATGACAGTAGGGGGAGTATGAGAGAAGTACAAAAGTTTCCGGGGGTTGGTTAATGAAATTAAATAGTTTTAAAAGGAGATAGAAAAAAATGGATGCGATGAATGGGTACATGAATGTTTTTTTTTGTTGTTGCTGAATTAAAGGGGTAAAATATAGAAGTATGTATATTGGTGATATAGCGATGATTTACAGATTATCACCACATATAATAACATTCATATTTTTACATCTGTGACTAATAAATTTATGAGATTGTCAATTATTTGTGCAAAAGTTTTTTTTCAAAACTACTTTAAATTATGATATATACGATCATCTTAAATGTCTGAATATCCTTGAAAGCAGCCAACAAAACCAGATGGTCTTGGAGGATTTCGATCATTAAAAAAAAGAATGATTTATTTATATTTATTGTTCTAAACATGCTATTATCAGCTGAAGATGAACGGATTCTTCAATTTTCAATGTTCGAAATAGAGTAGCACAATCTTGTTATATACATAAAATAACTCATTTTACAGTATTACAATGTTACTTTAATTGTTATCTATTATAACACCATCAAAATTCGGTTTATAAAATACAGAAAAACAGGTCAAACTACTGAATTTGTTTTTATAATTTTAATAAAGTAAACGAAGAACAGTGATCGAAGTTGATTATGTGTTCAAATCAATAAATTACAAAAGGGCTATTGAAATCTCTTTAATTGACTTCATTAAATAGAAACGGTTACTTATTTTGTTATTAAGATAAATAGAAAAACAATAAAAGTCAGTAAATTTATCGTATGTTTTGTATTAGTCTGATGAACAATATTTACAATTCTATATCAATTTTAATAGTTGAGATAATGAGTCAATTGAAGCTAGATCACCATGGAAAACCTGGAAGCACTGAGTAGTCGTTTCGTCCAAATGTGGGACTGCTCTGTAGTGGACATCCACATTCCTACATAGCGGGATTCGAACCCAGAACCTATTAATCTCGTGTGCGAGCGCTTAACTATTAGACCACTGAGCCGCCATCCAACAGTGTTAACGTCTAACTTCAAGTAATCCATGAAATTGAGCGACACATCTACCATTTGTCATCAATGAGTTGCTATCTCACAACAGATCCGGTTGAACTCCACTGGTCATTGCTTCTCACTAGAACCCCAGAAAATACCTATTGAAGCCAGTCGTTAGTGAGCATATGTTGATTAGTATCATAAGGAGTTTTGTGGAGATTGTAGTGATTTCAGTAGTTGAAATCATGAGCCAATTGAAGCTAGACCACCATGGAAAATCTGGAAGCATTGAACGGCAGTTTCGTTCTATTGTGGGACTGATAGGTCTTGGGTTCGAATCCCTCGAGGTGGGGTCGCGGATGTGCATTGCCGAGGAGTCCCACAATAGGACGAAACGACTGTCCAGGGCTTCCAGGTTTTCCATGGTGATCTAGCTTCAACTGACTCATGATCTTAACTATTGATATGTTGTTGTTATCTTTTTAAATTTAAAAAACTCAGAAAATGTTTTTTTAAAAACTGGTTATTTTAAAAAGCCCTTTTGAAATTATAAAAAAATTGAGTTGAAACAGTGTAATATAAACTAATGTATGAGTATAACTAAGAGAATGTATACAGTACATTTAACTTACTTGAAACCAAATTTTAATTTGTCTTTCTGTTAATGTCAGTGTATGTGCTATTTCAATTCTTCGTCTACGTGTTAAATATCTAATAAATGAACAACAAAAATACAAATAATTTATTATCAGAAGGGGTTTTGTGGAGATTTTAAAAGTTTCACTGATTGAAATCATGAGTCAATTGAAGCTAGACCACCATGGAAAATCTGGAAGCACTGAACGGCAGTTTCGTTCTATTGTGGGACTGATAGGTCTTGGGTTCGAATCCCTTGAGGTGGATTCGCGGATGTGCATTGCTGAGGAATCCCACAACAGGACGAAACGACTGTCCAGGGCTTCCAGGTTTTCCATGGTGGTCTAGCTTCAATTGACTCATGATTTCAATCAGTGAAATAATTTATTACTTTTATTTATGTTTACTCATATACGATGATAAACAGTTGATTATTAAACATTCTTATAAAGAAAATTTATCTCAACTAAATAATCCACATCAATCGTTATTAGTTATGAAAATGATTAAATTATTTCAATTCTATATTTCAATTAAATCAATTCAATAAAATTAAACTTTACTCCTTTCATATATTTCATTAGTCATAATTGTTTTCCTTTAAGAATTATCATTTCGTGTTACATCTACTTGTAAACGTTATCTATTATTCATTAGAATAAGAATTGAATTACATAAATAATACACTATTCTATTCTCTTTTTAATGATATATAATTATTCTTTCTTATCTTTCTGACAGGAAAACAAAATCAATATGAGGTATTTCAGCTATGGATTGTATTTCCACTATAGTTTCCTTTTCGTAAAACGCTATTAGGAAATGTATAGATGGATTTAGTGCATTCAAATTAAATACACCACCACCACCAACAACAACAAAAACAACGTATATAGTAATCAGTAGCGTTCGTTTAAGAAAAAAAACGAACTAGTTCGTTATTTGTAACTATAGTAACATTTCTGTAGCATACTAAATTCATATGATAAGAATGCAGGAAACATTTTTTGTATTATTATTATTACCATACATCTAAAGGGTTATTTACAGAAAACGGGAAACAAACTGAACTTAATCTGCGATCGATCGATCGATCGATATATTGATATTGCAACTAATGAAGAAAGTTATCTATTCACTGTACAATGATCAGTTTTAAAATCTGACTCAAATTATTGACTGTTGTTTCACGTGGCAAATCACTCTTAGTTGGAAATGTATACTAATGGATATTAACTCAGTGGTTCCAGTGGTAAAGCACTTGTCACTAGACCTTCATGTCATTGGTTCGATACCTAGTAGAGTCATAGATGCTAGGATGCTAGGATCAAACAAGTATATGTTCCTCCCTAATTCTCAAAAGCACCTCAACTGAGATTATTCTATGATGATTATCACATGAAATCGTGCATACAAAACCATTTGTTCTCATCTATTATTTTTACAGTTGAGATTCTGAGTTAATCTAAGCTAGATCACCTTTGAAAACCTGAAAGCACTGGACGGCAGTTTCGTCCTAGTATGGGGCTCCTCACCAGTGCGCATCCGTGAGTGTAAACCCTGGACTAGTAGAGTCCACTCCGTGTCGGGTGTGAGACGTTTATCCACCTCAGGCAATGAACGAAAGTTTGCGCAAGATCATGAACTAATTGAAGCTACATATTAACACCACTGGATGCCGGCTCAGTAGTTTAGAGCCTAAGCGTTCGCGCACGGGATGGAAGGCTTTGAGGTCGAGTCCTACGCGCGGGGTCGTGGATGCTCGCTTCTGAAGAGTCTCATACTAGAACGTAACAGCCATTCAGTCCTTCCAGGTTTTCGCTGGTGGGCTAGCCTACATCAATTCGTGATTTCAAGCATGAAAATACTATTATCTCCACAAATTTCCATACTTTTATTATTATTATTTTTTAGATGACTTACTTGTTAAAATGAAATTCTTTTTCTAACTCTAAAGTTTGATAACGAGTGTAGGTTTGTCGGGTTCGTTTCTGATCAACGCTAATATCTAAAATGAAAATTAATAACAAGGAAACAAAAAAAATAATTTACTTCTTTTCATATGATCCTAAATGAATATTAACAGTATCTTAGTCTAGAAAAAAAATACCTTGCTGTTCGATAGGAATAGTAAAGAAAGGGTAAATGAAAAGGAATTCACCCCTCGTACAAATAATACCAGATGGCACGGTTAAAGACTTAAAATAAAAAGAAAATGGTAAATTAATAAATCGATAGTAATGGGTAAATTGAAAATTCTTGTTTGAAATTGTTAGTGTTCATTTGAAGAAAAAAAAGAACAGAAGGAGTTTCACTTGTGATCATTGTTAGTTGCCAGTGAAAAACATTCTCATTTTTTTTTACCATAATTCTGTTAGTTAGATGAATTCTTCAATTTGATTAAAAGTTGAATGGAATTTCAGACAAAATTCCCTTCTATCTAAATAGATCATCTGAATTTAAATTTAAATACCCTATCCAAATATTATGAAACTGTTCGTTCAAATTTAGACGAAAGTTCTTATCCATTTCCATCATTAATATATATAACAGTTCGAAGATTATTAGAGTAACAAGACACTGGTTAGGTATTTACCACTAATTTAAGATTTATAAGTATACACTCATGAGATTAATCGAAGATTTACCCTTTTTTATTGTTATTACAATACCATTAGAGTAAAGGGGACAATCACTTAGATTAGTTAACTAGTCAAAATATTAGTTACATTTTTTTAAAAATTCTATCTAATCATGTTCAAAGAAATAAATCTTACTAAATGTGATGTGAGATATTAATCGAATGGCTTTAGTTTTTTAAAAAAATAGCTAAGCAATGTTTGAAAATACTAGTTAGAAGATAAATTGTTAACTTTCTAATATTGAAATCTGAAACTGTAAGAATTAATAAGCAAAGATGTATAGTGGCTAGTAGTAGAATATAGGATACACGTTTCGTCCTATTTGGGACTCGTCGACTAGATGTACCTTCGTCTCAGAGTTGATGTTCACTCTGGGACTGCAATGAAGTACTTTCCAATTTATGCCAGAAAAATTGCGGAAGCATGAAAAGATTTTATATCATAAAGTAAAACAGTGTATTACATTGTTGCTTATTATAATAGATTCTTAATATTCAATCTAATCCCTTCTTGTAGGGAACAGAATGAATGAATGTTAAAGAATGTCTAAGGAACAACGGGTATCCAAAGAAATTTATTGGGAAACAGAGTAAAAGTAAAGAGGAAATGCCCAAAGAAACCATAGTTGATAAGAAACTTCAATCAAACAAAAGAAACGGAGTATACGAAACTAATCCTTTCTATTTTACATCATTTCCAATTTGTTTATCGATGTGAATATTTTACTGGTCATTAAAAGTGTTTAAAACGTATCAGTTTATTCGCACAGCTTACTAAAAGTGAATGACAGACAAACAATAAATGTGTGTGTGCATCTTGTGCATCTTTGAAATTTTCTTTTTCATAATTTCAAACTTATATACAGTATCTAAAACAAGCTTTATGGAAAGTTTTTTGTCAAAGTGTTCATGACTACCAAGAATCCTACACAAGAAACAATTTAAGGTGACAAAAGATAGCATTTATAAATTTCGCTAGTGTAATAAGAAGACGAGGATAATCAGAACTATATGATATATTAGCGCAATACATTCCGAACAATCTGATCCAATAAGAGCAGTGGATAAACACTTATCATCCTTTATTGCTAAACATATAATCAAAACAGGCCATAAGATTGATCTAAGCTCGACTTTTGTGGTGTTGTATAAAAATGTAAAAGGGCCTATACTAAGGTTTATTGAAGCCTTAGCCATACGAAAATCCAAATCCCCTTTGTGTATTCAAAAACAGTTTGTTCTCATCTTAAACCTACTCTGGTAATATTGACTTATTATCCAGAGTGATTAGGTTTCAAATTATGTTCACATTATTATTATTACTCTCATTATTATGCTTGTCTCCTCTTACCCCATTTCGAGTCTAGTTGACCTTTTATTTATATATATAAATGTTCTTAACAAGTATACGTGTGATCAGATTATTCGAAATGTATTGCGCTAATATATCACATAGTTCTGATTATCTTCGTCTTCTTATTACATTATCAAAATTTATCAAAGGGACTAATTGCTTTAAATTTATAAAGCTGATCCAGAAATTTCCTGTTGAAAGTATAATTAATCTGAGAAAAAAGGAAAATATAATGATTAGTAACTTATTCTAATCTATTATATATATATATATACTATATATATTATTAAAAGGCTTTGTATCAGTATGCAAACACTCCCGTGCAAAAGTATAAAACCTATGATACTAGGGTCATTCATAAGCAATACTATAAGAAGTCAAACCGGTTAAGAGCTAGTTGACTTGGAAGATAAATAGGAACGGATGATTTTCGATTTATTAATCCAGTGATCCGCGGCTCTCCACAATGGCTCCAAAGTTATTCATTGCTGAAAATTCACAAATTAACCTACAGTAATTCTTTAGTGTTCGGTACTATTAGTAGTTCCCTAATTAATATCATTGGAATGAAAATTATTCCTAAATGATTTATATTTCCTATATGATCACCTAATTAAATATAGCCTATTGCTATTTCCTATAGTAGATGATGGACAGTTTTTTTCTATTCAGCTATTCCTTCGTACATTTTGACTAGTTTATTTAAAAGAATTCACTTGAATGATTTACTCAAGCAATTGAAATAGATTGTTTATTTACAGTGATTGAATTTATTGTTAATCTAATTAAATCATCATAAGAGATATTAACAACAAACTACTGATTTTGAATTCTTATCTGTTTGATAAGTAAGTTTAAACTGAATTAAGAAACTATGGATATTTTTGGATACTTGCTAAGATCGTAAACTTTGATGTATTGTCTTGTTACTAAACTACAGAAATTATTCAGTCGACTTCATTTTAAAGTACTGGTGAAGTGATTAACATATTACTCATGAAAAAAGCGAGTAATAATGCTTACTTCACCTACTTTGATTCAAACAGCACGATATTACATTTGGACCTCGTATATAAAGTGTCATTCAAAGACAGTCAACTGCATGACAGGATTACTTAGTCTTCGATTTTTATCAAGATTAATTCATAGAGATGATAGAGAATATTTATAGCTCATGGTAAGGATTTCAGAAGTGTTTGTGTCCTCTGAGTTGGGTGGTTTAGTCGTAAACGTTTGATTATCCTTCTGGACAATATCGTCAACGCTCATTTCTGTTTGAAAGAGGATGTTGAACACTTTAAAGCTAAACAGTACAGTTCGAAGAATAGAACAACTGTATAAAGATTAATTCATTAAAGCCATGAGTTACTTCATTCATATATAGAATTTATTGTAATTATTGGACTAACAGACTTTGTTTCATATATAATAATTTAAAACAAGCGTTCAATTACACTTAATCACCTACGTCACTTTATTTCGTTATTATACTATTTTCGATACGCAAATAAACAAAAGAATTCTATACAGATTATCATTGGATAAACGATTTCAAAAACTACACATTAGGTGTAATCGGAATAATAATAGTAATGATAATTGACTAAGTTAGTCCTACATTCTTCCCTCGGCAAATATGACAGAAAGAGGCCTGGAAAAATAATAACAACCATAATAATCATTAACCAACTATGCTTCTCATTGGTAACTAAGGTAAATTTCTTCTTTCACACAACGCGTGTATGTGTATGTGTATATAACTATTATCTGTAGTTTGTAAAAAGAAAATGAGATATGGGTATCTATCAGAAAAGATGGTAATGGTTATTAAAGAGTGTAAAGAAACAAAACGAAGGCAAGTATATACAATTTGATTAAAGAAATAAATAGAATCTGACCTAGACGGTCTACTACATAAATATTTCGACAATTTGGTTGTCTATAAATCATTGTGTTAACTAGCTGGTAGTTCATTTTTTCCTACTTATTTTTACAATCTATATAGTGTCAGGAAAAGATTTATGATATATATATATATATATATATATATATATATATATATATATATATATATATATATATATATATATATATATATATAAAACTTAATTAGTAATTGACTTAATTCCATTATTATCAGTATAGTAGTGGTAGTAGAAATTTTATGAATAGAACCATTAACTCATTTGATCGATTTTACTAGAGCTTCTTACTACTTCACCACATTTCTATCAGATGTTACATGTGTAAAATGAATAAATTATGGTATAAAAACCCATATAAGAGGTCATTTAAACATTACACTAGTATATATTATATTAGAATAAACATATTATTGGAAAACTGATTAGTAGGTGATTTGTACTATGGTCTTCGATAGAACAAAATAAATCGTTTTACATTGACGAAAGTACTGAATAATGTCTTGTTTTATCCTAAAAGTTGATATATATATTTTGTATTTAGGTCATAATCAATGTGAAATCCGCTATTTTATATGTATACCATAAAATAATATCGAATGTAATACAATGATGATGAATTTCTAACTGTAGATTCTGAAGAACTTATTGGAAACAAGTATTTACTCAAGTATTCTAGAGCGTTTATCAATATGCATTTTTTTTAAAAACCTCTTCCTTGAATTATTCACATGTAAATTCTTAAACAAATAATCTGGATTCCCTTTTGTAGCTGCATTTGTATGATTGCTGTAAACATAACTGATTGGATCTATACATTATGATATTATATTAGCTGTTTAGATACATCCTATCTAGTTATTGAATAATTTCAGTGTTTATAAATATATACAGATACGTATAGTTAAAACAGAATAAGGAAACTATTAAATACTATTTGGTTAGTAGTAATTAATGATTTGATATTTCAGTCAAGGTAAAATGTGTACCTGTCGGTATATGTATATATAGCTATGAAGAGAAATCTCCGCTGTTTGAAAACATCATTAAAAACGTTTTAACTATGCATTTCAGTTAATTTTCTTAGAAATGAAACCAGCACTAATGTATTATTTGTGTTGGAAGTAGGTAAATGAAATCCTCATGACATGTGAAGTTAGAAAATCATTCCCTCTACACGTATATGCATAGTATATCAATGATATTAGTTTATTGTATAAAGCAGAAAGCTAAAAAAACGGTGAAATCTGTACACTATAATGTTAAGTCATTTAATGTTCTTTCTTTGATATAATAATTAGCTACGTTTAAAATTTATCATGAAAACAAAAATGAACAGTAACAAGATAGGTTTTATTGAAATTTAAGTGAATAATCCAGTGTATTCTTAATATACACTGTTTAATTGATTTAGAATGTTTTCAAATTAATTATAATCTATGTACTTTATGATAATGGAAATACATTCAGTTACATAATAAACCGTTAACTTGGAAGTTATAGCAGCTCATGTGCAATTGAGTTTGTTGACATTTAATTTGGTCAAGTCATTTTGTTAACTTATTGAATGGACAGAGTAATTCGTACAATAACAACTTATCTATACAATTGTACCTTTAGTGTTGTTGCTCTTGTATGAATATGTATGCTTGAGCATTGCTTAGAGCCTATGCACATATTCATTATGCTAGCTTTAATGTTAGTCGCCTAATTGATTCGACGATTCACTCATTTCCCTATGTATATATAGGTAAGTTTTAATTCTATTCATTTTGACTCGCGAACTCGCACGCTCGCTCACTCGTTTGCTTTTCGGTATTAGCCTTTCATTCTTGTTTCGTGTGTTTGTGGTTTTGGTGATCTGTACATGGTGCAGTAATAAACGCGATCAACACATCGTACTCGTTTTCTGGTAAATCACCGCTGGGGAGTCATCTAGAAACGGTTATCAGGATGAACTGTATACGAATTTTAAGGATTATATTAAGTACCGACCGCCATAAAGTATTCAAAATAATAATTTATAGTAAATTGATATTTAGCAATTAACTTTTTTCAACTTGTTTAATAGATTATTGAACTCTTCTCGTGATCAAAACCTTAATTAGGAATCACATTAAGATAACTGTGATTTAAACTTATTATTCACACATATTCCTACATCATTTAACAATTTGTTTTATCATTTCCACCTTCGTACTCCTTCAACCTGTTGTCCGAAAATATTGATAATTTTACAAATGATCTAATCGGTTATGTTTACTTTAAAATGGATATAAAAGCCAAGAACTTGTCCAGTGATTCTCTTTCTATCATGATTTATAGTCAGAGATAAATTGTTTTTCAACGTATTATGTATGTTATATATTTGAGCAACAAAATATACACATGTAAATAAATTGAGCACATATTTCGATGACAGTTAATGAATATATATGCTTATACCATCAAAATTTATTATTTTGGGTAGCAAAGAAGGCTACAATCATCTTAATACCAACCTTTTAATGGTAAAGAAAAAAATGAATTTGTTCATGGATTGACTTATAAGAGTTGATAACCATAAAATTGGCAATTCATTGTGTAGACGTTTAAATTTTACAGGAGCTCTATTAGGAACTGTCAACGACGGAGGTCAGTCGTGACCCAAAAAGCCCAGCGATAACATCTGTGATTGTAAAGCTGGGTGGCACGGAATCGAATCCATCAGGAAGCATCTGTTTCCTCAAGACTACATGTATACCATACTGACAAGCACCAGATGACCGGAGATCTAGACATAAAGTTCTCTATCCACTAACTCCAACTACCATCTTACAGCTATCTACATTAAATTGGAATTAGTTATTCAGTTGAGTGGATCGTTGAGATTATCTTTACTCAATTAGATTTTCCATCATGACCACGGAACCACTAAGCAGACCATAACTTGAATAAGCCATATATACACTGTCTCTAAGACTGCTTGATGAAAAGTAACTTCAAAATTAATTGGCTGTATAAAAATAATTTATGTAACTAAGATTCTGTATGCAAAACTCCCACTTTATTTTCCTTTATGTATTTAGTTATAAAACATTTCAATTTTTTAGCTACAATAGAATGTTATTAGTATGTGTATATAATATTTTACTCAAGCTATTTGTATTATTTATATAATATTAACTTTCTATTTGATCTTACCTACATTATCAGTGACTAATAATTTACTGTGCTGTATTGTACAGTACTTTGTTTTACAGTAATCTCAACTATTTCTCGTATATATATATCACTCAGTCAGCTACAACGTAGGACCAGGCACATATATACATCGGTCCAGGTTGCCACACCGCATTAGCACAGCAAGATGAACAGCGGATTCATAGAAGTAGTTAATTCAGTGGTGGTAATAAATAAAAGAAAGATTGCATATAAAGATATAGTACAAGAAGAAAGAATTAGTACGTAGAAAGATATGAAGTGATTTTAATCTCATAGTTTAAGGGAAGACAGAGAGTGTATACACCGACGCCATTGTGATCGATTCTGAGCCATGTCACCAAGGGTCTCCAATCATTGCGTACGATAGTCACACGGACCCCAACCAAGTAGTCTGCATCTACCAACATGGCTCAGACCAGAAGTTAGTGACTTCAAGCACTGATGCCACGTTTTGGTTTGGCCGCCCCTAACTTTCTTCCTCTTTAACGTTTTATTTGATGATTATTTCTATGAAAATATGATAATGATTTAACTCATTTAGTCTATTATCTTTATCAAAGACATATAGTATATATACTGATGAACCGGTTGGCTATAATCTGAAATACAATAATAATAATAATAATAATACGGAAATGGCTTTAAATTAAGGTTTGTTTATATACACTAAAGTATTTTAGTGTAATTTACACATTTAAATAAATACTACTTAAAAACTTTTGTTATGGGCTTTTGTTATTCAGTTTAAAATATTGTTAATAATTATAGGAGAAAATCATATTCGATTTCTTTCTTTCTTTCTAACTAATATTCAATTTGGGTTTTTGATTTACAATTAGTATGACAATCTCAAACATTCGAAAATGTTGAATAGATTGTCATATCATTTTAAGTTGCAGTACTTCATATCAAGATGGCTGAGTTGGGAATTAGCTGTTTATTTATTTATTTATTTAAACACATAAATATTGGTACAGTGGGGCACCAAATACATATGCGCCACACAGATCTCATTTGATTTGTGTGAGGGCTATTATACTGCCCGGGTGCCCAAGCTGAAGCAGGTAGTTTTCATAGAGGGCCACACTCCGAGCCTTCAACCTGAAGGTCTGATCCACAAGGCAGTGGAGCATCGTAAGGAGATGTAGTCCCATGGTAGCCGGTAACCAACGATTGATTCGTAAGCCATTTGTTCCGTCAGGATACTGGAGTCCATGTCCACTATTGGTTTGGAATCAGGGTTTCCCGATTCCCCTAGGAGGGCTGTCCATGTCCACCGACCCGGTTAAAGCGCCGGACATTCGCTTTTCGTCCTCTCAATAATATTACCATTAATGATAATTAAATTAAATTAAAAGTAAGAAAAGTAATTCGCAAAGAACAAATGATATTGAAGAATAAGTAGAGCGAAATAATGTGATGACTTAGTATTTTATTTAACATATAGAATAAATACATATGAGATAGTGCCAACTCAATTAATCTCTCCAATAGTATATTATAATTATTGTACTGATTTAAATGATAGAGTTTACATCTACCAGTTATGTTCAATTCAACACTTGACATATTTACAAATTGAGTTCATATTTTGATCTTACCTCCCATAACCTTTCAAGTCGTAATTCTAAGTTGGTCCCCATTTCACTTTAGAATAAGCAATGGTTGAAACGTATGTTACCTATTCTCAGCTACTTCACACTACAATCAAACCTGAAAAATACTAATCAACTATATCCAAATATATGGTTTACTATTATTAGTAGTGCAAAAAAACACAAAACATGATAAATAAAATGTTTAGACAATCTATATAATGAAATTCCATCTATCCCATTGTTTGCAGTAACGTGAAAGTGAAGAGTTATATCAAATTCAATAGTCAATTAAATACAATTCAATGTTATTTTTTTTCATCTTAACTAATCATAACTAATTTAATGTAGTTTATTTTGTCATAAAAATTTGCTTCAGTTTTAGTATTTCACAAATCCTGTATTAAATAGCATCTAAATAAAACTAAGTCTTAAGTTAGATGACCCACATGAGGTTACAGTTTATTTTTTTTTTGGAAATTAATTAAGTTGATTTATTCTTACTTCAATTTTCTTTCCTATTATGTTTCAGTTAGTTTAATATAAACATTATGATATTAACTAATGGATTATAGAAAAAAGAAACTACGAAAGAAATCTTTATTGATTATGAACCTGGATTTTACAATGCTATTATCTATATGTATATATCAGCATCAACGCCTCTAGATCTTCTAGGGTAACTGCCGGTTCCAAGATTGGGTAAAGGAGGAGGGTTGGGCTTGGGTTCAGTAACCTCACCCCGTAAAAAACAACCTTGCTAAAAAATGCCAAAAACGTCATGTATTGGCATTAAATATCATTAATATGATGTTAATAACTAAATAATTTCAATGAATTACTTTTTAATAAAAATATTTTTCTTGAAAAATATATCCTTAATTCATTAAAGACGAGTAGTGGTTAGCAGTGAGGTTCAGGACGCACGTCTCGTCTTATTTGAGACTCGTCAGCTGCATCCCAGAGTTGCTGTCGCTTCCGGGACTCGAATCCAGCACCGTTCGCTTAAAACGCCACTGCTAGCGATCATCCATCTTTGCTTATAATGCTTGTAACTTAGGACAATATCAAGGCAATCAGAACAGAACGCATATATGCTAATAAGAGATTGATCAATTACAGTCTCTAAACATCTATCGGAAGATTTAAACAACTAATACAAAAATGAATGATACCCTTAATTATTTATTTGCATTCAAGCTAACTATAACATTTAATTAGAACATGAATTTATTTATTAAAATCATCAATCTATATTTATAGTCGACTGTATTTTATTCGTAATGGAACTTTTAGTTCATTAAATAAGTTTCAACATTGTTTCTCTTCTTCAAATTTTTTAATTGATTATCAACTTGATAATAAGTTCATTGAAAAGTGGCAGGATTTCTTTATTGTAATTCATGATTTTGAATATAGACCAATTGTTATAATCATGATATTTTATCTTTTAATTGATTATTTCCATTAATAAAGCGTTCGAATGAATTAAAAAGATCATTTCATAATGAATGCATCATTAATTTAGAAAAATTATTTTAAAAAAACATGAAGTATCCAAGCGGTTATACGAAGGTGAATGTAACAAGTGGATGATATCGAAATGATATGAATTGTTTATTTACTCCTAGTAAATACTGATTACAATAGTTCACTGCCATTAAAATTATAACCACTCCACAACTTATTCGCACTTATATCCATCTTTATATAATAATAATAATAATAATAATAATGATAATAATAATAACCAATCGCCTCGTTTCTAAGATTATGAATATTTTCGAACAACAAATGTAAAGAGTGAAAAGGGTACTGTGAAACATTGTTCATAATACATTTAAGCATAATTATTTTAAATTCATTTTGTATTTTTTTGGATCTTTCCATTGATGTTTAGGACTGTAATTGATTAGTCTCTTATTAGCTTATATACATCCTGTGTGGATTGCCTCTATATCGTCTTAAGTCACAAGCATTATAAACAAAGGTGGATGGTGGCTGGTAGTGGAATTCGGAACGTGCGTTTTATCCTATTTTAGAATCATAGCTGAATTTCCCTGCATCCCAGAGTTGACGTTTACTCCATCTTTGCTTATAATAGTTATTTTAGTGTTATTCTTAGTAGTAACAGGGTAGTTCTTGCTGCAGTATCAAGATGTGATCACACTTAAAAAGTAACTGTCCAGTTATATATATATAACAAATGAAGTTTAATTATCAAATGTATGACACATATAAGGTAAATTTCTAAATTTCTAAGGTTTTCTATGAGGCCAAATCTACAACCATCTGGATAAAACTGTAACTTCTTAAAACATTATTATGTTTGACAGTAAATTATGATATTTTTGAGATGAACATGAATATAAACTTGAATAATTCGAAATCGTATTCATATTATCAAATGTAAAGACTTTTAAATAAGTTTCGCACACAGAAACAAGGGATAGTAATAATTATCATTATTCGGTTTTATGTTGTGTATTTTTGTTGTTGAGATATCTTATAGAAACTAATTTAATTTGTTGATCATATTCATCATCGATTCAAGGCAGCTGGAAAATCAATAAACCATGGGCGATACTAATTGTTTTATCCCAACATGAGACTTCTCAGCAATGGACTCTCAGGACTTTATCAAATATCGTTGTCATGATCTTTAGATCTCTTAAAAAGTGTCTCACTCTTAGAATACTGAGTTAGCATCCAAAAATATAAATTTCCAAAATAAATTAAAAATAAATTTACATGGACAGTTGGTTGCTGTATCATACACAAACAATTCATCAGTGAAAAAGCTCCTTTCCTATATTTGTATATTTCTTCCAATGAGAAATGTATTTTCGAAAAAATAGAGGAGTGAGGGTGGCAAACAATCATATGAGCGAGGTGAAGTTTGTTATTTGTAGACTATCCAAAAGAATGATATACCTTATCGTTGATAAATACCTATATGTTATAAAGAATTTTAAAATGTATTTTTCATCAATAACTGGAGTTAAATAAAGAGTCAGTGGCAATCAGGGAAAAATTAGCTGCCATTTTGTTCAGGTCAGAAGAGCAGGTGAAATAAGATCTGTGCAGCTTAGTTACTGGTGATATATTCTTAATCTACTGAGCCATCATACGACTTCTAAAATTTCCCCAAATCTACACTGTGACATAAGAGGCGACATTTTATCCAATTTCGTAGGTGAGTTTCTGTTTCAATCTCTACTTGAGTAGCTTACCCTAAACCACTAAATCCTGTTAGTATTTCGTGAAGTTGATTCAACTTAATAAAATAATCAAACAGCTTACATTCTCTTCTTACCAATGAAGTAATCTTTCCCAAAAAGCAACTCCCATTCACAGACAATAAAATTGTCTTTTATTTTTACAAAAAAAATTCATCAATTTTAAAAATTATCCTAATTATAATATTTAAAAGCAATTTGACGGAAATCAGAAGTTGCTGTGAAATGTGTAGCATTCTAATCCGTGATTCCATTGCAACAAAACCTAGAAGATGAATCTTCTTAAAATACCCAAACTGTATTCAATATTTATTAAGTGTATCATACTCATCACTTTGGGATCAACTCCATTTCATTTAGTAGGGAGTGATTACTCGATGTTATCGTATAGTTTTTTATGAAATAAACAAGTCCAAGACCATATATTTGTGTTTTTCATTTAACATTTTACTTTACGCTACACTGAACATGCTTATGAAGAACAGCTGAGAATAACTACAATCTCTTGAAATGAAATATTTTATTAAAAGTGTTACCTAATTTTTCATCATTCATCCATTAAATAAATGAGAAAAGAAGACTGACGGTAATGGATACAACAAACTTGATGAATATTCAATACTTTACGGTAATGAACTTAAGAAATTCGCTTAATATTAAAAGTATATCGAATAATATATTCTTACTTTTATTTGTGAAAAGTTTATTCCATTGAACAGAGAGGTAAACAGAGAGCTAATCATAATAACAACAGAATTGAAAGAATCATGAATTATGTAAAAGACAAATGAAAGGTGATGTGTAACTAATGCATTGAACGTATAGTTTTCATATTGTATGAAGGCATTATATAATTTTACATAAAATAATAAATTTATTCTTCCCTATCTGAATTCTCATTCACAACATTACAATTGTAAACACTAACCGAACAAGGATTAAAATGTGTAGAGAATATATAGGTGGGGAAATAATAATTTATTCTGCTAGAAATTAAATTGAGAACCTTGTTTAAAATTAGGTCCATAGTTTCTTAGTATTCCATTGGGCTTTTTTTCTCTTTTTACTGTTACTGTACGTCTTTAAAGTTATAGAAGGAAATACATAGAGAACTTTTACAAACCGCAATTTTTTTGGTTAATGAACAAACTAAAGTGAAAAATGTACATCATTAGAATATCAACTTAATTGGTTTAAAGAGATTCATATCCTCAGTGACTCTTAAAGATCTACAATCTAATTCTCCATGTTAATGTATGATTATGTATACATGGTTCTGATGTTCTAACAACTAATTTCACATAATTAAAATTAACCAACACAGAAAATTGTTTTTCTCTTTTATAATCACATTTTCCATTTTAATCTATAAATTTGATTAAAACCAAAAAGAGAAGGAATAATCGATAGAAACAAAGAAGAAAAAAAAGAGACAATCTTACTGAAAATAGAAAATCATGAATTGTAAATATGTATGTATATTTTTTTATATAAGACATTATTTTTCCCTATTTTTCGAAAAAAAGAAATACAACTATACAACATCAGTTCTGAGCATTACTAGTCACGGAAAAGAAAAAGTTGTTTTTCATACACGAGAATCTTTTATGTTTATCCCTTAGTTGACATACAGACAAATAAATAATTGGATATAAATATATATATATATATCTGTATTGATAAAGTATACGTTTCAATATTAAATGTAAAAATATATACAAAAAAAAGAATAGTGAAACATTCAAGAGAATGAAACCAGTAGTAAAGTTTTTTTTAACAATCTAGATGAAGAATTTTAAATGCCATCTCTATCGATTGATTTTCTTTCTTTCCCCCCTCCCTCCCTTAAGTTTAAAAGAAGATTGTGATTTTCTTATTTTACAAGATAACAAATGTTATTCTGTATTACTTTTCTTTTTTTTTCTCGAAAAAATCTTTCTCCGGGAAACAATTTTTCTTGTGTTCAATAATCAATAATTTCGAGTCGTTTACATGGGAATTTTCAATGATTGGAAATTTATACTTTAAAAATTAATAATAATAATAATCAAGTCCTATTCATTATTTAAGAATGTAACGAGTGGTGTTAACTTGTTTGTTTTTCTTTATTTTAGAGATAAAAATCATGATATTCAATACATATTGAATAGTATGTTCAGTGGCTTGAAAAGACTTCAAAATAAATGTAACTATATTAAGATGTTATTTATTCACTTATATGAATTGGTTTAACCTTCAATTTGGACAATATAGTTATTATTATTACTTGAAAAAAGTCTATAGCAAAAATCGTTAATGAAAATTGATGAAAAAAAAGCGTCCATTATGATGTATACTGTAATTATAATAAACTAGCGCTAAGATCAAAGTGGAATTATGTAGCTTATATCAAATACTTGTTTATACAATAATCATTTATTTATGTAAAAATTTAACGAATAAAGTATGTTTATTTAGTAACCTGGATAAGATATTCGTGTTATAAGTAGTTTGATCAATAAATTGTCAAGGCAACCAATAATAATCATATTATTACTAATACTAGTTAGTCGGTAAAGCTAGTGACTAGTTTTATTAAAGAAGCTCTGTGTACAATGTTTTAAAGATTGGGAACGTGATGTCAACATAATAGGAAACATATATATAAGTTAGTGAGATCACTTTTCTCTTTGAAAATTAATTTTAATAGAATTGTATTCTGTGAGCTGGGCATTTTCATTATACTTATTAAACCTTTTTAGAAAAATCACATGTAGAAATTAATAAACGAATTATTGTGTCATATACGATGTACACAATAGAAATGGTAACTATATTGTTGAGAATTGTACCAATAAGTGTAGCCCATAAACCAACAGAATTATTTCAGTCAATCTTATGCAACTTAAAGGGTGAAATGACAAAAGGTGAAAATTCAGATATTATATTTAAAATAAATTGTACACACTACGATAAGTTTTACATCGAACAAAATGGTTGCTCAGTTCATCTTAGTCACTGTGAATACTAATTGGTTGTCAAATATATTTACATGAGATTAGACCAACTAACTCAGAGAAAGAAAATATATCTAAATTAATTTACTGAGGTACAAATCTCTCCCGTCAATTATCTAAAAAGCAAATTATTGTAATACGCTTCTTACTGTTGTTTAAAAATGCGAAAACTTCAACAAAAGGCGAGCTTCTTGTGCTAGAATCACTACTCCTCTATAAATGTTTCTGGCAGATGAAATAAAATCTTTGATAGATAAACGAAAAAAACAATTACAACAACATACCAGTTCCTTTAGGATTCATCCAAGGATAAACAACTACATTGGATTCATTTGAATTACCACCTTGACGTAATGACTGTCCAATACAATCATTACTATTATCATTCAATGTAGAATGATTATTACTATTATTAATATTGTCCAATGATGAATTCATTAACATATTAGTAGAATTGTTCAAATATGATTGATTCTCTGAATTCACTAATGATCGAAATACTGTACTACCAAATGATGATGATCCATTTAATAAGGCATGATAATTTGTATCATGTAACATTAAATTTCCATTTAGTTTCATTGAATCATTCATACTTAACTGATTATGCATTGTACGTGAATTGAAATTCAATGTATTTGTTAAAGAATAAGGATTTTGTGTGTTGAAAGTTGATATATCATATAGATGAGATCGTGAATCATTACCATTATTAGTAGTACTGTTATTGTTACTATCGTTAGTAGTATTCAATTGAAATGAATTATTATTTGAATGACGAGTCATTAATGAATTTGATTGAATTGTTGGATGTATAAAATTAGTTCCATTGAAAGGATTTAATAAACCATTTGGATATGATTTCAATTGATTTGAAGTAGGATATTTTTGTTCTGTATCAGAGTATATAAGTCGTTGTTGGTCATCATATGATAAATGTATATTATTACCATTATTATTATTACCACTACTATTGTTATCATTATTACTTCCATTAGTATTATTATTAGTAGTAGTAATAGTAGAACCGTTATATTTTAATTCATTAGACATAAAAAAATTCTTCCCTGTAAATGATTCAAGTGAGTTAATATCACGATGTATTAACTTAGAACTATTATTTAACTGTTCCATGGTTAAATTTGGATTTAAATTGTTAATAGGTGAATGATTATTATTATTGACATTGGTGGCACCGCCAAGTTGACTAACAAGAGCAGCGGCTGCATTCGCTGCTAATAGATAATCTAATTCTTTCGGTCCATTACGTCCATATACATTGGAAGCAGTAGAAGAGATCAGATCATTTGATTGTCGAATTAAATTTATATCTGAATAAAAATGTTGATTTATTATTCCTGTATTCATACTATTATTATTAGTATTGTTGTTTAGACTTGTTGCAATTGTCGGTGATGGTGAAGAACCAACTGGTGAATGCTCATTTGTTACAGCACAATTAAGTCGTAAACGTGTTGGCTTAGATGATATTTCTTCATTATGTGTTATGGTTATTGCGTTTGTGACAGTTGGTGACTGAACTGTAGCATATCCTACTTTCATATTACAATCAAGATTAGTTTGTCCCCAATCTTGATTACCAACTTTATTACGTCTTAGTCCTAACTGTCTTGACAATGGAAAATTACGTTCACCAGGTGATGAATTAGTATTATTGATTACATCAGAACAGTTTGTTGAATCATTATTATTTTTGTTACTAGTTGACGTTGTCGGTGATATAATTGACGGTAAACGTAATTCATGTAAATGTTGTGATTGCGTCAGTTGTGTTTGTTGTTGTTGTTGTTGATGATGATGATGAGAAGGAAGAGGAGGAGGATAATGATGTTGCGGTTGTGACGATTGTTGTTGTTGTTGATGGGCTAACTGTTGATTCTGTGAATAATTTGTTAATTGTGAATTAAGAACTGGACCATTAACAAGACGTGTATCAACTCGTGTACCATAATAATTTGGTTGCATTGTTAACATAGCTCACTGGTGAAAAATATGAATAGAACTGTTTGTTTGTATTTTAACTGAAAGATGATTGATAGTAGAAAAAAATTAGTTATCAATACTGATGGTAATTATTTGTATATGATGTACTGGATTCCTCTAATCACAAAAAAAAATCCAGGCAATGAATTAATAATTGAGTAATCACGTGTATAAAGCTTTATGGCACTGAACGTTATAATCTAAGCTTTAAATTTGAATAATAGTTTAATAATAATGATAATGATAGCTATAACAATTATAATGATAATTATTTAGTGTATGTTTATGGTTTAATTGGTTAGAAACTCTACAAATCAGATTTTTAATGTGACTAAATAAACTCTATAAGCGCTGTTTATGTATGTATATACATATATGTGTGTAATTGTGTCTATTGATATCTGTACACTTATCTATCGATAGTGTGTGTGTGTGTGTGCGTAAGTCATACCTGATGCTAATATCACTTTTTTTATAGAAAAAAAAACCCAAGTGAATGAAATCATAATCTAGCTTCTTCCCTAGTAGAAATTAGTATTTCGCACAATTAACCAATCACATTGTCGATACATTAAACCGTCTTTTACTCTTATCTGATTGGTTAAATAGAAGTTACCTTTTTCAAAATGTACAGGTAAGGAAACAAAATAGTTTAGTCAGATGAATACAGTAGATATAATATTTATTTTATTTTAAGAAGACTAAATTTCACACATGTCTGTAAAACAAGAATTAAATACACCATTAACTTGGTGAAGAGAGAAGAAGAAGAAAAAAAAAAGCAATTGCAGGGGTTATTACTTGTTATTGATTTTAAGCCGCCAAATACTTTTGATAAGCGGTATACTTCAAAGTTGAGAAACTTAAAGGTCATAGAATCATGAAATCTCTTATTTTTGGTAAGCAAAAAATAATTGCGTTTGCTCGTATAAATATAAATGCACACATACATATATATACACACGTACAAAGCATGTATATAAGATGATAGCATCAAAATATGGGTCGGCAATATATGAACTGTCAGAAATTTGAAATAACAAATTTATGGGTTAGGAATTTTGAAGCGAAATCTCTTTTTTTTTTGAATTATTGAGTAAATACCATGGGAAATGAATCGTTTCGTTTTGTTCATTTTTTGTTGATAATTTCGAATTGTGAACAATCATTGTAATAAGCTGTTGTGGTTGCTCTAACTCCATGCATTACGACGGAACTTTACATTTTTCAATTATACACGTTCTCTGAAGTGTTTACTTAATTATATTCTGATTTCATTGTGTTTCTGATGTACTAGAAACAAAAAACATCCGTATTATAAGATCAAAGATTACAATTTCTTATAGGGAAGAAATTTAGGTTAATATTTTCCGAATAGGTTTTATCCTTTAATATAAATATTACAAGCTTTGTTTATAATTAATCTAACATTTAACATTAAATTGAATTGATCAGGATCTTTTTTTTTGTGTGTAATCGTTCTTTAAATTAAGGAACAAATGAAACATAAACTACGAAACGGAGCACAATTTATTTAAAGGGACATCACTTCATAGTGTTTATCATATTACTGAGGATAAATCCTCTATCTTTGTAACCATGATTGCATAGGTTCAATAAATTACAGAATTTTAGTTTTTTGAAATGTTTAGTCGAAATATGACTCAAGTAGCTATAGATATTAAAGATAAAACTGAAACGTACAAAGGTTTATAAATTTTCACAAGTAAATATCTAAAATTCATATATATTGGTTGTTTGAATCCAACCACTTATGTTTA
This sequence comes from Schistosoma haematobium, assembly GCF_000699445.3. NCBI lineage: Eukaryota > Metazoa > Platyhelminthes > Trematoda > Strigeidida > Schistosomatidae > Schistosoma > Schistosoma haematobium. The sequence goes on along the minus strand of NC_067198.1, from coordinate 33,467,351 downwards.
AGACTGAAACTGATCTGTCTCTTTTGGTATACTTTCATCTTGTACGGATTATCTCGATGCAGGAATGCAGATACATCTAACAGATGAGTCCCCAACAAAACGAAATTCGTGTTCTGGATTACACTGCTAGACACCATCCATCTTTGCTTAAGTATCTAAAATTTTTTAAAAGAAATACAAGTTCGAACTCTGATGATTACGTTATAACAATAGTTAACTGTAGTTAGAAATGAGGATCGTTGAAATTGGACATGGAAACTTGAAGACCATAAGCAAGGAATAATGGACAACTGGGGGATTTTTAAGATTGAATGTTGTGGATCAGTTTATTATTTCTGGATCACTTAACGGCATCGGAATAGAGACAAGTAGTAGGCACTAAATGTATAGAGCTTTCCACAAAATCTACCTTCTTTTTCAAACTACTTAAGTTTGTTAGGCGTGTTAGAAACCATCCACTAGTAAATGCGTTAGTGTATGAATCATACTGAATTTGTGAAGAAAAATATTTTCGAATCAACTATCGGTGTGTTTTAAAGAATTTTAACCTAAATTTGAGTGGTAATCGTAATTTTTTGCCAGGAGTGTTTCACTATCCTGAAATGAAGTATTTGTCATCTTCATATTAAAAACAGAAGTGTACATCATCTATGCAACGACTATAATGGGATAAATCTACATTCGATTGCATCCAAACTACTGGCTTCGGTCACGTACCTCAGATTGTCCAAACCTATAGATGGTTGACTTGCTAGGAGAGAGCTGTTTTTCGTTCAGGTCAGGAATGCATTGATCGTATTTTCAGACCTCACTAAATGTTAGAGAACTGTCATATTTATTAAAGGTCAACAGTCGTTGTTCTTCGTGATTGTTGATCAGCATGTGATTTGTTGAACAGTACTGTCTTTTGGGACTGTCTGTTGAAGAATAATGTGCATGAAAAGTTTATTAGCATCTCGAAACCTCCATATAAAGACACATAAGGCATAATGAGAACATACATTCGCTTCCCTCCATTGTTTCATTGCAGTAGTGGAGTTAAGCACAGTTGTCTGATCTCACCAGTTCTCTTCAACCTAGCCATCGATTACGTTCTGAGAATAGTTCATATGGAAGTAGGTAGTGGTGGTGTAGATCTGTTACCTGGAGAGTGACTTTTCGATCTTGTGTATGTGTTGATACTTGGGCTATACAATCCGTGCTTAATCAGTCGATAATCAATGTCTTTAAGTGTGACATGCATTTTGCACTTCTAAACATGAAGTATTTTCACATGATTAGCAGGAGCCTTTGGCTACTCTTACTCGTTTTGATGAGACGTTAGAGCTAGAAAAGAAGTTCGTTTATATAGGTAGCCGTATGAGTGTTGGTGGTGTGGTGTCAGGTGAAATCAATCGGTGTTTAGTGAAAGTCAGAGCAGCTTATGTCAATGTGGGCCACCTTTGGTGGATTCATGATGTCAATATGGCTGTAAAAGGTCGAATTTACATAGCGTAGATTAGAGTGGTTTTACTTTAAGCTCATGATAACTGGGCTCTCCTAGTTGAGGATGTTCGGAAACTCTTTGAGTCCGACTTCTGCAGTCTCTTTGAATTACTGAAATCCAGTGGCAACATCATGTACGTAATACGGAGTTGCGGCAACGTGTGTTCGGGCACAGTGGCAATATTTCAATTTGAGTCTTTACCTTGAAACACCAACGTTGATGCCTTTGACATGTTCTACGAATGTCGTCCTAGTGAATTCCATTTTGTACATTATTTGCCGACACTGGGACTGGTTGGAAGAGAGTGAGAGGTGGTCAGTTTAATAAATGTTGTTGGGGTATGAAAAAAAGCTGTAAAGGGCTGGCATCTGTCTGTCACTCATGAATTCCTGGTTGGGTTCCTAGGGATGTTGAAACCTAGTGGCTTAAGATGTGACTCGGAATAGAATCAAGTGGCAGTCTTGCGATAGTTTTAGTTTTACACATTTCGTAAAGGTTAATAGAACTCTCTTAAGTGAAATAAGTTTTCCTGATTATATTTTTATTAGTAATATTTCAATTACTACAATCTATTCTTTTTAACTTACTTTTATTCACTTATTTATGATTATACCTCCTTCCCTCCTACTTCTATCTCGTGATAATCTCATTTCTAGATTTATAAAGGGAAAATTCATTTTTGCTATTAAATTCTACCAGTAATTATATTCATTAAATAAAGGTTTATTTTTAAACTATTAGTTTCTGATATAAATTTTACACAGTTACGAAAAATGGTAAGAAATTCAATCAAAATCTTGAAAGTTAGCGATGTTTTAACTTTGTCTAACACCATTGAACATTACGTATTCATGATCTTAAGTAAGGTTGTACATAGATAGTTGGTTAGGTTTATAATGAACTTACCAGTAAAATCCTAGTGAGAATTTATCATGTGTAAATTTAGATAAGTCAGAAGAGATAATAACTTCTCAAAAATGGCGATAACAAAATGACAAAAACTTGAAATATGGATAGTTGGTTTCATTACTTGCTTCCTTACGCCTGTTATCCCTCCTGGAGGAGTATAGGCCGCCTACCAGCACTCATCATCCAACCCTGTCCTGGTCAATCCTTTACAATTCTTTCCAACTGCTATTCATCCTATACGTTTCTGCTTCCAATTCCTTACGTAGTGTGTTCTTCGGCCTTCTTTTCCGTTTCCCTTCAGGATTCCAAGTCAGCGCTTGTCTCGTGATGCAGTTTGGTGAGTTCCGTAATGTATGTCCTATCCACTTCCAAAGTCTTTTCCTAGTTTCCTCCTCAGCTGGAAGCTGGTTTGTTCTCTCCCACAGAAGGCCGTTATTGATGGTATCCAGCCATCGGACATTGAGTATCTTGCATCGACAACTGCTTATAAATACTTGTACATTTTTATGATGGTTGTGGTAATTCTCCACGTTTCAGATACGTACAGTAGGACTGTCTTGACTTTCGTATTGAAGATTCTGACTTGACATTAGTTGACAGTTGTTTTGAGTCCCATATGATCCTCAACTGTAGAAATGCGGCCATTGCTTTTCTAATCCTCGTCTTTACATCTGCATCTGATCCTCCTTGTTCATGATGCGGATCAGGTACGTGAAAGATTCCAAATCTTCCAGAGCTTGTTCATCAAGTGAGATTCTGTTGGTGTCCTCCGTGTTGTATTTGAGGATCTCGCTTTTTCCCTTGTGTATGTTGAGGCCTACTGGTGCAGACAGAGGCTTCTGCCACACTAGTTGTCTTCATCTGCATTTGTTCGTGTGCATGGGGGTAGGAGAGCTAGGTCATCTACGAAGTCCAAATCTTTTAGTTGAGTCCGAGCTGTCCATTGTATTCCGTGCTTTCCCTCAGATTTCGAGGTTTTCATAATCCAGTCAACCACCAGAAGAAAGAGGAAGGTTGAGAGTAGACAGTTTTGTCTGACTCCGGTCCTTACTTTGCGTGTATCTGTCAGTGTGATCCAGTTAGACCCATGCAGGTTTGTGCATGCGTTTGTGAGGGAATATTGTGCCATCTATAACCAATTTGTTGTATGCACATAGGTTTGCAAGCCTCTCCCCATTTCTGTTTCTCTCTCCCAGTCCATATCGTCTCATGATAACTTCATATCCGGTGTTGTCCATTCTGACTTTGGCATTTAGGTCTACCATCAAGATGGTGAGATCCTTTCTTGAGCACTTCGCTGTGATTGATTGCAGCCTCTCATAGAGCTGATTCTTATTGCTGTCGTTGCTATCATTGGTAGTGGGGTCCAATACGTTTCGCTGATTCCGAGTACTGCTAAGTTGTATATCCTCAGTCCCGTTGCTATTTGACTTGTCCTCTCGTTCTCCTGCATTATCCGGACGTTTCATGTACCTATATTGTTGGAAGGGTCACCGACCTTGTGACTTCGGAAGAATTTCGGCTTCTATCCTGAGGTATCATAATTCTTTCTTCAACTCTTAGGGCAGGGTTTAAATTGTTTAATTTGTTTAATCTGGTTGTCGTTATTTTAGCAAGATTTTTTTACGGGATGGGGTTGCTGACCCTATGCCCAACCCTCCTTCTTTTATCCGGACTTGGGACTGGCAGTATCTGAAGGAGAGCTACAGGCAGAGTTAGTTAGTTCCGTACTTACATTAAATTACCGGTACAATTCTCATTTCAAACAGATAAAGTATGTGTTTTGTCTAATACAGAGTTGTGAATGTACATAGTTCGGAAACATTATACTTAAACGAAATAACCGTCTAGCGTTCTATGATCTTCAGCGTTTTCCTAATTGTTGGTAGCTCTATGTTATTAAGTTTTTAAAGAAATTTTAATGACATGCACTGACTTTGTGTAAATAACCATTTAAAATCCACGAAGGACTTTGATAACAACGGAAATAAATAGTGGTTGAAAAATACGGTAAATTGACTGGATTTGAAATATAAACTATTGGATACCAACTCAGTGGTCTAAAAGTCAAGTATTCGCAGCTAAATCTGAAGGTGATTGGTTAGACTTTCAGTGAGGCTGTGTGCGTAGTGCTGTGGAGTCCTATACTAGGATAAAAAAGTCTTCATATTCTTTCCTGATGTTCAGTCATCATCTGCTTAAATTGAGCTCATAATGTAGAACTTCAAAATCAATTATCTTCGCAACACTCTGAAATAAAAGGTTAATACTTATATTTCTATTTTATATCATAAAAACTTTTAACTAACTAAAATCCTATCTTGTTTTCAAAAGCCAAATGAAAATTTATTTTAATGTACGTTGATATTATTAGTATTGTTGTCTCAAACTAGCGGCCTGTATAAATGTCTGAACTACATGTGTAGAGAATGAGAACATAAGTGGGGACGATCAAACGTGTTTTAATAGGAAATTACAGAATTACTTAGTAGGACCTGAGGACCATACAGTAAATACTTCATTCGCAAAATGTCCATCGATTGTCTCAGACTTAATTGTTCTTCATTTCCATACCAAACACTATTCTCACTTTCCTCTCTTCGATTTTCTCAACCTTTTGCCTCCAAGCATTCACTTTCTATTGGTGATGCGTACTACTTATATCTGTCGACATCAGTAGCATTCATCACACTTGTTCTTGCCATGTAGATGTTTCAACAAAATATTTATTTCTTATTATCAGTAGGGGTTTCGTGAACGTTATAGTAATTTTAATAGTTGAGATCATAAGTCAGTTGAAGCTAGACCACCCTAGAAAGCCTGGAAGCACTGGACGGCCGTTTCGTCCTATTGTGAGACTCCTCAGCAGTGCTCATCCACGCTCCCGCCCCGTGAGATCCGGACCCAGGACCTATCGGACTCGCGCGCGAACGCTTAACCTCTAGACCATTGAACCGGCATCCAACGGTTTTAATGTCTAACTCCAACTAATCCATGAAATCGAGCCACCGTCCACCATTGTCTTTAGTGAGTTACTATCTCACAACAGACCTGTTTGAACTTCACTGGTCACGGTTGTAGATGCGCACTGCTGAGAAGTTCCATACTAGAACAAAACAGCCGTCCAGTGCTTCCAGGTTTGCCATGGTCGTCTAGCTTTGATTGACTCATGATCTCAACTATTAAAATTATTTGTTTCTTTTATTTTTAATACATCATTATGTCTATTAATCGCATAACCTATTCAGATGTGCTAATAAAAAGCTTTACAAATTACAAAAAAGCCCAATCAAAGACATATTGGTTGCTGACAATATGCATCGAAAAGCATGTACATCATTCAGATGTCGATTCCTGAAATGCTACCATCTAACTAGTGATCACTCAATATTTGTTGTCAGGATCGGTCAAGAAATAAGAAGGGGAAACTTGTTGAAATACTTTGTGTTAAGAATTCAATATTATACCAAAGATATAATACATAGTAAAGCTAATAATAATAATAATAATAATAATAATAATAATAATAGCAATTGTTATTTCAGTAGTAAATAAGTTTAGTTAGTTGACTACTAACTGTAAATGTTTAATAGTAAATTTGCTATGAACAGGATCCCTTAATTGAGTTTCGTGTCTTAATAGAAATTTTAAAGTAATTACTTCATTAAATTGATAACTACTGGTTTACATTTCATCATAACGTAAGTATTTCGCATATTTTCAATTATCAATATTAGTTAGTATTAATTTCAATGGTTGAATTCATGAGTTTTTTAAGCTAGAATACCACTGAAAATGTAGGAGCACTGTGTAGCTATTTCGTCCTAGTATGAGACACCTCAATAGTGTATATGCACGGTCTCGCATCAAAGAGATTCGAATCCAGGATTTTTGGTTACGTGCGTTAACGCTTAACATCTAGACCACTGAGTCGGCATCCGACGATGTTAATGTCTAAATTCAATTGATCCATGATCTTGCGCAACTCTTTATCCGTTGTCTGAGGTGAATAAATATCTCACATTCAACATGTATTGTAGGCCATTTGCTACGGCTGCTAACTAAAGCTCTAGGAAATCCATTCTGATGCCAGTCACTAGGGAGCATATAGAGTTCTAGTGAGAAGCCTTAACCAGTGGAGCCCAACCCGTATCGGGTGTGAGATATTTATGCACCTCAGACAACGGATAAAGAGTTGCGCAAGATCATGGATCAATTGAATTTAGACATTAACATCGTCGGATGCCGACTCAGTGGTCTAGATGTTAAGCGTTAACACACGTAACCAAAAATCCTGGATTCGAATCTCTTTGTTGCGAGACCGTGCATATACACTGTTGAGGAGTCTCATACTAAAACGAAACAGCTGTTCAATTTTAATTCTATTTATGAACTATATTTTTATTACTTTGAACTATTAGTCTTTTTCAAAGTGTTAAATCATATTCATATGTGATGATTCGGCTATTTAACACTGAAGACATTCGATTTAAATAACATTTTCATAAATGACAAAAATTATTTCTTTTTTGTTTTACTTAATTTAACATCACATAAATTCATCAATTTATCCTTCAAAGAATTTATGGTTTAAACTAATAAATGTCATTTTGAAAGTTTGTTACTATCCATTGAAACTTTAGACAAAATGATCAGTTGGTATATTGAATAATATTAAATAGTCATAAATTTTCTATACTTTAAAAACATTAGTATACTGATGTCATTTTCAAAATTACATAATATAATTGCATGTGATTTATCATTTATATTTTTTTCTAAAACTGTCCATAGGAACTGGTATTCAATTGAGTAATAATTTTCTTTTTAGGAATACTGAGAGGAAAAATGAACTCATCAACGGTTTATCATGCTACGTTACTCATTTTGTCCGTGAAAATCAATCCTACATAGTATTGATTTTGAATGACTTCTATCAGTCCGTTAGATCAGTTAGTTGATATGATAATCAATAGAATGTTTACTCGATTGCTGTAATTTCATTGATTGTGTTTGTTTTTTTTAAACACAGGTTTATATAATTTCTAGAATTGTTTCAAAGTAGAAGATATTTACTACTTGGTAATCATCATCACTAGAAGCACATATTAATGGGCATAAAACACACCACTTAGAATCTAGGGCTACCAAGATTTCATATGAGTCAGAATATAATAGTTCACATCTCCAACTTCATTAAGTTTATTTATTCCGAAAATTCTCAGTAAACAAGATAATTGGATTAAAGTATAACATGGGAACGAGTCAATCGGGATTGAGAATGCGACTATCAGTTTTGCAAGAAATTAAAGCACCACATATAACGAGCAGCAGAAATACCTTTGTATATTGGTCAAAACGTTCAAACATTAGCGAAAATTTCTCCCTTCCACTATCGAATATAGTGATAATGTTAAACACTTCGAATGCTTAATCCTTTTGTTATATATTACACATAATAGACAAATCGATACCTTCCTAAGATTTTAACCCTAAACATTTAGTCCTAAAACTTACCTTAATCATGTGGCATTAGATTTTGTGGAAGAACTAATCAGAGAATTCTCCTTGCATCCCTACACGAAATTCATCCAATCATATAGCTATAGAGCGTGTTTAGATTACAGCTTATGTCAGTTTTCAGTAAGCTCTAAACCCTTTATTCCTATCCTGAATACCTAACTCTAATCAGGAACAGTGTTTGGACTCTCATAAGTATATTTGAGTCCTTCTAGAGGTTCAAAAGAACAAAAAATTTAGAAATATACAGACATTTATTTATTATTGATTCTTTAATTCACAGACAGAGTACCTTGTAGATTTATTAATTATGTAAAATATGTTTACACTTTGTAATATTACCGTCTTTCTTTTCTCATAAATCATTTATTTACAAAGAGTATTTTCTGATCAGCTAAGAACTGGTTGAAAGGTCATCTCAATAGTTCTAATCTCATCCCTATACTAAATTATACCATCACTAAATTTCGGCAATATTTTAATATGTACTCCTTGTACCTTGAATTAAATAACTCAGCTTAGTTTTAAGTTGTATTTATCATTTTCTCTAGACTATTTTCTTTTGAAGTTTAATCTGATGACCACGACTATATTGAATAATTTCATAATTGATCTACCAGTTGATGACCACATTTATTTCAAATTACTTGGAATAGAAATAAAAATATATAGTTATGAAACTAGTTTACTGATGTGGTTTAGCATAACAATTGGTTGAATGAATTGAAATGTATTTTTTAAGTGTGTGTGTGTTTAGTTGAGAAAGTTGCGGACAAACGCCTCAGTTATTCCATGTGTGATCTTTACTATCAGACAGGTAGTAGTACTTAACGATTCAACTAATCATTTGAAGCCAGCTACATTGAGCTTACAGCTGAGCAGATTCATTATTGAGTTTCCAAGCATCACTTTTAATAGATAGATAAGAATATTGTGAAAATGGATCTTTTCATGTTTATTGAATATTGAATATCAAACGAATGCTGTAGCATTCTTTAGAATTATCTGTCATTCGGTCTACTGAGAATGTTTGGAGATTTATCTTTTTACATATATCTGAAACCGTAGGAATTCATACAAATCAACGCAATATATGAGTTGGTAAGTTGGTACTAACATTTTCATTACTTCGGTTCTCTCCTTTTTTCATGTAATTTATCCATAATTAAAAAATAACCCGACTCAAACAACAGTTATCATTTATTTATCTAAACTAATGTATTCAGTATTTACAAGTATTCAATTAAAACATTAATAAATAAATGAAGAATATCCATTTTAATAAATTCGCTTTAGGTTCCAAATTACTAAATTAATTACTTACTCCTGTTACTCCTCGTGGAGGAGCATAGGCAGCTCACCAGCATTCACCATCCAAATTAATAATTTATAAAGTGGCTGGATTCAAGGCAACATACATCATTTAAAATTATAACATGTAAATTTTCAAAAACAATCTTACAAGTAATCCTATATTTACATGGTATAATTGTAAACGGTGTATTCTACCTTTAACTTATTCTCTTTTATGGATTATTAATTTGAATATATAATTGTAGAACCTGAAAAGAATTTGTTGAAAAGGATATTGTTTGTTCATATATTATCGTTTTAATATCACGGGGATTTTTAAACAGTTCCAAGTAAACAGTTAACTTGTTCATTTACTCCTCTTATTAATTATTGATTGATAATGTGTTTTTTTACCTTCACAATTCCGCTCTGAATAATTAGTTTATTGATCTAACGATGCTTTTCAGTTCTTTTAACAATAATTATGAAGCCTGTATGTGATATTCATCAGAGAAATTGATCATTTTAAAATTATCATTAATAACTAGAGAGCGCTAGACAGATATTTCGTGTTGGCACACGACTCCTTGGCAGAGTACCCAAGGCGTCCTCATCATGAATCATACCCAGGACCTTTAGATCTCAAGGCCAAGGTTCAAACTTTAGGTCTTTGAATATCTAAACATTGACATTTTCAACTTCAATGATTTCACAATATAGTTGAAAAATCATCAAAATGTCATAGATAAGAACTGTTCCATTCTCAACATATCTGGACTCCATCAGTCATGACTTTATACAAATGCTCTGGAATTATGTGATATCAAAACTCATTTTAACTAATCAGTATGTCAGCCAAATTATTTTTTCCGAAGAGTACATTCTTAGCAATAAAAGTATGTTTTGAATTTTACAGAAAATTTATTATAAGGATACACGTTGTGATGAATTTAGAAGTGAATATCAATGATGAATATTGAAAGTGTTCAGTTTCAAACATAAGGAATTTACAAAGATTCTCGAAACATAATGACTTGAAAATTTGTTTCCAATATTTTCTGTAATCATCTGAAAATAAAAAAAAATTTTCAAAAGCATACATAAAATTCACCCCATTGCACAAGCAAGTGGCCATCAGGATTCAGTAGCTGAGTGGATAATGCAATGACGTTTGAAGCGAATGGTACTGGATTCGAGTCCCAGAGTGAACATCAACTATGAGATGCAGGTACATCCAGCTGACAAGTCCCAAATAGAACGAAACGCGCGTCCTGGATTCCACTGCTGGCCACTATCCATCATTGCTTACAAAAAGCATACATAAAATGTTTACTGAAAAACCATAATCACTAGTCAATTCTGGAACATTTTTCCATTCACAATTCATTAAGAATTTATAATTAGTATCCGAAGAAGTTACAGGTGACTTGTAGATTATTGTAGGTCTTTGATTAAGTATGCCAAACTTTGATTTAAATTGATTAGTTTTTTTATTATACATTTTTTACTCGATAGAAGCTTATGAAGTTTAAGATGGTTGTTCATTGAGGAATTAGTTAAACTGTAGTAAAATAAAATCCTCTCCGTGAATACTATATTAGTTTTTAATAATTTTCCAGGTGATATCGACCTATAAAATTGTACACAAAACCCTAGAAACCATTTAAATAATGAACTTTAATATCACTTGTCATCATCTATTCGACCTCATTTTAAATTATTTGGAAAGTCACATACATGAATAGGAAATAGTTTATGGTATATATTCATTTAGATAAAAGTGAAGTATTTGTAATCTATTCAACATAATTGATAAATGAACTAGTTAGAATCTGTACACACCATATTTACCTACATGTACACATACTTGAAGAGAGAAATCTTTAAATGCTATAATTTCTCATTCTCTTTTTAAATAACCTTTTGAGATGATCATTCTCTTTTTGCTCGCTCACTCGCCCGTTCTCATTCTCTCGCTCGCTCGTCCACACACATTTTCACTCTAGAATCAAAATAACCCTGAACTAAACCAGTTGTCTTATCTCTTATTAATATCTTTTATTTATTTATTCAATCTCTATATTCGTGATCTTTTCGCATTAATCAAAATTTTCTCTTTTTTTTTGCTTTAATAAAGAAATAATGAGAAGAGAAGGAAGTTAACTTAAACAACTCTGTTGATCATGTGACATTGATAACAACCGAGTAGGTGAATTATTTCTAAATTAAATTCGTAACTGTTGTTCTTTTCATTTGATAACAAGCTAGTCAGTTCATGGTTATATAATCAATTACATTTAGTATAGAAAAAAATATTCAGTGTATTTTTAAGCAAAAATGGATAATGGCTAGCAGTTGAATCCAGGACGCATGTTTCTTCCTATTTGGGACTCGTCAACCGGATGTACCTCCATCATTGCTTAAAAAGCTTATAACTTAAGGCTATATCAAGGCAATCCTCACAAGATATACATATGTCAACAAGAGACTGATAAATTGCAGTCCTAAATAACAATGGGAAGATACAAGTAAAACGACACCAAGTGAATCTAATATCCAGTGTAATTTGATTGTTTTACATTTTTACTAAGGGAAAAACCTTTCTTTACCGTTGGTAAATTCTTATGTAAAATTATTCTGATGTTACTTATGTTAACTGATTGTTAATTAAAATAGTTTAAGTTTTTTAATGATTATTTTACATTTTTATAGTTTACATGACAGACTGATATTAACCAGGTAACCATTAAAAACGGATAAATATTGAATAGTTGTTTGATCCTGGTAGTTGGCTCCACGAGAGTGTGAATTCGAAACTCCACCATGACCATGAGATCTCTCAGTGAATGTTTAGCATCTATACCACTGAACTGACATCCAGTAATATACTTGTCTATCTTTAATCATTCTGCGGTATTGAGAGACAATCTTCCACTATCCATGATGGATAGTTGTATCACATCCGACACAATTGAATTTTACTAATCATGACTTCTTATTAGAACTCCTAGAATTACCTTTCAAAATTAGTCACTACTGAGCATATGATTCATATTAGTATAAGTGGTTCGAGGAGATCGTTAAATTTTCATACACCACTAACTAATCCTACATTTACAACCAATAAATTTAATTTAATTATGACTTATTCTCACATGACTTATGATTTTACCTAATTTCAGTGAAAATTACATTATTCATTAACATTAGCAATGGTATCACTAAATATCATTAGGACTTTTTCACAGTGCACATATATGACTCCATCAAGAAATAAAATCAGTATTCTCTGATTACATATCACACATTATATCATGAAATTACACATGTTAAAATTAGACGACTGATACATTTGTCTGGGAGTAATATGCTCATCTCAGTATGAGTGTAATATTACACTTCACAACCAATCCATTCCGTTGGCTACAGATCCTCAAGAATTTTGGAGTAATCTATATGAGATTGTGAACACCGATTAAAACTAGTATGAAACAATTATTCACTGCCTTCTTGTGCCGGTGTTTTTCCAGTTGACATATTGTAATAAAAACGCTTTTCCGATTGCTTAATACTAGCGAAATCATGAAGTCATGAAGTAATTTTATTATTATCAGAATGGGGGTTTGTGAAGATTTTAGTAATTTAATAGTTGAATTTATGAGTCTATTTAAGCTGGACCACCATGGAAAACCCGAAAGTACTGGACGGCCGTTTCGTCCTAGTATGGGACTCCTCAACAGTGCTCATTCACGATCCAACACCAAAAGAACCCGAGCCCAGGACCTTCGTCCTCACGCACGAACGCTTAGTTTCTGAACCACTGAACCGGCATTCGTCGGTGTTAGTGTCTAATTTCAATCGACCCTTCATCCATTGTCTGAAGTTCATACCTGTCTCTACCCAACATGGATTGAACCCCACTGGTTAAACGTTTGCGCGTGAGACCAAAGATCTTGAGTTCGAGTCCCTTTAGTGCGAGATCGTGGATGTGCACTGTTAAGGAGTCCCATACTAGGACAAAACGGCCGCCCAGTGTTTCTAGGTTTTCAGTGGTGGTCTAGCTTAAGTAAACTGATGAATTCAATTATTAAAATCTTGTTATTATCATATACGTATCTCTATGTGTTTTAAAAGTAATAGTGAATGAAAAAGTGAATTGGACTTATTGCAAATAAGCACTAACTCGGTTAGAATAAATAATATTGTGTTGAAATGTAGGCGTACCAAGTCACAAACTAGTAACTAATTGATTAATATTTAGAAAATTTTCATCGTTTCTAAGACAAGATCAATTTATCCAGTTTTTTCCGCTATTAGTTTTTTCTTTAAATGATAACCTTGATGACAACTATCCCACTCTATATTTTCGCAATAATCTCTTCTGTTGTCTGATTGGCTACTTTCGCTTACAGTTTGCTAATGTCATGTGCTTCAAGGTCATTGATGTTGTAAAGTTGGTATTTTTTAATTTTTAACTTCTGGGGGGGGATATAAAGTTATCCTAGAGATACCATGTTCCCTATCGGCATGTAGATTGTTTTATAACAAATATCCGGTCTATTCAAGTTCCTATACGTTCCATCGTATTAGAAATATCCTCAATCCTTCGTAAATAGAATTTACAGTAGGTCAACAGAAAAGCCCAAGAGAAATAATCGTTTTAACAAGACTTAACATTCTGCGATAGAGAAATCTGACGAAATAATGAAATTTAGTAGTCACTGAACAGGTTGTCCAATTTGAGGGTTTTATTTTTAACAGTACCTGAAGAACTAGAGAGCAGTGGATAGTTATTTCATTTTACTTCAAAATTTCCTCAATAGTGAGCAGGCAAAACCTAAAAAATAATCGAACTCACACGGTAGTGAGTGCTAGCTTCTAAAGACGTCCCAGAAATGGAATAAAACAACTGTCCAGAGCTTCCTAGTTACCATACTCCGTTAGATAACCTATGATAGGACTTGTTAACCACAACGTTTTAGGTTCAGATCGACAATCAATAACTTCAATGTTACTTGGAAATCTCAACGCTTTTAACATGAAAGAAATTAGTAGAAAACAGGTAAATTATATACTATAGAATAACATCGGTAGTTTGATTAAGCTAACAATAATCATTTTCAACAGGATTTTCGGTTATGACTGAATGATATATATGTTCTAGAAGGTGGATTTATTAAAAACGCTGAATTGATATACTTGCAGTCAGAAATATCAAAAACTGGAAACTATAAAACCTAATACTTTTACACCCATTGATTAAATTAATGGGTATTTGGGGTGATAAGCCCAGTGGATGATGAGTTATGGATTTGGACTAACAGGTTCTGAGCTCGAGTTTCGAAGTGAACAGTAATACTAAGATGAAGATATATTCAAATGACGAGTCTCACATAAGACGAAACCAGACTCCTAAAATCTCACTTCTCGTCACTTTCTAGTTACATGACATTTAGAACCAATTTTCACTGAAACTTGAATCTAGATAGCGCTCATTCGTTTCTAAAGACGAACTCATTATTCACAAAAAGTATACTAACAATATTCATTGTCGTTAAAATTAAACTATGAACTTCTGAATTAATGATGGTCATGGTAACTCAGTTGTGTGCTTTAAACCTTACTTACTTACTTATTTTTTCTGGTAAGCGTTTATTTAGCGAGTTAATTTTCTACAAGATAGGGTCGCTAACCCCATGCCCGACCCCCCTCCTTTATCCGGGCTTGGGACCGGCAGTAGCCCCCGGAGGGACTACAGGCGCAGTTGCTTTAAACCTTAATAAGACAATAATAAGCAAATCATTAATGATTAACATATTATGTGAAATTTTTTATCACTTTGAATATATTTAGTATAGAACGTATTCGATTGATACTTTCACCAGGAGAAGTTTTAATTAATATCCAAAATGTTGAGAAGATTATTCTCTTCCTACTTTTCAAAAATAGAATAGTGGATTTTTCGATTTATTTTTCCCAATTAAATTAGAAAAATATCGTGAGTGGTTAATCTATATTTATATCAAATACTCACATGTTTACACTATTATAGATATATGCACGTACCTAGGTACATATTTACTCAATTCAATGTTTTAAATTAGATATAAACTAAGACAGAAACTATAAACAGGGAGAAAATCTAACTTGCTAATTATAATGAAGGGTGTTCTAATAGTGGAAATAAGTGAACACAAATGGAATGTATAAATAAATGAATGAATCTATGTATTCAGAAGTGAGTATATCATAATAATTCATTGATGAGATTGGAACTAAACAAAAATATATTTTTTGATGGAGAAAAAAAGTGTTTAAATGCAATTTTTCATTCTTTTCACTATTTTCATTTGTTGTTGTAGCGTTTTGTTTGTGTGTGTGTACGTGTGGATTTTTTTACCCTCCTCTAATTTATTTATTTATTTTCCGTTTATAAGACCCATTTGTCATATAAATTAAACAGTTGAAAATGAGTAAGAGGGTGTTGGATAACATGAAACGTGTTACTGGTTGATAGTAGAAAAAAAACTAGGAAAATAAAATAAAGATGAGAGTTTTCTCTCCTGAAAAACAAACTTTATTCTTTTTCTTCTCTTGAAAGTTTGAGCTAATTCCAACTCATTTTTATGCAATTAACCTCATTTTTCTTTAAATTTAAGCAAAATATGGCCAATATTAGTTTGCAAAGAATACTGTGGTATGTAATGTTGATCATATCTATAGTTGTATATACGTGTTCAATGAGCAATGAAGTTTGAGAGAGAGAGAGAAGAGAGAAGCGTTTACACTTTGTATAGAACAGTTTAAATTGAAATTTCAGTGATCAAACAACATTTACAGACCATTTAAATATTACTGGATGAACATGAGATCTGGGCTGGTTATAATAAGTATATTTAAGGTAATTTATAATTAATGTAATTTTCACCTGTTGAGGCACACTGAGATCATAGCAGTTACAGGATTAAAATGTTTATCTTTATATTTGACTTCCAATTAACTTGAACTTCATTTCACGAATCTGTTCTTATTCACTGGATTTCAGTAATATTGTGGTTAAGGTCAAAACTCTTTGTAGTACACTCTATAATGGAGCTCTAGTTATCATTATAGATAATATTACTAATTATACAACTGAAGAAAAAAATATGGTAGATTCATGTTGTTATTAACCAAATCTTCTATTCACCTTGTAAAAGAATAAAATATTGGATATTCAATCATGAAGTTTTGGTGAAAACTGTTCAGTTAGAATTTAGTTCACCCTGGAGACTAAAATTACCGATAGAAATTATTTGAGATCAAAGGGTATTACATAATGGTTTCATTTTAGCCTTGGGATTTCTCAATTGTTTATAATTATAACTCCTCCAGGAACTAAAAACTAACACATTCTATTTTCTTGGCAAATACGATAATATCAATTCACTGAATAGAAATCAATCGGTTTACAATTTCAACTTTACTCAATACAACCATCCGACTTAATAGTTTCTAACGCTACTATATATCTATCACAAAAATTGAAAATCATGAGTTCACTTGCATGTATTAGCATAAGTATACAGTGTTATTAATTTCCAAATTTCCAATGAAATAGATGTTCACTGATTTCTATTTTTTCAATAACCCTTCAACTGATATCAATCAGTCAGTGAAATCATCTTTAAAAATATTAACGTTTATTAATGGGCTATTCTCATATAATTATTTATTATCTGTGTTAATAAGTAACATTCAATCTAGTACAGTGATATACACTGCTTACAAACGTTGTAGAAAAATAAGTAAACTCAATGAATAGATTCTTTTTGTATTAGCAATGTTTACTATTTAATAGTGCTATTATAGTGAATAAAGACTTGGTGTGGAAAATTAGTTTATTGTTTAATACATAATTACAGATTGCCTTCATAAATATATGAAAACCATACATTAACTACATCATTTGTACATCTTCCATTAGTTGTCTCTTACAAAACTCATCGTTCCTTCATCCCTGTTGTTATTTTGATTGATTTCAGATTTCTTCTCTCTTCGCTTCATTTCAATTTTCTCAATCTTCTGTTCACAGACATTCCGACAGATATACTACATATCTGTCAGTATAAATAGCATACATCACACTATCGTTAAGGGAAATTTTCACATTATAAACGAATTTTATGATTACTCAATGCTTAAATGATGTTGATAACATGTTACTATGTCCTGATAGTTTATATCTAAACATTTCGTTTAACTATATCGCATAACTTTAAGACGTAGATTTATGACCATCGTTAGTGATGATTATAATGATGGTGACAACTTGTCTTTTTTTATCTTTAACTTTAATGACCAAGTTTATTCAAACAAGAACTTTTTAGTTTATTCTAGTAATGTTTTTCACAAAAATTTACGGTGTTTATTCTTCTTTTTTTTTAAACAGAAACCCGTATACTATGAAGAATAAACGATGGTATTATGTTATTAAATCCAACAATTATATAACATTATATATATATATATAGGGTCATAAAATTGTCTTACCATTTATGAGAAATGATGTGTAGGCAAAGCTCATAAATTCATCAAACTACATATGTACAAATGTGTATATATAGTAAGAGAATATAAAAATGTACTAATGACCTAGAAAAGATTATGTAAGACAGGTAGATGATTAGTTGCTGTTAGCTTGTACAAAAATCTGTTGTTCTGTTTTACTCCATGATACATTTTATGATGATGATGACATTTAAACTTTGAATTTGAGAAAAAGGAATAAATTATTTTGATTTATAATTCATTCTCTGTGTATGTGTTTGTTTGCAATATTCTTTAAAGTATTTTATTTTAATAAAACAATCATGGGCAAACACATGTATTTACAACATTATACTATAGGATATAAATTGACAATCATAATAAACAATGATTATATAATATTACTTAATGTATTCCTCAGGTACACACAACACATTCAATTAATATGGTCAAAATTTATTTTAAAGAAAACGTAATTCATAATTGACAAATGGTTTTATGTGTGTGTGTGGCGGGGTCAATGTTGGTTACAAATATGGTAGAATTAAGTCTTATAAATAAGTTGGGAATCATTTAAAAGTATTTATATGATGAATTAGTTTTGAAGAGAATTGGAATTAAATCTGATGTGAATTTTAAGAAGTTTTGATTGTCAGATTTTTATGGATATTAGTCTTCCATGTAAGTGGATTTTAATTACAGATCGACATCAATTGGGATACCATTTGAATCTAAGGTGTATTTGAAACATAAATCCTTTCTCCCTGTGGTTAACAATCGGTTGTGTATAGCTTTAGCGGAAACATTAGATCGATGAGATATAATTCAATTTTCACAGCCTTAATCGATTCGTGGAATAGTGTGATAGTTACTTAATTCAATCGTTAATGACTGTCTCAATCTCGGTATAGCTAAACCCCACTAATAACGACTTCCAGTTAAAACTTTTCAAACCTATCGATAATTTAGTCATTAGCAAGTACACTGACATTTGTGATTCAAGTGGGTTTGTGGGCAATTTATTGTTAATGAACCAAATGTTATTGAATGTTCAATAAATTAAAGGTATGCAGTCAACATGATCGACTTCTTGATGTCTAATCCTTAGTTGTTATCAAACGCCATTGAACAAAATTACAATAAAGCAACTAGCTTAAATAAATTCATATAGCTTCTGACACTGAACAACTGCATGTGCCTGGTATGGACTCCAAAAATGCCTGACAATAGTCATTGCTCAATGGTTAATATATCATCTAAAGTGAAAATTGCTCAGCACCATTATCTGTAAATGTAACACTAAGCGAATATGCGTTGATGTCTCTTTTTAGAAGTATCTGTCCTGTTAAAACTCTAGGAATATCTTGATCAAGTATAACTATTTATTCATTTAAACATATAAACATAGATATGAGAAGGCACCAAATAGGCATGCGCCACACTTCATCATTTGATTTGTGAGAGGGCTGGGATACTGCCCGAGTGCCCAAACCGAATCAGGTGGTTTTCTTAGGGGCTCATACCCGGAGCCTTCGACCTAAAGGTATGATCCACAAGGCAGTGGAGCAACGTCAAGAGATTCAGTCTTATGGTAGCTAATGACCAATAATTGGTTCATACGCTATTTGTTCCCTTAAGATCCTGGAGCCCATGTGCACTATTGGTTTGTAACCAGAGTCTTCCAACACCTTTAGGTTAATCCTCCATATCCACCAACCCAGTTAAAGCGCCAGATATTCGCTTTTCGTTTTCTCATTTTCGTAAACAACAGCACCACTGCAATAAAGCAGAGAGTAGGATTTCCCTGGCAGTAGTTGTATGCACGTGGCCGTGTGAGAGCATTTCGAGAGGAAGAGATGACTCTCCTTACTCTCGGCTGTACTAGGGCAATAAATTAAGATTAACTATTTCATCATGGATTGACTTCACTCACTTGATGTATATATGGTTTATAATAAATATATTTTTGGTGATATCCTAATGAATAGAAAATTTGTTTTTCTGACGTTTCATGACTTAATGTAAACCATTTCTTCAGAGTTAATAAAATCTGAAGAACTAGCTCACATTAAGTCACGAAACGTCAGAAAATATGAATTCAAACTATTCAACCAACATTTTAATTAATGGTTACCAACGTCTTTTTTAATGCGACAAAATACGAAGAGTTTAGAATAAGTTATTATACATACTTAATTTTCACTTAATGAATATTAATTGTAATTTATTATTGGGAATTAATTCTAGTTCTAAATATCTAACTGAATTTCTGACTATTATATCAAATTATTACAGAGTAGAAATTTGTACACCTTTTTAATGATAAGCAATGATGGTTGAAGTCCGACAATTGCAGAATATAATTTAATACGTGTACAACATATTTCGACATTGTTCTGTTGTGAGATAGTAACTCAATGAAGACAATGGTGAATGTGTCGCTCAATTTCATGGATTAGTTGAAGTTAGATATTAACAGCTCTGGAAGCCGGTATAGTGGTCTAGAGGTTAAACCATGCACGGGACTAATAGATCCTGGGTTGGAATCTCGCGAGGCAGGATCGTGGATGCGCACTTCTGAGGAGCCCCATACTAGGACGAAACAGCCGTTCAATGACTCCATGTTTTCCATAGTGATCTAGCTTCAGTTGACTCATGAATTCAACTATATAAAAAAAATAAAGGAAATGGGTAATTTTCAGTGAACATTGATAATATTTAGAAATTTATAAAACTCTATTTAGTATTGATAAACAAAATGTATCAACTAGAATATATAACGTTTTCTTCGACTATCAACCTCATAATGAAATAACAGAATTCTGATTATTATAAACTAAGATTTGAAAAAAAACGGAAACAAAATTGTTCTCATATGTGCTCGTTTTTGTTGGTAAAATTATTTAAACAAAGAAATTAAATGTTCACTAAACAAAAGTCATAAAAACTATTCAACTGAATGATTCAATATTCTATGTAAATTATTTTCTTTTTAAGAAAAGGGTCTCTAATGATGATTCCCAATACCTTTGTTAAATAATTCAAAGCATTATGTTACATTTTAAATGATAAATACATAAAATGTGAGTACGATTGAATTTTTAAAAAAACAAAAGCAAACTATAAGTCAGTTACATTGAACGATAAAAACATGATTTCCCATTGAATCTGAACTAGTGACTAGTAAAACTATCTTTCTACTAATCAGATCATTGATCTAAAATAATTGAACATATTAATATAAAATAGAAATCCTCAAGTGATAATTACAGTTGAAGTAGTTTAACTTAAAGTGATTTTCTATATTTATCGCCCCTTAGTTCAATATGGGAGAAATGGTTAAGTGTTCCCGCGCGAAGCCAGTAGGTCCTGGGTTCGAGCCCCGCGTGGTGCGGGATCGTGGATGCGCACTGCTGAGGAGTCCCATACTAGGACGAAACGGCCGTCCAGTGCTTTCAGGTTTTCAATGGTGGTCTAGCTTCAACTGACTCATGATTTCAATCTGTGAGAACATAGAAATCTTAAGTTAGTCAAATAGATTGTTTATCAACTATTCATCCAATAATTAAATATGATAATTTGTTGCTTTAATGAAAGTGACACATGGTTTTAGTTGTTAAGTGTTATAAATCTGTTGAACAAGTATAAATTCAGTGATATGATATCCATTGGTTTAAATTTAGTAATAAATCAAGTGGTTCTTTATTGTTCATTATCATGATTACTATTTATCTGAGCTTAAATAATTGTTTGAAAAACAGTTTAGTAACAAGCAGTTTGTTTTTTTCCACTGACAACTATTATAATAGATTTACCTTGTTTTGAAGAGGGAATACGGTTAGATAACATAATGAAATATCTCTGATTATGTATTACGTAGATAAAAAAAAGCAAAAAAGGAGTGTTATCTGTAGTCTTAGCTAGAAGTGTTCCGTTAAATAGACAATAATTTATATCTCCACATATAATTCATACAATTCAGATTCTATTTTAAGTAAACTGTTCTAAAACTATTATTCCATTGAATATGGTTTACCAATGTGTACTCGCTTTATTAATCACTTTAAACAAATTACTTTGTTACCTGCTAACTATGGAAGTATGTTTAAAATAGTGATGTACAGTAATTGCCTAAAAATTATTACGATACATTGAAAAAATAGATTAATTTTGATTAATAAATACTTGGAATGGTTTATAAAGACTGGATAATTTCTACAATTTCTACATTTAGGTGTATGTGAGTTAGTAATTACAATTAAGTTTTCATTTATTTAGTTACTCAATTGTAGATATTTTGGAATAATTTTCGTTATAGAATTAATTGGAGGTATGACATCTATTATATTGTAATTTTTCTTTTATCATAACTGAGTGCGTTACATTTTACATCTCCGTAGCTTGATAAAGTAGCATTTTCGTCGTAGAAAACTTTATATGATTCATGTTAGTCAGTAAATATGACAGGGAATGAAGCACGTCCTTTATAATAGTTTATAATAACGTAAGTGATAACCCATTTCACACTGGTTGGCTGCCAGGTTCAAGAGTCATAATCTATCTATCTATCTATCTATCTATCTATCTATCTATCTATCTATCTACCTATTATTTTATTCTGACCCTTATTTGTATAGGATCTCATATCATCCTTGCCAAATCATATTTTACTATTCACTAAACAAATAATAAAGAGCAGTTGTTTTTCTTTATCATTTAAGTAAATAATACTTTTATATTAATAAAAATATAGACAATTTAATACTGTTGTGTTAAGTTAATTAATACCATCTATACTTAAGGGTGGTAATGATAAATATCCTTTAATTATAAATGTATAAATATTTCCTTATCCATAAATTTTTATTTATATTCTAACTGACAAGTTGATCTCTAATTAGGATTTACTTATTATGTTCTTTTTTTGTTTTGTTTTTTTCCATCCTCTGATTAACTAATTATTATTACTTCTACTCTTATTACTAAAATTATTACTGGTATATCAAATCTATTCTATTCAATGATTCAATTTATTGGTTGTTTATTCACATATATCCATAATGAATGAAGTACTACTATTAAATGTAGATAATTAAAAAAAACATTAGGGAATAGTTATTACTGTTATCTAGAAAACAAGAATAAATTATTGTTTTATTATTATTGTTGTTATTATTATTATATAAATCATTGTGATGCACGCATCATCTGTACGATTAAAATCCCTAATTCTTTTGAAATTTTAATACTAATAAATTATCATGAACTGCTTGTTATATGCAATTACATTTCTTTTTAAAATAAAAAAATATACTACAGACTTCATTAATGGAATATGTAAAACATTAAAATACATTTAGGGATTTTTATTACTGTTAACTTCTTTGATTTTTTTGAAAGTAAAGTAATCATTATTTGTTGTTCTTTTATAGTTGACAGAAATTCTGATTTAGTCTCTACCTCCCTCCCTCCCTCGCCACCTCGTTTTCCCTATCACATTTAAATGAATTAGTACTCTTGTTAAACTATCCCTTGGGAAAATTAACTCTCTACAGATCTGGATCTTCTTTATATATATGCCTGTGTGTATACATGTGTGTGCAATAGAAAACTGTAATGAATTTTCCCCAACTGGAATAAATAAGTCAAAATAAAGTGAAAAAACAAACAAACAAAAACACTAAATGAACATTTTTAAAAAATAATAAATAGAAATGAACAATTAAATTAATGTTACATTATTTTATTGTGATAATTAACATTTGTATTCTCGGGCACTTCATTCATTGGAATAGTAATATTAATGTTAATAGCACTATTCATATCTTGACAAAATATACATTTATTAAACATTTAATTTATTGTCTTTATCTGGCCCCTTCTAAAACCAAGTTCGAAGATATTCACTTATTCGTTGGTTAAGTTGTATGATAGTGAGCTCAATTTCCAAAGGATGAAACTAACAATGTCCTGCATGACAGATTAGCGAGGATAGCTATTGGGATATTCTACTGAGTTAATGCTTGAATTGATATTTTCTAGTCGACCAGTGATATCTACTCAACAAAAAAACACAGTAAGTTGCCTGAGTTTGTCTCTTCGATATGCCTTATAGATATTGTATATTATTATAATTAGAACGAACAGCATATTAATCTTTAAGTAAACATCACTTTAGGCAATAGCTACTTATCATAAATTAATATCAACTAGGAAAATCATTGAAAGCCAGGTGGATAATAAGAATTTGTGCAATTTCCTTTAGAATTTTTTCAATAGTCAGCATCTATTTGGATTTAATGTGAAATATTTATATCTCTTAGCAGTTATGAAGTCATTTAGCGGTTATGTCATAATTTAATTGAACATACTTTGAATTTTATTTATATTTTGTGATCTGATGAGATTATTATAAAATGTCATCTGATGAGTTACTACCTCCATTGATTATAATTCCCCAATATGACTTAAAGAATTTGATTTTAAACCATTCACTGTTGAGTAAACAACTATTAATGTGATAAGTGATTTTTAAAGATATCTAGACTACCCTTATTTTCATAGCGGGTAGAATCGTTGCCGAACACTTCCAATTAACCCCCGATATTCAGTGGTTTTTAAGTTGGTGCTGATTTATGTTAAGAAACTGTTTCTACTTTAAGAAATGTACGTAAACTATTTATTTAGCAAAAAGTTCTCTTTATAAAATATTGTGTTTTCATAGAAATCGTTTTTAAACAGCACATTTAATCTACATTCATCAATATCATAGTTTTAAATGAAATGGCATATGGAATTTTACAGCAACAAACAATCAATCAGACAATATTCCCTACTAAATTACTTGTGAAGTTGAGAAGATCATTAAAACCATGAGGGACTATTACAGAAGTTAAGTTCTTAAGCCAATGTTAGTTAAACCTCACATGGTATTTGTTTTCTATTATTGATTATAGACCTTAACTATATAAACTAAATTAGTTGAGGGTAGATTAGAACCTATGCTGGTAGGCGATCGATGCTCTTCCACGAGGGATAAGAGACGTAAGCAACTAAGTAAGACTAAATCTTGGTAATCAGTAGTTAAAAGTACATAGGTCTGATAATTCATTTAACCATGTTTCACCCTACTTGAAAATTGACTTATTAGTTTAATTATATTTATATTCTAGTCTTTTGATATTTAAATGTATAAATACATACTTATGTAAGCGGTTACATAAATTAACCAGTATTCTGTTTTAGAAAATTCTATAATAGAATGGACTAAACCTACTTCAACAATAGACTATTCATTTTTCTAAAAATCACTGGTTACACTGTCATTATATATCTTTTCTAACACTAAAACAAATATTAACTTTTCTTTCTTTTATTTAAAAAAACGATACCTTGGATTTACATTATCATAACGATTAGATTAGCTTTATAATTCATTTATTCGTATAAAATATCATAATTTACGTGTTGTGAGACATTCCCCCACTCTCTTTCTCTTTTCTTTACTCAAAATCTACTCAATCTCTTTGTTCCTCATATCAACATTCTAATCTTTGTTGATTATTGTACATTATGAAAAGTTCTTGTAGTTATTTCGTCGTTGATTAACTTCAGTTATTAATCTATATATGTTTTGCTCTTTCATATCATCATAAGTTGTAGATGAGAATTTCTTCCTCATTCTTTTTCTTTTTTTTAAAAAAAGGAAAACTAAATAAAAAATTTTTTGACAAGGTTAAATGTTCCACTGTTGTTGTTTTGTTTTTTTCTTCCATGAACTCAATATTTCATTAATAGCGTGATAAAAATGATAAATTTCTAATTCAGTGACCTGTTGATGACATTCAGGTATGTAAGAAAGTGACCTTTTCAAATGATATAACCTTTCATCAGTTTGGGTTTTTTTCAAGATAAAAAAAGATGTTAGGGTTTGTCAATTATTCTTAACTTTTTAATATGGATAAGTGACTGATATCGTACTTTGTTAACTGTATGGAATGATGCATTTTTGTTTCGAAAGAAAATTCTTACCATGAAATGATAGGATGTTTGTTATTGTTATATTATTATAGAATATAAATTTTTAGAAGTTAGTTAATCTTATGAATTGATAGAATTCCATTTGAAAACCTTAGATATTCTGAGTATAATCTTAGTTTAATTATGAACTATTCCATAAAATATTAATAAATTTAATAGATTTACTTCATTGACAAAATTACTTTATTACGAATTCACAAGAAAAAAACTTTCTAAAGTTAGCTACTGGATCTAATAATATTGCACATTGTCGATGTGCTTTGTGTATTATAACGAAAGTAATGTCCAATGAATGTTGTACGACTGAAATTAATTTGAAATAATAGAGGTGTTCAATTTCATTAAAATATTATTTTTTGATTGAGATCATGAGTCGATTGATGTTAGACCAGCATTGGAAACCTGGAAGCACTGGAAGGCCGTTTGGTTTTATTATGGGACTCCTCAGCAGTAGGTATCCACGATTCTGCACCAGATGATGTCGAACTCAGGACCTTTGGTCTTGCGTACGAACGTTTAACCTTTAGACCACTTAGCACTACCATCTTCCATTGTACTGAGGTAGATACCTTTTGAATAGTTTTTTGCATAGTTATGATTATTAAGATTTATATAATTTGAAACTAAATTGTGTGGTATACAATGATGCCAGTTGAAAAGTTATTTCAAAATTTGATAAAACCAAATGATCCAATTTCAATAATTTTCAAAGCTTATACCAACAGATCATAACTAGATTAACCTAAGGGTATTCATCTTTAACGGTGATTACAACATCTTTAAAATGATCAGTGTGAATCCAACAATTAACATTTCTAAATTTCAAACGATTATCACCATCATGTAAATATCATCCAATATCATACACATATGATTTAACAAATGCTACTTTTGTAAATGTAACAGGATTCGCTGAAAAAATAGAAACATTCAAACTAATTGTATTACATACTCTATAGTCATCATTTTTCTCCCTCGACTATAAATTGTACAATTTAAATGGAGCATAGTTTATTTATTCAGTAAGACAAGATAATAATTCAATTATTATTAGTTAGGAAGACAATGAATTTTGAATATAAATATATGAAGATTAATGTGCATAAAAGAATGAAAGTAGTTTATATATTCTCATCCTTAATATTACTGGTACTGTTAGTAATCCATTCTATTATTTTCTAATGGCATTGACAGTTGAAAAGAAATAGGGGTGTAACTTTAAAAGAAAATAATCATAATGATAATATGGAGTGGATGATGAAAAAAAAGGAGAGGAGATGGTCATTGATCGGAGAGTAAGCATAACAAACAAAATTAATGATGAGGGAAAAGAAAGGAGTCAATGACTAAAATTGCAATACTAAAACAATAAGTTACAAAAAAGAGAAAAACAACACTGAAAGAAGTGGTCATAATAAAATAAACACCAATAATACAGGGAGAGATGATAGAAAAAAAAGAATAATTTATTATCTTTAATATATCTGATTAAATATTTTTGAAAGTAACAAAGTTTCAACAACAAAAAAGGGAAATAATATATTACGAAAGATTAAAAGGCTATTTGTATGCTTATGTACAATGATAAGGAAGCATAAGAATGAACCATTTATTTGTTGTATAGCTAAAAGTTCACATTCACACACATTCACACACGCACGCACACGTACGCACACACACGCACACACACACTTAGAAATACATAATTAAACGAAACTTTACTCATAGTCTTAACATTAACAATTATAATTCAAGTATTTATTAATGTAGTATGATAAGATTAATGAGTTGAGAAGAGGGGGAAATAAATGAAAAAGAAAAAAACATTTTTTATCAGTTTCTCATTTTGTTTTCGTTTTTGACAATGGAAAATCTTGTTTTACCTTTCAGCACTTTAAATATCCCTTACTACTACTACTAATAATAGTGCAAATAGTTGAAAGATATTGATGTATTTTATACTGTCTCAGAGAAGAAATAAAACTGATACATGATTGGGATCGAATACAAAATAGATTACATTACTTTTTCTATTTTTTGACACAATCTTCAATGAAATATTTCAATTTTTGACAAATACTCATTATAAATGATTATCTATCGAGGTTTATTGATAAAAAACTTCAGACTCTATTTTAGAACATCTATACTACAATTTCTATTATGCGCAGATTTGTATAGTCTTTTCGCCTGCGTATATTTTAAGGAAATGGATGTGGTTTAGATCATACCTGGGTGTATTACTAACGCCTGTTACTCCCAGTGAACATAGGCCACCGATTAGCATTCCCCAACCCACTCTGTCCTGGGCCTGAATGATTGCTCTGGTTGTAAAGAGGCTGTCAGCCTCGTGACTTCCGAAGGAATTCGAACCAGTGGAGTTCACTCTTGTCTGTTGTGATACAGTTACTCACTGAAGAAAATGGTGGACGGTGACTCATTTTCATGGATTGTTTGAAGTTAGACATTAACACCACTGGATGCCGGTTCAGTGGTCTAAAGGTTGTGTTCGCGTGCGAGGCTGAAGGTCCTGGGTTCGAATCCCGCGTGCGAGATTGTGGATGTGCACTGTCGAAAAGCCCCATACTAGGATGAAATGGCCGTTCAGTGATTCCAGGTTTTTAATGGTGGTTTAACATTGCTCCATTCATGATAATAATCTAAACTAAAATATTTGTTAAATCACTACATAATACGACTAGATGGTTTCAGTGAAAGATACAATTTTCTCCGATGAATTATATTTAACACTTCATCAGTGACACAACAGATTGCTTTTGTTAGTATATCTATGTAAATTTTTATGCTTCTTTTGTGATCGTTTGTTCTCTGAAAATTAATATTTTGTTATTAATACAAGTTTTTGTATACATATCTATAACTTGTTTGTTTCGACAACTTTCAACCAATATCAAAGTCAGAATCTTCAATACAAACGTCAAGGCAGTTCTACTGTATGGAGCTGAAACTTGGAGAACTACAACAACAACCATCAAGAAGGTAAAAGTATTTATAAATAGCTGTCTACGCAAGATGCTCAGCATCCATTGGTCGGATACCATCAGCAACAGCCTTTTGTAGGAGAGAGCAAACCAGCTTCCAGCTGAGGAGGAAATTAGGAAAAGACGATGGAAATTGATAGAACATACATTACGCGAATCGTCAAACTGCATCACGAGGCAAGCCCTGACTTGGAATCCTGCAGAAAGGCGGAAAAGAGGAAGGCCAAAGAACACATTACGTCGGGAAATAAAAGCAGATATGGAAAGGATGAATAACAACTGGAAGGAGCTGGGAAGGATTGACCAGGACAGGGTTGGATGGAGAATGCTGGTGAGCGGCCTATGCTCCTTCACGAGGAGTAACAGGCGTAAGTAAGCAAGTAAGTACAAGTTTTTGTATACATATCTATAAATTGTTTGTGTAGGATAAAAAATACATTATGTTCGATAGTGTTATGACTTCCAAGTCATTTGATTATATGTATTACTTTAAGTAATAATTAATTCACCAGTGAAAGTATACTTTCAAATAAGATCATTTTCAACTGTAAATATAGATATGTATTAATTTGTGAACCTATAAGCAAACTAAACTATCTATTATACTTTTAGATCTTTGTTACAAATGGAATACAGGATGTTGATTTCGTCTTATTTAGTACTCCACAGCTATATGCATTTGCATCTCAGTGTTAATATTTACATTGGAATTCGAACCTAATGTCTATCGACTAAGACGACTAGCGCTTTACTCCCTAAATTACTGAGTTACAGTAACAAGTGACTAGTTTAACTTAAGGAACGATACTTTGTGTTTGCTAGAATACTGAAGTAGTAACGACATTGTTTTCAGTAAATGGTTGAAGAAATTACATTTTCTGAACATGTAAAATATTTGATCGATAGGACAAGTAGAGTTATTCGTAGTGTTGCTAATCTAACAGTTGGAATGAAGGATATGAGTATAAATGATGAATGAGAATCAATAAGCAAACAATGATTTTTTTACAAAAATGAAATAAAATGAGAATAAAAATCGGTTTGTAATCTTGATGTAATCTAACAACCTCGAAGTGATAATTATAAACTGCTCACTGCTGATTAACTTCGAGAGTGAAGCCTCATATGATGTAATACGTGTGTACAGCCACTTCTAGGGAAGTTCTACTCACTGCTTTTTCTCGTCGAGGGTGTGTTTTACGAAATTGAGAGGACGAAAAGGGGATGTCCGGTGCTTTAACCGGGTTGGTGAGTACAGAGGGTCTACCTAGGGGAGTTGGAAAACCCTCATTCCAAACTAATGGTGAACATGGGCTCCAGGATCCTAAGGCAACAAATGGCGTATGGACCAATCGCTGGTCACTGGCTACCATGGGACTGCATCCTCTAACGTTGTACTACTGCTTTGTTGATTAGACCTTTGGGTCAAAGACTCGGGGTGTGGCTCCCTAAGAAAACCACCCACTTCGATTTGGGGATCCGGGCAGTATCTCAGCCCTCACACAAATCGAATGATGAAGTGTGGCGCATATATATTTGGTTCTTCCCTGTACCAATGTTTATGTGTTTAAATAAATAAGTAATAGGAAGAATTCTGTGGAAGTACAACTCTCAGGACTATCATGCGAAGGATCATTATTATATTTTTATGGTATAATTAGTGAACATTTAAACTGTTTTATTTATATATTCTCGTATGTCTAGGTTATTTAATCCATAAATCGCTATTATATATCTTATTATTCCAGGCTTACCATTAACTAGTTATTCCTATACTATCTTGGTTTTATATCACTTATCAGTAGGTCACAATTGAATTGAGCACAAAGGGGAATTGATCTCCTTTCTGTCTTTGTCTTCTGACTGGACACTGGGCTAGAAAGAGCTTGGGGACCAATAAGCGTTAAGGTCTTGGTCGTTATTCATTGTTCGGTTTGTTAACTGGACCTTAGGAAGGTACTGGTCCTAGTGGGAATATAAGTGGACTAATCGATAAACGGTCCAACCATATTGGAACACTCAGCAGCCCAAGCAGTTTAACGTAACCAGGGTTAAAATGGGAAGTGGTGACCAGTAGAGTCCAACCATGTTGGGTGTTAAGAAAGCACTTACTGAAGACAATAATTCGGGTTGGTTGAAGTTAGATGTACGCACCTCTGAACATAGTCTCAGTAGTCTATAGATTATCCATTCAAGAGCACGATCGAAGGTCCGAGGTTCAATTTTAAGTTGCAGAGTCGTGGATGTGAGCTGCTGAGGAGTTCCATTCTAAGACAAATCACTACCCAGTATTTCCAGATTTTCAATGGTCGTCTAACTTAGATCGGTTCATGATCTCATTAAAATTCAACAAGCTCCACAAACCCAAACTGCAAAATAGAAATATTTTTGTTCAAACATTATAAAGAAGAGTATATATTACAATCTATTTCTTGTATGTAACTTTAATTTTAAATCTTGACTGACCAAATCTTCCACCATACAAAATAATTTTAGACACCAAATCTTATTTTAATAAACTTTTCTTTTTCTAATCTTCTGCAAAAATTAAACACTTAATTTCAATAGACTTTGGAGTGACCGATTAAGTATTGATATAGATGTGAGCCATTTGATTCGATTAATTTCTATTTATCTTTACAATAATCACATGAGTTTTGACTATGATTAATAGATTGATATGACGTTCACCAGATAATATATTTAAAAAAGGAATAATTTAATAGTTGAGTTCATGAGTCAATTGAATCTAGACCACCATAGAAAACCTGGAAGTACTGGACGGCCGTTTCGTCCTAATGCGCGAATCCGCAGTGGGCACTCATGACCCCGCCTCGCGAGATTCGAGCCCAGAACCTATCAGTTTCGCGTGCGAGCGCTTAACAACTAGACCACTGAGCTAGTCGGCATCCAACGGTGTTAATGCCGAATTTTAACTAATCCACGAAATTGAGCGACACATCCACCGTTGTCATCAGTGAGTTACTATCCCACAACAGACCCGGTTGAACTCCACTGGTCACTGCTTCTCATTAGAACTCCAGGAAATACCTCTTGGAATCAGTCACTAGTGAGCCATCCACTGCTTCCAGGTTTTTCATGATGGTCTAGCTTCAAATGACTCATGAGCTCAACGATTAAATTACCTTAATATTCACAAAACCTCTTTCTGATAAACGAATAATTGTAAAGATTCAAAGATGTTGTAGAATTACCTATCGCCTCCTGATCTGTGGGAATGATAAACAATAACAATGAACTTCTGCACAGATTTTCTTCACTAATATGAAAATCTATGAGCGAATACATGAAATAACATAATTTCAACTAATAATTAATCGATTTATAGGTTTTCTTTTCATATTAAATAAGATCAAAATGTATTACTTTTATCACAAATATATATTAATTGAAGTTCCTTTGAAGTATCGTTGAAATGTTTTCTTAGCCAGAAATCTTTTAGAATGTTGTTTTATTGTTGAATACTCCTTTTAAATTAATTGTAATATATATATAATTCTGATTCAGACCTATTTGTATTGAAGTAATCAGTGTGGCAAATGTAAGAAAATGTTAGTTGACGACGTTGAATAAAATTATTGATAATTGATCTTTGGTCAGTATTTAAACAATTGACTTATTTTCATAACGCTGAAATAACAAATCTCTATTTAAAAGAAAATTATTAGAACAGGGATTGTGGAGACTATAGTTATTTTAACAGTTAAAATTCATGAGTCAATGTAAGATAGAATACCATTAAAAACCTTAAAGTATTGGACAGTCGTTAAGCCTTCGTACGTGAGATCGAATGCCCTGGTTTTGAATCCCGCATGCAGGATTGTAGATGTACACTGCTAAGGAGTCACATACTAAGATAAAACAGCCGTTCAATACTTTCAGACTTTTAATAGTGATCTAGCTTGTATTAACTGATGAATTCAACTATTAAAAGGAAATTGTTTCATAGGTCTTTATGACTCATATTATCTTGAAATAATATTTCTATTCATGATGAATATTATAATCAACATAATTTCATGTTTCCATGTTAGTTTACTTCATTATAGATAATTTGAATAGTAATATAAAGAAACTAACTATTAAAAGAAATTCTGTACAAAATCTAAATATGATCATGTCATTTTGATGAGATTAAATGTACTTTACAGAGAATAGACAACCCATATTTCTTATGATATATGTATGTATATACTTAGCTTTACTATAAATGTGACATTTCAGCCACAATCCCATGCTATTGACATTCTTATTAGTTATATGTTTTATAGAGGAAAAAAAGGAATTTATGTGAAATGTATATATATATATATAATTGTAGTAATTAGTAATTAAAAATAGAATACATTATATATTAGTTAATTTATTTGATTCTGACAGGTTAAGGAATAATTTATGTGATATGGTGTTGTAGTTGGAAAGTGAAAAAAAAACAATCAATTGAGTAAAATTCATTTACTATTATTAATATGATGATGATAGGACTATAATGATTGGGATATGATAATTAAAAGAGTATAGGGTTGTGGAGATTATTAAGTTATTGATTGAGATCTTGAACGACCATTAAAAACCTGGAAGCACTGGAAGGCCGTTTCATCCCATTATGGGACTCCTCAGCAATTTCGTGGATTGGTTGAGGTCAGACATTAATACCATTGGACGCCAGCTCAGTGGTCAAGTAGGTTAAACGTTCGCGCGCAAGACTGAAGACCCTGGGTTCGAATACCAAGAGCGGGGTCGTGGATGCGCACTGTTGAGGAGTCCCACAATAGGACGAAACGGCCGTATAGTGCTTTCAGGTTTTCAATGTTGGTCTAACATCAATCGGTTCAAGATGTCAATCGATAAATTAAAAGAGTGAATATTATGAAATCCAAAAGAAAGCACATATACAAATCATTAATTATTACTATTATTATCTTAAATCAATAAAATGATTCATAGATAACTGGGAAGTTTGAAGATGTTGTAATGTTGAAAATTTGAAAGATTTTCAAAAGTTGTTCCATTCTAATTTGTGAAATCTTCATTTTTATTCATCATCTATTAAGTTAACAATGAAAATGATTCATGAAAGATATTGTAATTAGATCATAACAATGATAATGTATTACTGATTAATTGAAAATGAAAATAATCAGTAATTAGATGATGAAATATTGATATGTTTCACTAGGTTATCTGAAAGTCTTTGTCTAATATTGTAGAATGTTGATGATCGATAATAATGAAAAGTTTTGAACTAGAAACTGTAAGTTTTTATACCATTATTTTGGTTAATATTATAACATTCTCTGATAAAAACTGTGTAAATTTACTTTGTTCAGTGATAACAATGAAAGATTGTCATATGACTAGTATGTTAACATTCAATCGATGTGAATTGTTTAGAAATGTAATGAGTGTATTTCATGTTACATTAAGTGGTAACGAGTTAATCAGTAGTGATATGAACAATATCAAAAAAAATTAACATCCTAACCCTACTATTGTACAACTTAAAAACTTAATAATAGTAACCAATTTCAATGGAATTAACGGAAAACGCAACTTGTTCATGAGGGCTTATTAATAATGTGAATTTGAATAATGAGGAAGAGGCTTAAATTTGTTTTTACTTTTTGTTTTCTTTCATATATATGGTATAATTGTGTGAAATTATTTTATTTAAATAATTTTCAGTATGGTGTTGCGAAGATAGTTGAATTTCATTGAAATTATGAACTGATCAATGTTAGATCATCATTGAAAACCTAGGAGCACTGTTTTCTACCGTTTTGTCCTGTTATGGGACTCCTTAGTAGTGCACACCTATGACCTTGCATTCAAGAGTCGGACCCAAGGCCTTCTGTCTCACACGTGAACACTTAACCTACAGACGACTGAGTCGATATCGAACAATATTAATATCAACCTTAAATCATTGATACGAGTTTTTCATCTTTGATTGTTGAATTGAGTTGATTTTGATTGTGATTAACGTGACTGAGAAGAATAATATTGATAACCAGATGAATAGTTAGTTAATATCGAAGTTAGATTGAAGTAAATTCCGACTAGACCGATGCATATTCTTTTACATATCGTTCGGTTCATATTAATTACTATGTCCAAACTATAACTGATCAGTCAAAAGTTTATTATGATACACAAATCTACTAATGTTCAAAGTTCCCAATGTAATATTTGGCGTCAAATATTATGAAGATAACATTACAATCTTTTTGAATAATAATCATTTACTCACTAATTATTACTTCTGAAATGCAATTATCTCAGCATTCTACCAATAAATCCAAGAACGAAACAGTTACATTATGGCGAACTAATTGAAATTAAAAAGAGATCATTAATCAATTATCCAAAATGCCTAAAGTTCGTCAAGAAATCTGAATATCTCAAATTTGATCCAGTGATATGAGATGGTAACTATACCTTATTGAATGGTCATATATTAGAATTAAATAGCAACTCAATACGCCTCACTATTAAAGTGTTTTTTAGTGCCAGTCAGTAAGTAATGAAAAAAATATTTTTATATTTTAAAATTATTCAAATCAAAGTGTAGATGATTAACGTACTTTAAGACTACCAAACGCTGAAAATACTTGATCCCTACTAATAATTTGTGCTGTAAATATTGCCCAGTGTGATAGATTTCCTTATTGGTCACCAAAAACTTGTTGAGCATTTTTCAAACAGTTTACAGTTTACAATCAATATCGTGAACATTAAGTACATAATGATTTCTTACTATCTGTTTAGAGATAATAAAAGGGAATGTCAGAAAAATTTAACGAGTTCTTTATATGTAAAAAAATGTATCCCACGCTTCCCTCCAGATTTTGACGTCTTCATGATCCAGTCGATCACCAGGAGAGAGAAAGGGTGAGAGTACGTAACCTTGCCTGACATCGGTCTTTACTTCGAACGAGGCTGTCAATTGTCCTCCATGCACGATTTTGCAGTTTAATCCATCATAAGAATTCAGTATGATGTTGACTACCTTCTCAGGCATGCTGTAAGGTCGAAGAAGCCTCCATAGTGTTGTCTTGTCCACACTGTCAAATACTTTCCCTTAGTCAATGAAGTTAATCTAGAGTGGTGAATTCCATTGACTGTTCCACAATGATCGGTCGGTACATAATCGATCCTTACGGAATACTTCCTGTTGGTCTCGAAATCGGGTGTCTACGAAGTCCTTCATTCTGTTTAACAATACCCTGTTGAGGACGTTTCCTCGTACTGAGAGAAGAGTAATGCCTCTGTAGTTATCACACTTGCTGAGACCGCCTTTCTTCGGTATTTCGATCAGAAGTTCTTCTTTCCAGTCTCTTGGTACTTGTTCTTCATCCCAAATTTTGCTGAAAAGAATGTGGAATATCTTTGCAGTTACTGCTACACCTGCTTCCAGTGCCTCTGCTGGAATGTTGTCTTGTCCTGCTGTTTTGCCGCTCTTGATTTGTCTGATGGCCGTGATGATCTCTTCAATTGTTGATGGGTCAATATCGATTGGGAGGTCCGTGTGTGTTGCTTCGATGTTGGGTGGGTTCAGTGGAGCTGGTCGATTCAAGAGTTCCTTGAAGTGTTCTACCCACCTGTTTTGTTGCTCTTCAATGCTGGTGATTACCTCGCCTTCCTTGCTTTTCACTGGTCGTTCTGGTTTGTGGCGATTTCCGGAGAGTTCCTTTTTCGTGTCATACAGTTGTCTCGTGTTTCCTTCTCTTGCAGCCTTTTCCGCTGTCGTTGCTAAATCTTCCACGTATTTACGTTTGTCGGTTCTGATTCTCCTCTTCACTTGTTTGTTTACTTCTGTGTATTCAGCTTGTGCCTTGGCTTTTTCTGCTCTTGTTCGACTGGTATTGATTGCTACTTTCTTGTTCCTTCTTTCCTGAATCTTATCCGGTGTATCAACAGTGATCCATTACTTGTGATGGTGCTTCTTGTGACCCAGGACCTCATGACATGTTGAAGTGATTGCCTCTTTGATCCCCTTCCAGTTGCTCTCCATAGTAGTTCCTTCTCCATTGAGTAGATCATGAAAGGCCTGGAAATTGTTGCTGAGGACTATCTTGAACTTGTTGAGTTTGTTAGTATCCTGAAGAAAGGCCGTATTGAACTTTTGTGATATTGTCCGCCCCGTTGTCCAGTGCTTCTCGAGTTTCGATTTCATCTTGGCGACCACCAAGTGATGATCTGATGCTATATCAGTTCCTCTCTTGGTTCTCACGTCCTCTATAGTCCTCCTGAACGTTTTGTTGATGCAGATATGGTCGATTTGGTTTTGCGTAATGTGATCCGGTGAAGTCCATGTGATTTTGTGTATGCGTTTATGTGGGAATATGGTGCCGCCTATGACCAGTTTATTGAAGGCACATAGGTTTGCGAATCACTCACCACTTTCGTTCCTTTCTCCCAGTCCGTGTCGTCCCATGATGTTTTCATATCCAGTGTTGTCCATCCCAACCCTAGCATTTAGGTCTCTCATCAGAATGGTCAAGTCCTTTGTTGGGCACTTCTCAAAGATTGACTGCAGCCTATTGTAGAATTGGTATTTAGCGTCTTCATTGTAGTCGTTAGTAGGCGCATAGCATTGGATGATGTTCATTGAAATGCCCTCTTTCTTTGTTTTGAACGAGGCTTTGATGATCCTTGGTCCATGAGATTCCCGTTCTATAAGTTCCTTTTGTGTTTGTTTGGACAATATCAATGCAACTCCTTGTGTATGTAGAGCATGTTCTTGTTCACGGCCGGAGTTTAACAGCAGCTCTACTGAGGTTAGTCTTTGTTGCACAACCTGCGTCCAATGTGTTTCATTGATTTCAAGCGCCTCCAGGTTTTATCTTTTCATTTCTGCAGCAACTTAGATAACTCTCCTGGTCTCCTACACTGTACGTGCTTTGGTTGTCACAAGGGGTATCAGCTTCGTGACTTCCGAAGGAACTCGGCTTTTATCATGAGACGTTATAACCTTCTAACCCTCAGGACAGAGTTTAAATGATTTGAATTATTTTTTCTAGTTAGTGTTTTTTAGCGAGTTAGTTTTCTACAGGATGAGGTCGCCAACTCTATACCCAACCCTCCTCCTTTATCCGGGCTTGGGACCGGCATTAACCCAGAGGAACTCCAGGCAACCGAATATTTCAAGTTAGTTATAAGTATCACTGAGCCGGTTGTAGTTGCCCAATCAAAGTAATATAGTAAGGTGACATTATCACAATAAACCCCTAATTACTTGAAATAATAACATTATCAACGGTAACAGAAAACATATAGGTATAGACAACGTGATTTAAGCAGAGCGAATGAATTTGCGAAAACAAAGTGTATAAGTATTTTAAGACAGAGTAAATGGATCCTATTATACATTAACTCAATTTACTGTATGCGTTAAGATTGTGTAGAGAGATTATATTTGAAACATTAAATTTTTCTATACTATGATCAATAAAATATGTTTCAATTAACTACGCAAACAAATAAACAGTATTAAACAGTTTCGTTTCCTTTTTGTTGTTGAAAAAAACAAGCGATCAAGAAAAATTGGCAAATCTTTCAGACAAATAGAAATTGACTAGAAATATGATCATGTGTATTACTAACTGTAATAACAAAAAATAATTTTACACCTTTTTCTTTTTTAGAAATTCTCCCCTCTCCTATTTGATAATAAGTCAAATATTTCATTCCCCCTACACAATGACGTCATTTTCTAAAGCCATATAAACAAGTTTATAAGTGTAACAATCAAACCAAATAACATTATTGATTAAAAGGTCAAGATTACGTCATTTGAAGAGGGAAAATTCTTTAGAAATGGATCAATTGCTAATTTGTTTTTTTTGTGTGTGTGTTTTTTTTCCGGATCATTATTATGGAAAAAAATACCTAGTTCAATATGTTTGAAACATTGTTTGCCAATAAATATCAACAAGATGGAGCATTGGGATTTATTAAAAGAAAATTTATAACGATATCATCTACTGGAAAGCTGTAGAATTCTAGTTATATTACAGCTTTCAAGAAAACGAAAACTTTCTTCCCTGAATTGTTTTTAATTCTTCTCCGACATTATAATCAATTTCTTTCATTATTTAAAATTGAGTATTTCTTTAAAACGAAGTTCAGTTTTTCTAATATCCTACAATGATGATGTATTAGAAATGGTGGTGATTAAATCAATGTTTCCCCATAGAGTGTTTTTAAATGCTTAAGGGGCTTATCTAGTGAAAATATTAAAACACTTAAACAGTATTTAAGTTCCACTATGTATTATAGTAAACTTTGAATTTTGGTAGGGTATCACAGAATATTGTTTGGATTAATTATCTGTTTTATGAGCTCGAAACCCAGGACATTCGATCTCGCTCAAGAAAGCTTGATCGAGACCTAATAGTGTACAGGTCTCACTTTAATCAATCCATGATATTTCACTACTATCACGGTGCAGTGGTCGAGAGGTTAAGTGTTCAAGTACACAATTGAAGTGGTCGACCATTTCATAGGGATGATCGTTATTCACTAAATGATATCTGCTACTGATTGATGGTTGAATCGTGTCATATTCATCTTGAGGTCATAAATGTTCATAGCTGCGAAGTTTCAGAGTTTTAAGAAATACCTGTTAAATATATTTAAATTTTCAGCAGTTCTGCCACTGATAACATTTTATAATGAAGACTAAATCAGAATTAAATTAATTTCTACAAATTATCTATGTGAATACTAATTCTACAGTTTTAAATTCAAAATGGTCATTAAATTATTGGCTCTTTATTTCATGAAAACATCGCAAGATACCAGAGTAAGAGTTTTGATGAGATTCTTAAGTTCTACAGTGTACACCACAAAGTGACCTTAACCAGATTACCTCTGAAAAACAGGAAGAACTTGGAAGATGTTTCATCCTCAAATGAAACTGCTTTGCAATACACATCCACGAACCCTCTAAGGACTGAACCCAGGACCTTCAGGTCTTTAACTTCAGTACATTCATGATATTCTGACGTCATCTTCCAATCCCATTGGTGGATAACTGGCTCGAACTCGACATAGTTAAACTCTAGGCTATCATAATAGTTCTTAAACGTCGCATCAGTGAACTTGAATGACGTTTTCAACTTTCATCGTTTTACAAAATTAATCTAGTCATTATTCAACATTATATTCTAAGCACTGACATTTCCTTGCTTCACAATATATGTGACAATCATTACGATCAATGAATAAAATTAAAAATGTATAATGATTAAATTCAAAACACTATCCTTCAAAACGATTATAATAATTAAAACAGCCCCAGCTATTTAACTATGTCATTTTAGTGTTTTACCCAGAGAACAAACATCTTACAGTGTTGAATATTTGGAGTTTATCATCTTTAACTCGTATATAATCTATGTGTAATCAACAGTTACCTGATACTTCAATCATTAATGTCACTATATAAACAAAAAGATACTGGTTACTCAAACCAGTTCATACATATACATATTACATATATTACAGAATGAATAATAATAATAATAATCGTTTTCTCAAATTTGTCGGAATGTTTAGATATCATGAAAATAATAATAATTAATTCATATATATTGGTCATTTGAATGTTCCTATTGACATTTGGGACTCGAACTGATCAATATCATTTATTATATGTGCATCATGTACGGAGTGAAATTAAATCGAAAGCATCTTTAAGTAGAGAACGATGGTGGCTAGCAGTCAAATGGAAGACCCGCGTTTCATCCCATTTGGGACTCACAAGCTGGTTGTACTTGAATTCCAGAGTTGATATTCACCCCGAGAATAGAACCCATTATCTTTCGCTTTGAATGCCCTTGAGTTATTCACATTATTGATCAACTCCTGTCCTAAACATCAGCGGAATCATTCGGATAACCAATACATATGAATTAAAAATTCACACTGTCTCTTAAGCTAGTAGTTATCTGTACTCAGTAGCTAGGTGGAAAAGTCCTGGATTAGGGTCTTGGAGTCAACATCAACTCGGATCCGGGCACATCTAGCTGATGAGTCCCAAACAGGACGAAATCCACGTCCTGGATTACACTGCTAGTCAATGTTTATTTCTGACTAATAATAATTATTATTTGTTCAAAATAAGTAATTTTAAGTCGACGCACCTACATTTTACCAACAGTATTCCTTTAGGACTAATCCAACAGAGGGAGGGGAAGGGGAGGTGCTAAGAAAAACATTTGGCGTACAGTTGTCAATTTATCTTATCTTTTCACTCGTGATTGTTTGAATCCGTTGAATTTTCTTTGGCAAAACAAAAAAAAACTAAATGATTTACGTACAGCACACTACAAACATTTTGCCGCTTTTGATGATTGTATGTGAGTTTTGTTATTTCGTTTCGTTTGTGTAAACGAGTTTTTAAGTTAAAATAACAGTGTATGGTAGCTTGTATGCACATAGAATAGAGCATGTTTGTGGGTATGAATGTCTGAGAATTTTGCATATGTGTATCTCTATATTCAATAAACTACTTATGTGGTATGTTTTTTTTAAAATGATGTAGTTGTTTTTTTGTATGTATGTGTATTTATCCTTGGAAGAGTTTTAATAGAACTACAGTAGATATTATCAAATAAATCACATTTGTTGTTGTAGGTGGCAGATATGGTTTTGAAATAGAATGAAGGTAGAGTATACAGATATAATGGTTTTTTGTTAATGTTACATTAATTTTCTAAAGACAGGTGTGTGTGTGTGTGTCCGTATGTAGTGTGTACTAGTATCTGCTCAATTTGAACCTCTATTGGCTTCTATTGTATAAGTCAAGCTCAGAAATGCGTGAAACACGTGGCTATATTTCAATAACTACCCTGATCAACGTGAATTAATTGGGGAGGCGTGGTCAAGACACATAAATCTCCTTTCTTTTTGTAATTTGACATTTTTATAGCTAACTGTATATTTTAGTTAAATCTATTTAATGCATTCTCTCTCTCTCTTTCTCTACTGCCTAATCCTAATTTCATATGAATGAATAAACATGAGACCATTTTATCTAAGTAATTTTGATAGGGCACTGTGTATAGAAAAAGAAAGTGTATATATTGTTATGTGGTAATAAAATATAATATCATATCACACAGTATTAATCTGTTCACTTCAATATTCAGTATCTGAAACCTTAATTT
Source organism: Schistosoma haematobium (assembly GCF_000699445.3). NCBI lineage: Eukaryota > Metazoa > Platyhelminthes > Trematoda > Strigeidida > Schistosomatidae > Schistosoma > Schistosoma haematobium. Next base: position 33,425,376 of record NC_067198.1, on the reverse strand, counting down.
GTGTTTAGCAAGTCCCATAAATTAGTGGATTAAGGGATTGTTTAAAAATCCTTATTATACTAGAATATAAATATATAAACGAAGAAAAGAATTTTTTACAACTTGCCTAGCGTTCTAGAAATTTACATTTTCGAACTCGTGAACACTATTAAACAAGGTTTAGCAAAATAGTAGCTAAGTTGATAATGTTAGCTAATCTAATCTTCATAACGCATAAAACCAGTATTATTTAGTCATTTTTAAAATTATTTATACTGTTAGCAATTATTTGCCCAAAATGATCTTGCTTAGTGTATTTCAGATGATAAAAACAATAATCACACAGATTAAAAACCGGGGCTGTATATTTAAAAGTAGAAGTACGTTCAATACAATATCCCTGTCATCAGGTGTTTATTTTAAAAAAAAGCCATCTCAATATTAAGATGAAAAGGTAATGACATGGAGTGAATAAAATATTTCGAAATGATATCAGAAATCTACATCGTTGAAAGATGACCAATTAATTAGTCTGTATTAATACGTTCTTAGGGTCCAGGTATAAAAGAATCTTACTGAAAATGTATATATCTCGAAAGTAGAAACTTAGTAAATAGTTTATGTCTGAATTATACGCCTCAGACTTTGATTATAAAAAAACAATCTATTCATTTATTGAATCCTTGCAAATTGGTAACTAAAATATGAGTTGAAAGTATGATTTGAAATTCTCTGTGTAATATTTATTTACTATTTATGATTAGAGAGAAGTTAAATACTCAGTTATCACCTTCCTAACCTTAAGACATATATGAAAAGAAAACTAATTTCCTTAATATATTGAGTTCTAACTAAATAATGAAAGGCTGGATTTAGTTTGTTGGAAAATCTAAATCCAATTGTGATTGTTTATTCATAACAGGGACTATAGTTGTATTAAATAGATAACGAAGTGAATAAACCTTAAAAATAACGAGAAAGAACTCTGAAATACATAGTTGTAATTCATTGGAATAATTGTCATAAATCAGTTTTTTATTTGGTATTTTTACTTAAAGTTCTTTTAGAATGATTTTTACTTGTTTTAGGGTATATTTTTATCGTGTGATTACATCACCGAGAGAACTATTGATAATTTGGCAGCTAGTGCCATTTACTTTGAGACTTCCAAACAGTGTGAACCGACGAATCTAGGATAGACTTTACTCTAGGATAGTCAAATTGTTTTTCCAGAACATCATTTAACAATCGTTCAAAATTAAGTAGTTGATTTTTCTATATTTTTTCTAATTTCATTGTTGCTTAAGATTACAATTTAATGTTAACGGTGAGTAGCTGCTTTACTCTTAACTTGATTAATTCCATAAGTCAAATCTTCACACTAGGGCTTCAAGATTTCGAATCTTGAATCTGATCACTACTTGATTGTATAATTATCAATATTATCATTAGAATATCATCGTATCTCCAGTCAACTAACATATTAAAAACTCTGTAAAATCTTAGGTTATATTTTACTTACTTACTTACTTACGCCTGTTACTCCCAATGGAGTATAGGCCGCCGACCAGCATTCTCCAACCCACTCTGTCCTGGGCCTTCTTTTCTAGTTCCATCCAATTCTTGTTCATTTTTCTCATGTCTATTTCCATTTCTCGGCGTAATGTGTTCTTTGGTCTTCCTCTTTTCCTTTGGCCTTCAGGATTCCATGTGAGGGCTTGTCTTGTGACGCAGTTGGGTGATTTCCTCAATGTGTGTCCTATCCACTTCCAGCGCTTCTTCCTGATTTCTTCCTCCGCTGGGATCTGGTTTGTTCTCTCCCACAGTACGTTGTTGCTAATAGTGTCCGGCCAACGGATCCGAAGTATTTCGCATAGACAACTGTTAATAAACACCTGTATTTTCTGGATGATGGCTTTCGTAGTTCTCCAGGTTTCTGCCCCATGCAGTAGAACTGTCTTGATATTTGTATTGAAAATCCTGACCTTGGTGTTGGTTGACAGTTGCTTTGAGTTCCAGATGTTCCTCAGTTGTAAATATGCTGCTCTTGCTTTGCCGATCCGCGCCTTCACATCTGCATCAGATCCATCGTGTTCATCAATGATGCTGCCCAAATACGTAAACGTTTTTACATCTTCCAAATCTTCTCCGTCAATTGTGATTGGATTGGTGCATTCTGTGTTGTAACGGAGAATCCTGCTTTCCCCTTTGTGTATATTGAGACCTATTGCTGCTGAGGCTGCTGCCACACTGGTCATCTTCTCCTGCATCTGTTGTTGCGTTTGGGATAGAAGGGCCAGATCGTCTGCGAAGTCCAGATCGTCCAACTGCATCCTAGATGTCCATTGTATCCCGTGCTTCCCTCCAGATTTTGACGTCTTCATGATCCAGTCGATCACCAGGAGAGAGAAAGGGTGAGAGTACGTAACCTTGCCTGACATCGGTCTTTACTTCGAACGAGGCTGTCAATTGTCCTCCATGCACGATTTTGCAGTTTAATCCATCATAAGAATTCAGTATGATGTTGACTACCTTCTCAGGCATGCTGTAAGGTCGAAGAAGCCTCCATAGTGTTGTCTTGTCCACACTGTCAAATACTTTCCCTTAGTCAATGAAGTTAATCTAGAGTGGTGAATTCCATTGACTGTTCCACAATGATCGGTCGGTACATAATCGATCCTTACGGAATACTTCCTGTTGGTCTCGAAATCGGGTGTCTACGAAGTCCTTCATTCTGTTTAACAATACCCTGTTGAGGACGTTTCCTCGTACTGAGAGAAGAGTAATGCCTCTGTAGTTATCACACTTGCTGAGACCGCCTTTCTTCGGTATTTCGATCAGAAGTTCTTCTTTCCAGTCTCTTGGTACTTGTTCTTCATCCCAAATTTTGCTGAAAAGAATGTGGAATATCTTTGCAGTTACTGCTACACCTGCTTCCAGTGCCTCTGCTGGAATGTTGTCTTGTCCTGCTGTTTTGCCGCTCTTGATTTGTCTGATGGCCGTGATGATCTCTTCAATTGTTGATGGGTCAATATCGATTGGGAGGTCCGTGTGTGTTGCTTCGATGTTGGGTGGGTTCAGTGGAGCTGGTCGATTCAAGAGTTCCTTGAAGTGTTCTACCCACCTGTTTTGTTGCTCTTCAATGCTGGTGATTACCTCGCCTTCCTTGCTTTTCACTGGTCGTTCTGGTTTGTGGCGATTTCCGGAGAGTTCCTTTTTCGTGTCATACAGTTGTCTCGTGTTTCCTTCTCTTGCAGCCTTTTCCGCTGTCGTTGCTAAATCTTCCACGTATTTACGTTTGTCGGTTCTGATTCTCCTCTTCACTTGTTTGTTTACTTCTGTGTATTCAGCTTGTGCCTTGGCTTTTTCTGCTCTTGTTCGACTGGTATTGATTGCTACTTTCTTGTTCCTTCTTTCCTGAATCTTATCCGGTGTATCAACAGTGATCCATTACTTGTGATGGTGCTTCTTGTGACCCAGGACCTCATGACATGTTGAAGTGATTGCCTCTTTGATCCCCTTCCAGTTGCTCTCCATAGTAGTTCCTTCTCCATTGAGTAGATCATGAAAGGCCTGGAAATTGTTGCTGAGGACTATCTTGAACTTGTTGAGTTTGTTAGTATCCTGAAGAAAGGCCGTATTGAACTTTTGTGATATTGTCCGCCCCGTTGTCCAGTGCTTCTCGAGTTTCGATTTCATCTTGGCGACCACCAAGTGATGATCTGATGCTATATCAGTTCCTCTCTTGGTTCTCACGTCCTCTATAGTCCTCCTGAACGTTTTGTTGATGCAGATATGGTCGATTTGGTTTTGCGTAATGTGATCCGGTGAAGTCCATGTGATTTTGTGTATGCGTTTATGTGGGAATATGGTGCCGCCTATGACCAGCTTTTTGAAGGCACATCTTACTTACTTACTTACGCCTGTTACTCCTCGTGAAGTAGCATAGGCCACTCACTAGCATTCTCCATCCAACCCTGTCCTGGGCAATCCTTTCTAGCTCTTTCCAGTTGTAATTCATCCTTTTCATATCTGCTTCTATTATCCGACGCAATGTGTTCTTTGGCCTTCCTCTTTTTCGCTTCCCTTCAGGATTCCAAGTTAGGGCTTGCCTCGTGATGCAGTTTGACGATTTGCGTAATGTATGTCCTATCCATTTCCATCGTCTTTTCCTAATTTCTTCTTCAGCTGGAAGTTGGTTTGTTCTCTCCCACAGAAGTCTGTTGCTGATGGTATCCGGCCAATGGATGTTGAGTATCTTGCGTAGACACCTATTTATAAATACTTGTACTTTCTTGATGGTGGTTGTTGTAGTTCTCCAAGTTTCAGCTCCATACAGTAGAACTGCCTTGACGTTCGTATTGAAGATTCTCACTTTGATATTGGTTGAAAGTGTTTTTGAGTTCCATATGTTCTTCAATTGTAGGAATGCGACCCTTGCTTTGCCGATCCTCGCCTTTACGTCTGCATCTGAACCTCCTTGTTCATCGATGATGCTTCCTAGGTATGTGAAGGACTCTACATCTTCCAGAGTTTCGCCATCAAGAGTGATTGGATTGCTGTTTTCCGCTTTGAATTTGAGGACCTTGGTTTTCCCTTTGTGTATGCTGAGGCCTACTGATGCAGACTGCTGCTACACTGACTATCTTTATCTGCATCTGTTCGTGTGTACGTGATAGGAGGGCTAGGTCGTCTGCGAAGTTCAAATCGTCTAATTGATTCTGAGCTGTCCATTGTATTCCGTGTTTCCCCTCAGATGTCGAGGTCTTCATAATCCAGTCGACCACCAGAAGAAAGAGGAAGGGAGAGAGTAAACAGCCTTGTCTGACTCCGGTCCTTACTTGGAATGCATCTGTCAGCTGTCCTCCATGCACTACTTTGCACTGTAGTCCGTCGTATGAGTTCCGGATAATATTGACAATCTTCTCAGGAACTCCGTAGTGTCGAAGAAGTTTCCATAATGTCCTCCTATCTACACTGTCGAATGCCTTTTCATAATCAATGAAGTTGATGTATAGTGATGAGTTCCACTCAACTGATTGTTCGACGATGATCCGTAGTGTTGCAATTTGGTCTGTGCACGACCGATCCTTACGGAATCCAGCTTGTTGATCTCGAAGTTGTGCGTCTACTGCATCCTTCATCCGGTTCAGCAACACCCTGTTGAAGACTTTCCCTGGTATTGACAGTAGCGTAATGCCTCTGTAGTTTTCACATTTGCTCAGATCTCCTTTCTTTGGAATCTTGACGAGGTGTCCTTCTTTCCAGTCCATCGGCACTTGTTTCTCCTCCCAAATCTTTTTGAATAGAAGGTATAGCATGCTTGTGGTTGCTTCGATGTCTGATTTCAGTGCTTTAGCTGGGATGTTGTCGGGTCCTGCTGCTTTCCCGTTCTTGATTTGTCTGACGGCCATTCTAATTTCTTCCATCGTTGGTGGGTTGACATCTATAGGAAGATCTATGTGTGCTGCTTCGATGTCCGGTGGATTCATTGGAGCCGACCTATTCAGGAGTTCCTCGAAGTATTCCACCCATCTGTTTCGCTGTTGTTGAATTTCGGTGATTGGCTTGCCTTCTTTGTCTTCGACCGGTCTCTCTGGTTTACTGTATTTCCCTGCTAGTTTCTTCGTTGTATCGTGAAGCTGTTTCATATTTCCTTCTCTAGCGGCTTTTTCTACCGTCGTTGCTAGTTCTTCCACGTATTTCTTCTTGTCGGCTCTAATGCTCCTCTTCACTTGTTTGTTTGCTTCTATGTATTCAGCTTGTGCTTGGACTTTCTCAGCTCGTGTTCGGCTGTTATTTATTGCTGCCTTCTTGTTCTTCCTTTCTTTGATCTTGTCCAGTGTTTCTGTAGAGATCCATTCCTTATGATGGTGTTTCTTTAGGCCCAGAACCTCTTGACACGTTGAAGTTAATGCTTCCTTTATGCCATTCCAGTTGTCCTCCATAGTAGTTTCTTTTTCATTCAGTAGATCCTGTAAGGCTTGAAACCTGTTGTTGAGAGCTATCTTGAATTCATTGAGTTTGTCAGTATCTCGAAGGAAGGCTGTATTGAACCTTTGTAGTGCTGTTTGTCCACTTGTCCAGTTCTTTTTTAGCTTCAATTTTAAATTGGCTACAACTAGGTGGTGATCTGAAGCTACGTCAGCACCTCTCCTGGTTCTCACATCTCCCATTGTCCTTCGGAATTTTTTGTTGATGCAAATATGATCTATTTGGTTCTCTGTAGTGTGGTCCGGTGAGATCCATGTAGCCTTGTGTATACGCTTGTGTGGAAATATTGTGCCTCCTATGACCAATTTGTTGAATGCACACAAATTTGCAAATCTTACTCCATTTTCGTTTCTTTCTCCCAGTCCATGTCGTCCTATAATATCTCCATATCCGGTGTTGTCTATTCCGACTTTGGCATTTAGATCTCCCATCAGAATAGTTAGGTCCTTTCTTGGGCATTTCTCAATGATTGACTGCAGCCGCTCGTAGAATTGATCTTTAATGTCGTCGTTGCTATCATTGGTGGGTGCATAACATTGGATAATATTCATTAAGATCCCCTCCTTCTTTGTTTTGAATGATGCTTTGATGATTCTGGATCCGTGAGACTCCCATCCTACAAGTGCATTTCGTGCTACTTTGGAAAGCATAAGAGCGACTCCCTGAGTGTGTGGAGCATTGTCCTCCTCGTGACCGGAGTATAGCAGCATCTCTCCCGTAGCTAGCCTTTTCTGTCCAGCTTGGGTCCAGTGGGTTTCGCTGATTCCCAGTACTGCTAAGTTGTATCTCCTCATTTCCATTGCTATTTGACTGGTCTTCCCGGTTTCCCACATTGTTCTAACGTTCCATGTACCTATAAAAATTTTTGCTCCAGTTGTTAGAAGGTGCATCGGCCTCGTAACTTCCGAAGGAACTCGGCTTTCACCATGAAGCGTCATAATTCTTCTAACTGAAGACCTTCTAACTCCCAGGGCAGAGTTAAAATGGTTTGGATTATTTTTTCTGGTAAGCGTTTTTTTTAGCGAGTTAGTTTTCTACGGGATGGGGACGCTAACCCCATGCCCAACCCTCCTCCTTTACCCGGGCTTGGGACCGGCAATAACTCTAGAAGAGCTACAGGCGGAGTTATTGAAGGCGCATAGATTTGCAAATCTCTCACCATTTTCGTTCCTTTCTCCCAGTCCGTGTCGTCCCATGATGTCTTCATATCCAGTGTTTGTCCGTCCGTTCCAGCCTTGGCATTGAAATCTCCCATCAGAATGGTCAGGTCCTTTGTTGGGCACTTCTCGACGATTGACTGCAGCCTATTGTAGAATTGATCTTTAGCGTCTTCATTGTAGTCGCTGGCAGGCGCATAGCATTGGATGATGTTCATTGAAATGCCCTCTTTCTTTGTTTTGAACGAGGCTTTGATGATCCTTGGTCCATGAGATTCCCATCCTATAAGTTCCTTTTGTGCTTGTTTGGACAGCATCAATGCAACTCCTTGTGTATGTGGAGCATTTTCTTCTTCATGGCCGGAGTATAACAGGAACTCTCCTGTAGTTAGTCGTTGTTGTCCAACTTGTGTCCAATGTGTTTCACTGATCCCAAGTACCTCTAGGTTGTATCTTCTCATTTCTGCGGCAATTTGGAAGGCTCTCCCGGTGTCCCACATTGTATGGACATTCCATGTACCTAAATAAATGATCGCTCTGGTTGTCAGAAGGGGCATCGGCCTCGTAACTTCCGAAGGAATTTGGTTTTCATCATGAGGCGTCATAATTCTTCTAAATGAAGACCTTCTGACTCCCAGGGCAGAGTTTAAAAGGTTAGAATAATTTTTTTCTGGTTAGCGTTTTTTTAGCGAGTTAGTTTTCTACGGAATGGGGACGCTAACCCCATGCCCAACCCTCCTCCGTTATCCGGGCTTGGGACCGGCAGTAGCCCCCGGAGGGACTCCAGGCGGAGTTAGGTTATATTTTGGTCAATCTAATATTCATGACATAAAAAAACAATAACTGAATTCTATCCATTGGATGCTGACACAATGGTCTAAGTGTGAATCGTTCACGCCCGAAATTAAAGACATTGGCTTCAATCTCCAATGAAATAATCGATATACACTTTTATGGAATCTTATAATACAATAGAAAAGCTGTCTAATGCTTCTTAGTTTTCAATAATGGTCTAGTTAAAATTCGTTTGTGATTTAAACCATGAAAATTCTATTTTACATAAATTTCAACAACAGTCATTTATCAATACATTTAATAAATTATAATAATAAAACGAAACGGTCGTCCAGTGCTTTCAGGTTTTCCATGGTGGTTTAGCTTCAATTAACTTATGATCTCAATTATTGAAATCATAATAACATTACAAAGGAAGAGAATAAAACAACTAGATAATATATTAAATGATTAGATGATCATAATGAGATTCATTTGAAAAAATATACTTTCTTTCTCTTCTATTTTTATCTTCCAACTTTTGATATAGTTTCTTTTTTTTCTTCTTTTTATGAAAAAGAAAAGAAATGGAATGAAAACAATAAAATACACAGTACTAATATATTATAAGTAGAAGTAAATTAATGTTTAATAATAATAATAATAATTACCTACCAGTATTATTAAACACAACGAGAACGTCAACATCAATTAATATCATAACCATTGATATTATTCACCATGATAAATGAGTTCGTTTTACTGCAGTTAAAAAAAAAACAAAACTCTAAATGATAATAGTTAGAACTGGTAAAACAAAAGAATGATAAATGTAGAATAAATTAAACTGGTTGATAATGATTTAACTTACTGTTACTGAAGTTGAAGGTAGTATATTATCAGTATATATATATATATATATATATATATATATATATATATATATATATATATATATATATATATAATAGCACTGTCGTTTCGTATTTTTATATTTTACAGCAAAAAGTACAATATGTGTATTATTACTCCAATTACGGGTATTCATTGCTGATCAATATCAAATAACACGAAACTTAAGTCGTAGGTTTCCTGTCGGGTAACAAAGTATCGATTATTTAAACATTCCGTTGATTAATCGCTTGAATTATAACTGCACAAAATGAGCTTACATTAATTTTGCAACATAACTAATGGACAAAATTAATTTATTATTTTTGAGGTCATAATCATTTGTTCGCAGTACTCATTGTTTGATACTGATGAAGAACTAAGTGTATACTTTAAAAGTTTAATCTTAAGAGATGAACGTTACTTGTTGTTATATCTAAAGAAGAATAAATTATGGGTAACTCCCGGGAACTATTTATAAAATGTTATTATATATATTTTTATTGTATAACTGTTAAGTAACTACATCATATATATTTATATTTCCTTTGCCATACACTTTTATTTGATCTATTGACTACTATTATACGATTTACTATTCTGAAATCATTCTCAATCTATTAGTTACAGTCCCTCACACTCACAGCCACTTTTGACTTGATCTTGTGTAATTGTTATATTCTATTTAATGGTATGATACGGTCTGAATCGCTCGCATATAAATCAAGTATATCTGAAGAACTAATAAGGACTCAGAGTTGACTCTACGCTACTCGTATCAGTCAACACGTCATGGGTTTGGCATAGTACTAAGATTTTATAAGTTGCTTTCAAATTGGTGGTCAGTTACGTGGTAATTAACGGGGCAAAAAGACATAACACTTGCATGTTGATTTATTTTCTGGTAATTTGGATACAATTGCGTTTTAATATCAATATCAACTAATAGGATACCGAGAAACACTATAAAGACTGTTAAGTGGTTGATGATAGTCAGCAGGAAATCTTCTGTCGAGGTTTCAGGTTATTTGTCACTAGTCAGAAAAATGTACATACAATCTTGAGGTAAATGGTGCTACTTGAGAGATTTGAACACGTAATATCAAGTTTCAAAGTTTCAGTTCTTTGTTTAGGCAAGATAAAAATTTGTCTCATGCAACACTGCCAGAAATTTACCACTCATACCGTTGGATCTAGTTCGTAATAACATTGCACTAACTTTAAGACAAACAAGATGTAATTTTATTTGCCCAAATATGACTTGAAGTTTATACTTTTCACATAATTGTAAGTGATCGTAACTTATTGACATAAAATTAGATGAGTGTTTTCGTAATGGTTTGGATTATCTTGTTGTTGATATTTTAATTGAATTTCCACCAGACTGGCTGACGAGTCTCAAACATGACGAAACTTAGGTCCCGGATTACACTGTTTCCCATTACACATTTATTCTATAATACTAGATATTTGTCATTAAGTTTTACGATCGTAAACTTATTTCAAAATTGAATAGTCATTTAACTTCAATGTTATTCTCAGACAATCGAACAGTGAGTTTATTTACATATAAGATAACAGAACTCAACTATTTCTTTTGTGTTTTTAAGATAGTTCCAATCCCATAGCTTGAAGAATACGCCATAGTTGTCCTGTAAATTATTCTATAGAATTTATTTGCAACAAAACTTGGAATAATTCCATCTTGACGGTCATCTACACTTATTACTTCATAATAATTGGATAGTAGAATACAATGTAAACTAAAAATGACAGATAAGTAAATAAGAAATAAGTAGATTGTTTCACATGTAACATCAATAACGTTTCAGATAACTGAATTCAGTATAAATTGGAATAGATAAATAAACATTTGATTTCTTTAAACATTCCTTAAAATTTAAACAAACATTTTGACGGAAATGGGCTCTCAAGTATACAGAAGACGTCAGATGCAAAACTTATATTTGAAGTCATCTCATGTTATGTACTTCTGATTATTTATTTATTTATTAGAAGCTTTATTCAACATTATATTTTTGGTACAATATAGAATTCTCAGCATGAAGTATTTCAACAAGTTTCCTTCTCTTATATCTTGATCGATTGTGACGATAAATTTCCAATGATGACCAGTTAGATGTTAAGAGTTCGGTAATTCACATTTGATTAATATTTATTCGTTTCAATGCATATTGCCAATCACCATGATGACGCTGATTGTACCTTTTTGTATCCCGTAAAGCGAAAGGTTGTAAACTTTTCATAAACGCGGCTGAATAGATTGTGAGCACAATAGACATAATGATGTGCTAAAACAAACAAGAAAACAGATAACTTGATGAAATATCTAGATCGGAGGAACAGGTAGCCCAGATATTCAAGCAGGCAGCCAGTGTTGACTATTTCTCTGAAGAAGTTTGAAGCAGTTCGTTTGGTAGGATAATGGGATTATAAGAATTTTCATCGTTAGGATTAGTTTTAATAAAAATTTTACATCTAAACGTTTGATTTGCATGAATTCCGTTATATCTAAACAGTAGTGTAGTAGAATATCCCATTTTCTTCAACAATTAATACATTTATGTCTGTTCTACAGTAAACTATTGAATAATATATCATTTAAAAAGCCTATACTGTTAAATCAACATCAGTAAACATAATAAGCAACAAAAAAGCTGAAACTTTATATGTAAATATAGTGTATGATCAATTTTTTGAATTTGGTTGAAAAACAAATTGTAATTAATCTACTCACTGTTTATATAATTCGGTAATTATCAATTTTAGAGATTTGTGAAGATTGTGGTATTTTCAAAGTTGAATTCATGAGTCAATCTAAGTTAGACCACCATTAAAAACCTGAAAACACTGGATAACCGTTTTTTCCTATTATGGGACTCCTCATGTGCTCACTAGTGACTAGCTTCAAGAACGATTTCCTTGAGTTCTAGTGAGGAGCCGTGATCAATGGAGCCTAATCCGTGTCGGATGTGAGACAGTTATCCACCTGAGACAATGGATGAAGGGTTGTGCAAGACCATGGATTGATTGAAGTTAGACGTTGACACTGCCGAATGCCAGCTCAGTGGTCCAGAGGCTAGGTGTTCGCGCGCGAGATGGGAGGTCTTGAGTTCTAGTCCCACACGCGCGACTGTGGATGCACACTGCTGAGTAGTCCCATGCTAGTACGAAATGGCTGTTCACTGCTTTCAGGCTTTCAATGGTAGTCTGGTTTGGATCAACTTATGAATTCAACTTTAAAAAACTCAGTAATTCTTTTGCCGTTATTCTTCACAGTGCATTGAATATAGTTTCTTGACAAAAATTTGTCTTCTAGTTATCTAAGAACATCTGTTTGATAAATGGAGATAAATTAATGATTTTTAACTTCTAGAATAAGTTAACGTAAACTCTGAACTAACAAAACTTATCAAAATCTACTTATGCTTACGATTTCAAGTCACGAATTAATCGATCGAGCAACAGACCACCATCAAATCTAAACATTCTGTTCGATTCGGTAAAAAAAACCGACCGGTTATTTCATTTTGTATAATCAGAATAATCTTTTATATTGTAAAGGCATATCCAAAAATAATGTTTACTAACTAATTCTTAAGAAATACGATTTATACTCTCGATAAAATAGATTCTGTATTTTCATATGATCAAATGATCGTTTAGATGTACACTAGTTTCCAATCTTATCAAGATTTACAGTTTTAACGGTTATGATTATTGATTTAATAAATATGTATATTCAATTAAGTAATGACTATAAAATTTGTCGACCAGAAATCATTAAAGAAAAAAGAACATTATATAATCTAGAATTATGTATCAAGAACAAATATTGGTGCAGAATAGTATGAATTCATATTATTTCGAGGTTTCTCGTCAGCTTCTTACAAACCAAAGGGAAGCAATTGCATGAAATTATGTATCAATTGTTTATTGGAAAACGTTTCATTGGACATAATTTATCAAGTTTTTCGATAAGTTATTGATAGCAATAAAGAACTATGAATTTCTATATTGAATTATGATAATAATTTTTTGTTTGTTTTTATGTCTTATTATCTTATTTACAATACGCAGTTGGTATCTGATGTTATTATTATTATTATTATTATTATTATCGAAGTATCCGTTATTATAATGATTACCGTTATTATTATTATTGTTACTGAAGTGGATGCACTTTACTAAAAATCAATCAATATCACTGTGGAAAATTTGGAAAAAAAACAATCATTGGAAAATTTAATTTATTTCTTCATAAAATTAGTAAACAACTAATTGTTTGTTGTTTTAATCGATTCTAGTCAAAATTTCAACAAACAAACAAAACAAAACACAAAAAAAAGAAGGTTACAATCATAATGAAAATAATAAGATAAAACAACAGTAACAATCAAAATAACTCTTATTATTATATTAGGTCAGTTTAGGTCAATATCTAAAGTTAATGTTAAATAAGGTTAAATGGATAATAACAATAACAAATAAAATAATAAATAAATAAATCTATTTAGATATTTATATAGAAATTATTTTTTCTTAACTTAAATATAATCGAAGTGTTACCAGGTAAAACAAACAAACAACAACAAAAAAAGAAAGAAAAAAGCACGTGATTGAAGAAAATATGATCATGTTTCATTTTTGGCTGTATATTCACATGTGTATGAACTTTCAGAACAAATATTAAGGTTTATCTTATGAAATACGATAAAAGTAAGTAATGAATCGAGCAGATTTATTTATTTATTATATAAGTGAACATGTGGAAATCAATGTGATAATCTATCTATCTATCTATCTATCTATCTATCTATCTATCTATCTATCTATCTATCTATCTATCTATCTATCTATCTATCTATCTATCTATCTATCTATCTATCTATCTATCTATCTATCTATCTATCTATCTATCTATCTATCTATCTATCTATCTATCTATCTATCTATCTATCTATCTATCTATCTATCTATCTATCTATCTATCTATCTATCTATCTATCTATCTATCTATCTAGTATCACTGTTATTTGTAAGGATCAGTATTTTTCTCATTACTGTATACATGATAATACACTCGATTACTTGTTACCAAAATATGGATTATTTCAAGAAATCTACCAATATTACTTTCATATACAAGTTGAATAGTCAAATTAGTAACAACGAATAATAATGATAAATATCATATTTATCAAATAAGTTGTTCGTCAACATGATAATAATTTAAGATTTGAGACTCAAAACTGAGATCCAAATACATTTATCTGATGATTCTGAATGTAATGAATGTCTTATCGTGAATTTCATGGACAAGTAGAGTTGACTATTATCATCCCTACATGGTCTTGAATACAATCATTTTGTATTCTTCAATCTCATAACATATATTCTTCGCTAGTTTGGTATAAATTTATTTCATTGGGAATATGCAACTCGTAATACTTATTTTTCAGTTTTACCTAGTGTTTATTTTCCCTCCTTCTTGTGGAACAGTCATTCAATAGCTTTATAATTAACAAAACTTCTGAACAAATTTTAAAAAATCTACTAATTACTTTGTCTGTTCACTTCTACACTCCTCTTCTCCCTGTTTCAATGATTAGTTTTATTTCTGCTTGATACGAATTCTCTAATCTTCTTTCACAAATGAAACCTAAATTTTGGGTAGATAAATCCCGAGAATTACATGGAACATTACAACCTATGAAGTTGCACTATTTTATATCATAAGTTTAGCAAGAATCCCACAATCTAGAAATATAAACATTCCTAGTTTAGTGATTTTATTCCAATAGATCATACTACAATTAATCATAATACTTGAAGAATATCTATGGAGGACCCTTTTTTTCTAGAGCCATTCAACTGTACGAAATATCACTTGCTGTAATTCGATTTGATCTCATAAATTAACATCATCATAGTAAAAGTACAAAATTGAGCTTAAACACTGATGTACTAGCTGAGAGAGAGAGAGAGAGAGAGAGAGAGAGAGTCAGGTCAAAAAGGAAACAGAGGTTTTGTACCGTAACATCCTCAAACTATGTTTAAAATACATTGGTGTGAAGTCTGGATTATTTTCTAATGCACTAATCATTATTTTAAAACCTTAGACAGGCAATAATAAAAGTTAATACAAAAGAAACTCAAAAAGACATTTTTAGAAATGGGGTAGTATTTTTTCTGACAAGAAACAGTTAAAGTGATATTAGTTTGCAGTTATTGTAAAACTTTCAATTAATGTGTATCTTAAGACAAAATTACTTGTGTTCTCTACATACCTACCTACCTACCTACAACATACATACATACATACATACATGCATATATATATATATATATATATATATATATATATATATAGGCACGTTGAACAGACCGGAAGAAGAATGTAATAACTATTTTCAATGTTACCGTCGCCAAATAAAATGATCTTTCCGATCGCTGTTAATAGGATAAACATCGTTTTCATATTATGTAATATATGTTGTTAACAATGACTTATTTAAATAGTTTAGTTATCCCATCTATGAGTTTCAACTATTATATGTTAATCTGAAAAGAAATTTCTTTAAGAACAAGGAATATTATTTCCATATAATAACACTGATTGTGTGATAAAAATGGGGGTACGCCATATTTTATTTTCAGTTTGTGTAAATTCTATCAGATAAACTCAAAACATATGGACAATATATTTCAATAATTTATCAAGTTGACTGTTTTGATTTTGAGGTCATTAGCATTACTGTTATTATCATATGTATATATATACATGAATCAAATTATTAACGCCGTCACAGATTTTGCATGGACAAGTGCATTATTTATGATATTATGTTAGGTTGTTTAATATGATGTTTTCTGTGTTGTTTATTATTGTTTTATCCGAAACTTAATACATATAATCAATAGTTTGGTTATCTGATATATTGATCCTATTTACGTATATTTCTTGCTTTTCTTATTCTTCTCAACTAATATATATTACATATAATGACAATTGGAATTTAACATTCTGTATAACTTTGAAGTAGAAGGTAACAAGTTCATATCCCCCCTTGCGGTTGACAATAAATGGCTATTTAATGACATTATATTACATGTCATTTTATTTTATGCTTCATCAACTAACTAATGTTAATATACATGTTTGTCAAAAATGAAATTATGAAATATATTCAGTTCATAGATAACCATGGCTGTATGTGCCAAGATTTAATCCTAATTTTCAACGGAATAATTTTTGAGCAAGTAATCAGTTTGACAAAAGTCTTCAGGTGAATGAGTAGTCCTATAGTGGAACGAAAAATTGGACTGGTACTTCTAGGTTTTTAATGGTTATTTGAATCAAATTGATAGGTGACACGAACTGCAATAAAAATCTCCACAATTCCCTTATACAAACATGGACTGATGTTATTTGGGAAAAGTGTTAGAAACTAAAATGACTAAAGTGGTTTTCACTGTTGCTAAAACTAGTAACTTTGAAACAATCCAGTGTTGGCCACAAAATGATTCAACACTTAATTTACAGATCCCATAGGTGATTAACTATCAAGTGTCTGTTATGTTTATTCTGACATCAAATTATTAATCAAGCCCATCTAGCTTTGAGGCATGAAGGTTCTAAATCGGATTTTTAATGGGATCGTGAATGCACACTGCTTAAGGGTCATGTACTAGGACTAAACAGTTGTCCACTGCTTCCTGGTTTCTAGTGATTTTCCAACCAAAGTCAACCTGTTTTGTAAAACGTCAGACTCAACATTCTCCACAATATGCTGCAATAATTAACTAACTTGAAATGTAACGGATTTTATTACTATCCTTCAATATTTCAAAGTTTGAGTAATAAATTCGGAATCTTTGAAGTCTTTACTGAACCAAATAACTTACCATATACGTCTGGAACTATGAAAGTTTTAGATACAGTATAGATTAATCAAACAGACAAAATTTTTTATTTCGTCTTACTGTTTCGATGAGTGAAATAAGTGATGAAGTTTCAAAACAAACCACTTTAAATGATGACTTAAATATTTCTACACCTTGAGTAACATCTCCTCTCTCATTCCCACAGTAAATTTTAATTTCAATTTTTTTTTCCTTTTCGTTCAAGCTTCGTTCATTTCATCCTACCAGCAAGTCTGTCATTTAGTTGAATCAAATATAAGCCATGAAATTAATTTCAACTATTAAAAACTTATCAATGATGTTCTCAAATCCATCTTTTAAAATACTTACATATTTGTACCGCAAATAATAAGTTTTTAAAATGATTCCTACAGGTTTTTTTTATATATTTCGCTATCTTTTCGCTAAACTATGGTTAAAACCTTACCATAAATGTGAACAGAGTATATGCCTGCTCTCCCCCAATTTATGAACTAGTTAATACAATGGTTTTTAGACTATAGACAATTGAACAGACACCATAAAATAAATTAAACGAAACGGCCGTCCAGTGCTTCCAGGTTTTCTATGGTGGTCTAGCTTAAAGTGACTTATAAATTCAACTAATAAATAACTAAAATCTCCACAAAACCCCCTTTTTGATAATAATCATCATGCGCTCACTAGTAACTGGCTTCAAGAAGTATTTCCTGAAGTTCTAGTGAGAAGCCGTGACCAGTAGAGTTCAACAGTGTCTGTTGTAAGATAGTAACTCACTGGAGACAATGGTAGACGATGGCGCAATTTCATGAAGTTAGACATTAGTTCCGTTGGATGAGGGCTCAGTGGCCTAGAGGTTAAGTGTTCACGCGCGAGAACGAAAGTCCTGTGTTCGAATCCTGTGGGAGAGATCATGGATGCGCACCTTTGAGGAGTCCCACACTGGGACGAGACGGTTGTCCAGTGCTTTCAGGTTTTCCATGGTGGTCCAACTTTAATTGACTTATGAATTCAAATATTAAATTACTAAAATCTCCACGAAACCCCCTTTATGAGAATTTACATTAACTAATTATAACTGTTGTTATTATATTCACTGAAAGTGCATAGATTAGGTTAGATTAGTAATAAAATGAGCTTTTTTTTCGGAATTTTTATGAACTTTTAGAAAATTTTGATTGAGAATATTAAGCCATCATTACTGATTATTAGTTGATTTGCTGGATCATTTTAAATTCTATATATAATCTCTTTTCATTGTCCTCTTAAGTGATAAAATCTCATTTATTCATCAATACAAAATATACTTATTTTGTTATTGCGTATCAGGGAAATTGTTGAATTTAAAGTTTTACATCACTGGCTGATATTAATAAAACAACTATTGGAAAACAGAAGATAATAGAAAGCTTTTTCTTTTTAGTATGAGATTCCTTATTTTTGTGTATTTAAGACCGTTTGAAGAATCAAACCCAGGGCCTTTAAGTCTAATTGTATGTGCTTAACCTTTAGACCAATTAGTTAGTATTCATAGTTCAAATTTCTGAATCGAGTCAATTCGAGACACTGCGCGAACATCGTCAATGAAAATTAATGATCTTTGTCCTACTTCTGATAATGTTGTAATTCAATGATTACAGCTTCTCAAAAATGTAAGAATTTAGGTAATCAAATACATCGTAGTTAAAAATGTAAGTCATTGGTTGCCAACTCACTGATCTTAAAGTAATGTTTCAACTAATAACAATTGCGATCAGGATAAAATCATATGAATTTTGACAAACAAATGTGAAAGAATACAATTATGACAGTAGATAAATGAATTTCATTGAGAAGGTTTGAATAATCTAGGCGAAACTTTTCCATTTCTTGTGTTATTATTATTATCGTCTTTATTCAATATTACATGTTTAGTACAATATGGAATTCTCGGCACAAACAGACAGCTAGACTTACACTCGATGTCATTAAAAACATTAAATTAACCATACTTTTAAAGCCGATCTATGTGCAATTAGTGAGTTTAACTGTAAATAAGGGGAGCAATACTTAAAATTCCATTTATCTAACTAATAATACACATAGAAAGCAGTTCGGTTGTTATTTTATCAAGTATAATCTATAGTAATAAATATACTCTGATCCAAACTGGCTTACTGGCTGGTTGAAAAAGTTTACAAGTGATCTATGATATTCAGTGAGAGACTTGAATTATGATTATGTGTTTACTTTGTGTATTTTGCTGTCTCCTAAATTGAGGATTGTCCATTTTTCATTCGCATATATAGCTCCAGTTTTTCAAATACTTCTGCCATTAGGACGAATTTATGTCTAACAGTTAACTGGACGAATATATATGAAGGAAGAATATTCTTTTCAGTAAATGTTCATCCTATTTGTGGTTAATTTTAGTTCACATAAATTTCAAACAACTGAATTTATGAAGTTAAGATTGTTTGTAAATGTTGGAATAACTAATATAAGCAGTAAATATATGAATAAGATTATATGTCAAAATAAAAACATAAGAACGTTTGGTTAAATTAATAATTTTGTAAGTCTCAACTATTATCGTTTGATCTCCCTCGAGGTACTACTTGAAACATGAGAGCATTGGACAACTATCCACTCTCAGTATGGAATTTTCTACTGTTGCGCACCCACAACTTTACCAGAGATTAAACTTTAAGGTCTCTAGATGAATGCTTAACCATTAAAACTACTGAGTTAGTGTTCTGTGGTATAATCTTAACTTCAATCAATTTAGGATAGAGCGAAATGTTTTATTATTTCTCTGTATCAATTCTAACTCCGCCTGGAGTCCCTCCGGGGGCTACTGCCGGTCCCAAGTCCGGATAAAGGAGGAGGGTTGGGATGAGGTTAGCGACCCCATCTCGTAGAAAACTAACTTGCTAAAAAACGCTAACCAGAAAAAAATTATCCAAAACTTTTAAACTCTGCCCTGGGAGTCAGAAGGTCTACATTTAAAAGAACCATGACGCCTCATGACGAAAGCCGAGTTCCTTCGGAAGTCACGAGGCCGATGCATCTTCTGACAACCAGAGCAACCATTTATTTAGGTACATGGAATACTCGTACAATGTGGGAGACCAGGAGAGTCTTCCAAATTGTTGTATCAATTCTACTTCGTACTATTTTATATAATTTAATTTAACGTACAATCAAATTCAAGTATATATTGCACTGAATAATTACTTCAACATTTACTAACAATTCTGAATTCATGAATCCAATCAAATGATTATAATGCAGTTTCCATAAAATGGCCTATACTCTTTGACAATCAGTTGTGAACCTATAATTTAATTAGCTATCTGTTTATTTATCTAAGAGGATATTTTCGGTTTATATTATCGTTAGTTCAATATTTAAGTCTTATCTAACCTGTAATCGATGCAAATCTTCACTATGTTAGCATATAACATTATCTCATCCATATATGTATACTTTATTTTGACTAGTGTAATAATTATCAATCTATTACAGTACAGTTGTTCCATTCATCATTCTTTGTCTTTAAAATATAATATTTTATGAGGATTCATAAGTTGCTAAAAGTATTTATATATTTCCGAAACAGTGAACACTTAGTAATTACACAAATAGTAACTAACCAAAAAAAAATCAATCATAAGTGTAAAATCTATTTGATTTAACCAAGTGATCGATAATCTAATTCACTAAACTAATTTTGCAGGGAAAAAATGTATTTTTAAGTACTTTTCCGTTTATAAGTCATATTTTTTAACAAAAATCTTTTGTTTTATTGATATCCTACCAATCTTATTAGTATTTCACTATTGCCACCTATACATATGTGTAAATACAGACATACATAAGTACATATATATATATATATATATACAGACAAATACATGTCGGTATCATATATATATTCTCTACTAAACAATGTCAAAACAGTCCTTTTAAAAGAAATTTCTTTTGATTATTAATTAATAA
Source organism: Schistosoma haematobium (assembly GCF_000699445.3). Taxonomy (NCBI): domain Eukaryota; kingdom Metazoa; phylum Platyhelminthes; class Trematoda; order Strigeidida; family Schistosomatidae; genus Schistosoma; species Schistosoma haematobium. Next base: position 33,404,674 of record NC_067198.1, on the reverse strand, counting down.
GAGACATCTTCGTTGTTTTCTTCGTCTTCTTTTCAATCAGACTATGAATAAATTTTTTAAAGAAATTAATTCTTACTTATTACTGTTTTTATTATTCGTTGCATAATGTACATGTATAGTCCCTCTTTCCCTCTTTCTCTCGTACACATACAAGCAATAACATGTTGGAATTTGGTCGGAATAGTGAAACATTAAATAAGTATAGTGACATATATATATGTATATAGGGGCAGGAGATCTTCAAAGTCGGAGGATGACAATAACGGTAATAATGTAGATCGGAAAAGAAATAAGACATTCCATGGAACATTATGAATAATTTCTATTTTTGAGGGCGTTCGTATTTATCCTTTCGGTTACTTTGGTTACTTTTCGCTTATGTCTTATTTTTCTTTCGCTTTATGCTATAATTTCTTTTTGTGTTTAATACAAGATATCAAGGTTGACTTTATGGTTATCTTTCTTTACAAATATATACAATAAATAGATTACATTACATTCCATAAAGTGTACATCTAACTACATTATTTTCACATATACATGAAGCGGTATAAGATCAAAGGTTTTCAGAATGACCTTATACTTAAATTTTTAGCACAAATAAATTGAACAAAAGTCGAAAAAATTATGGTACGTTTGTGTGCTGACTGTAAATACCTGGTATATATATATATATATATATATGTATATATATATATATATATATATACATGTAGAAGAATTACTTAAGATATTCAAATAAATCATTGATGTGTGTGTGTGTGTATTTATATTGTCTTTATCTACTAAATATATTCACTTGCACAAATACTTATATATTGAGGTAGATACATGGATACACAGGTACACATACACACGCACGCGTCGATACACAAGATACAAATTTTCACATTATTGTGAATGAACTAAAACAATCAACAATATTTCTATCTTTTACCTGTTTATATCATTAATTTGTGTTTCTATTCTTTTGTTGAATACATTTAAAATATCCTGTTGAATAAGAAATTTGCATGGTTAATTGTCAACATTATTTAATAATCTTTTTTCAGTATTGATCTTCGATATCTTCATTTAAGAGTACACTTCTAAAGAATCATATTAAACTAACAAGTTACGTATAGCGCATACACAGAGTGAGTGTGAATTGTTTTCTTCATTTGAAGGTTATTCTACTAATAAGTAATATAAATTGAAACAGTAAATTCGATTTTATGTCTATGTACTTTTGTAAGATGTATATTAATGTCATTAAAATTTACTATCTATTAAAGGATAATGATTCTTGGAAAGTGTTTTAGTCACAATAAAGGAAGTTCTATCTGTGCTAAACAACAGTTAATTATATTATTTATCTTGTGAAATAGTGTACTGATGTATAATAGCTTATAATCAAATGAAAAATAAACATTATTAATTATGTGCCTTCATTTTTACGTTGCATGAGTCTCATCAGTTGGATTCGTTCTGGTGTTCCCCTTATGGATATATATTCAATAGTTTACTATAGAACAGAAATAAATGTATTAATTGTTGAAGAAAATGGGATATTCTACTACACTACCGTTTAGATATAACGGAATTTATGCAAATCAAACGTTTAGATGTAAAATTTTTATTAAAACTAATCCTAACGATGAAAATTCTTATAATCCCATTATCCTACCAAACGAACTGCTTCAAACTTCTTCAGAGAAATAGTCAACACTGGCTGCCTGCTTGAATATCTGGGCTACCTGTTCCTCCGATCTAGATATTTCATCAAGTTATCTGTTTTCTTGTTTGTTTTAGCACATCATTATGTCTATTGTGCTCACAATCTATTCAGCCGCGTTTATGAAAAGTTTACAACCTTTCGCTTTACGGGATACAAAAAGGTACAATCAGCGTCATCATGGTGATTGGCAATATGCATTGAAACGAATAAATATTAATCAAATGTGAATTACCGAACTCTTAACATCTAACTGGTCATCATTGGAAATTTATCGTCACAATCGATCAAGATATAAGAGAAGGAAACTTGTTGAAATACTTCATGCTGAGAATTCTATATTGTACCAAAAATATAATGTTGAATAAAGCTTCTAATAAATAAATAAATAATCAGAAGTACATAACATGAGATGACTTCAAATATAAGTTTTGCATCTGACGTCTTCTGTATACTTGAGAGCCCATTTCCGTCAAAATGTTTGTTTAAATTTTAAGGAATGTTTAAAGAAATCAAATGTTTATTTATCTATTCCAATTTATACTGAATTCAGTTATCTGAAACGTTATTGATGTTACATGTGAAACAATCTACTTATTTCTTATTTACTTATCTGTCATTTTTAGTTTACATTGTATTCTACTATCCAATTATTATGAAGTAATAAGTGTAGATGACTGTCAAGATGAAATTATTCCAAGTTTTGTGGCAAATAAATTCTATAGAATAATTTACGGGACAACTATGGCGTATTCTTCAAGCTATGGGATTGGAACTATCTTAAAAACACAAAAGAAATAGTTGAGTTCTGTTATCTTATATGTAAATAAACTCACTGTTCGATTGTCTGAGAATAACATTGAAGTTAAATGACTATTCAATTTTGAAATAAGTTTACGATCGTAAAACTTAATGACAAATATCTAGTATTATAGAATAAATGAGTAATGGGAAACAGTGTAATCCGGGACCTAAGTTTCGTCATGTTTGAGACTCGTCAGCCAGTCTGGTGGAAATTCAATTAAAATATCAACAACAAGATAATCCAAACCATTACGAAAACACTCATCTAATTTTATGTCAATAAGTTACGATCACTTACAATTATGTGAAAAGTATAAACTTCAAGTCATATTTGGGCAAATAAAATTACATCTTGTTTGTCTTAAAGTTAGTGCAATGTTATTACGAACTAGATCCAACGGTATGAGTGGTAAATTTCTGGCAGTGTTGCATGAGACAAATTTTTATCTTGCCTAAACAAAGAACTGAAACTTTGAAACTTGATATTACGTGTTCAAATCTCTCAAGTAGCACCATTTACCTCAAGATTGTATGTACATTTTTCTGACTAGTGACAAATAACCTGAAACCTCGACAGAAGATTTCCTGCTGACTATCATCAACCACTTAACAGTCTTTATAGTGTTTCTCGGTATCCTATTAGTTGATATTGATATTAAAACGCAATTGTATCCAAATTACCAGAAAATAAATCAACATGCAAGTGTTATGTCTTTTTGCCCCGTTAATTACCACGTAACTGACCACCAATTTGAAAGCAACTTATAAAATCTTAGTACTATGCCAAACCCATGACGTGTTGACTGATACGAGTAGCGTAGAGTCAACTCTGAGTCCTTATTAGTTCTTCAGATATACTTGATTTATATACGACCATTAAATAGTCAAAAGTGGCTGTGAGTGTGAGGGACTGTAACTAATAGATTGAGAATGATTTCAGAATAGTAAATCGTATAATAGTAGTCAATAGATCAAATAAAAGTGTATGGCAAAGGAAATATAAATATATATGATGTAGTTACTTAACAGTTATACAATAAAAATATATATAATAACATTTTATAAATAGTTCCCGGGAGTTACCCATAATTTATTCTTCTTTAGATATAACAACAAGTAACGTTCATCTCTTAAGATTAAACTTTTAAAGTATACACTTAGTTCTTCATCAGTATCAAACAATGAGTACTGCGAACAAATGATTATGACCTCAAAAATAATAAATTAATTTTGTCCATTATTTATGTTGCAAAATTAATGTAAGCTCATTTTGTGCAGTCATAATTCAAGCGATTAATCAACGGAATGTTTAAATAATCGATACTTTGTTACCCGACAGGAAACCTACGACTTAAGTTTCGTGTTATTTGATATTGATCAGCAATGAATACCCGTAATTGGAGTAATAATACACATATTGTACTTTTTTGCTGTAAAATATAAAAATACGAAACGACAGTGCTATTATATATATATATTTTTCGAATGTTGTTTTGAGTTCCAGATGTTCTTCAGTTTTAAATATGCTGCTCTTGCTTTTCCGATCCGCGCCTTCACATCTGCATCGAATCCACCGTGCTCATCAGTGTTGCTGCCCAGTTATGTAAAGGTTTTCACGTCTTTCAAATCTTCTCTGTAAAGTGTGTTGTATCGGAGAATCTTGCATTTCCCTTTGTGTATGTTGAGACCTACTGCTACTGAGGCTGTTGTTACTATGGTCTTATGAAGTTGGTTATTGTATACATTTGAACTATGAACTTACTCATGGAACTGATAAAAATTTTGAAAATTCATTCAGAATTCTACATTCAGTGATCTAAAGTTACTGGAGTCTTTTGTACAAATTATTATTAGTATCCTGATGGCATATGAAAAAAGTAATTAGACGGCTTGTTAATATGTTAGGATTTATCAAGTTTTCTTTCGTTGAAAACCTCAGTATTTTCAGCATAAATACCCATACATTAACTTTATGTTGTTTAAATGCAAATCCATTAAGAATTCAACAAATCCGTATTATCATCTGGTGACCATATGTCTGGAAAATTTAATCTGTTTGAATATTTAAATTCTATAAAAGTACCGATTGTCCTTTATATTACTACAGGCATTAAAACAAAAAAGGAACCTAATTATTATATAAACTTACTGATTAAGTGATTATTAATTGGTACAGATATCTTTTCTTTTAACTTCATCTTTAGCATCTAAAACCCATTTTCGGGAATTAGTTTACTCCCAATGTTTAGTGTTTTGAATTTCGGACATTCATGGTAGTAGTAGTAGTAGTAGTAGTAGTAGTAGTAGTAGTAGTAGTAGTAGTAGTAGTGGTAGTAGTAGTAGTAGTAGTAGTATAGTGAACGAGAACACATATAGTAACAATGGAATGTATTTGAATACAAAATTACAGAACATCTTAGCAGAATCTGAGGACCATTCAGTGAATACTTCATCTGCAAAGTATCAACGAATTATCTCAGACTTTAATGTTCCTTCGTTTCCACACCAATCACTCTCTGTTCTCGTTCTCTTTTCTTCGATTTTCTTAACCTTCTGCCGACACTAATTTCACTTTCGATTGGTGATACATACTACTTATATCTGTCGACATCAGCAGCACATACCACAGTAGTGGTAGTAGTAATGTGGCGTGAGCTACTTATATCTACATAAGTAGTATAACAATTGATAGTCAGGAAGAGAATGTATTTCAGTAGAATATCGAGAAAGAAAGAACAGGAACGGAAAGCAATCGGTATAAAAATGCAGGAACAATGAATGATGGACTGATACTTTGCATATTAAGTATTTACTGTATTGTTCCCAGATTTTAGTAAGACGTTCCGTAATTTTGTGTTCAAATACATTCGATTGTCCCCATTCGTGTTCTTGTCCACTACAGTGGTAGAAGTAGTAGTAGTAGTACTATTTATTATTTTTATTATTATTTTATAAAATCTAAACTACAAGTGTTATGAAACGATTGTTAAAATTTTCCAACTAAAAATAAAATTAGAATAAATATATTTGTTAATCTAAATAGATAAATTGTGTTAATTATGCATGTGTATAAATGATTATTTTATATAATTACTATACTAATCAGTGAATAAACTTATATACTAGGTCCAATTTATAGAATACTATTGCAATTAGATAAGGTCATTTATTCATTATATTCCATTCCCCCCTACCACCAGACAAAAATTGTTAATTAATTAAAAATGGGAGGGGGGAAATTTAATTTGGTTATATTAAATAAAATTTACATTGATATGTAATATTATCTAGTCCTCTTAAAGAATAATAATAATTTATGTGGACAACTATGGGCGTCATGAAATCTACTTACTAATATTAAGATCAATTTATTGTAACCAACCAACCACGATGTTTATTAAAAGTAATATATGATCATGCTATGTTGTTTATTTATACATAAATGTTTACTTTATTCATCCTATATATTATATATAGATAGTATAATTATATACAATCATGCTTACTACTAATACTCCACTCAATTTACTCTCACCATTCCTTTACACTACTTTTTTTCCAGAGTAAATACATTTGTGAAATATTACACTAACCGATCAAATTTTATTTTGTATAACTTAACTTGAATCGGATATATATATATAAAAGCATGAACCACTAAACGAACACGCATATTAGTGTATACATTTACGTGAAGGCATAGTAACATTACATTTATTGAGAATAAATGGACATTGACATTTGAAATTTATGTTAGCACGTGTATATATCTGCATATTGTATGTATACATATGTGTAGGTATAGAGAACACATATGAATATTACACTACTCCTTTGATCTTTCCGATTCGGTATACATAAATAAAAATGTAAATAATGTGATGCTAATTTTTTTTCTTGTTTCATTAAAATAATTCCATTCTTGTTTTTTTTGTTCTTTCCTATTCTTGCCTTTTTTTGTTTTGTTTTTCCGTTTAGAGATATTTATCTTTAATAATAAATATGATAAGGTTTAAATGTTTATTTCACATTATGGGTTGTTGTTGTTGGTTCAATATTACTATGTTCTTATGATTAAAAATTTGTTTGTTTATTTAAGTAGTATCTTTCTTTTGTAGTGTTAGCGAATATCTTTAAAGTTATATTACCAATGAAGCTAATCATAATGATAATAATGGCTAAAAAATGAACCCAATACACTCTTTATTCGATCTCATATACAGTGGTGAGTGTAGATACTTTAGATGTGTTACATTTGAAATAAATATCTATCCGTTACTTCTTACACATCTTGAGTAAGCATCAGTTAGTGATTAAATTAACTTATTATTAGATTGTAACTGTCAGAGAAATCTGAAGTATTATTGACTAAATCAGATTGTATTAACAAAGTGTCAGTCTCTTGTTAGCAAACTTTTCTGTGAATGGTATACTTCCAAAAGATCATTTCCAAAGGATTTTGTATTTGCTCTTTATAGCTTTAGTTCTTCCATACCATACGACGTAACTGTTTTAGACTACATGTGCCAGTTATTTTTTTTAACAACCATACAACGTTTACGGAGACGATCAATATTTGACTCAGCTTAGTGATAGTCGGAGTTTACTGAGTGAATTTTACAGCCAATGTTGATCTTAAATAATGAATTAAATTCATACAAATTCTCAACCTCTGAAATTTAGTAGTACTGCATTACTTACATACTTATACCTGTCACCTCTCGTTGAGCATAGACTGCAGAACAGGATCGTCCAACCTACTCTGTCTTGAGCTCTCCTTTACACTTGTTCCTGATTGTTATTCAATCTTTTAATGACTGCCTCCAATTCCTAGAACAATGTATGCTTTGGCCTTCCTCATTTACTTTCTTCCTCTACATTCCAGGTTGGGGCTTGTCTCGTCGTGCAGTTTGACGATTTGCGTAATGTATGTCCTATCAATTTCCATCGTCTTTTCCTAATTTCTTCTTCAGCTGGAAGCTGGTTTGTTCTCTCCCACAGAAGGCTGTTGCTGATGGTATCCGGCCAATGGATATTGAGTATCTTGCGTAAACAACTATTTATAAATACTTGTACCCTCTTGATGATGGTTGTAGTAGTTCTCCAAGTTTCATCTCCGTACATTAGAACCGTCTTGACGTTTGTATTGAAGATTCTGACTTTGATATTGGTTGATAGTTGTTTTGAGTTGCATATGTTCTTCAATTGTAGGAATGCGGCCCTTACTTTGCCAATCCTTGCTTTACGTCTGCATTAGATCCTCCACGTTCATGGACGATGCTGTCTAGGTACGTGAAAGATTCCACCTCTTCCAGAGTTTGTCCATCAAGTGTGATCAATTTGGTTGGTGTTCTCTGTGTTGTATTTGAAGATCTTGCTTTTCCCCTGTGTATGTTGAGGCCCATTAATGTAGAGACTGCTGCCACACTGGTTGTATTGACCTGCATCTGTTGATGTGCATGAGGTAGAAGGGTCGGGTCATCTGCGGAGTCCAAATCAACTAATTGCATCCAAGCTGTCTATTGTATTCCTTGCTTTCTTTCATATGTGTAGGCCTTCATAATCCAGTCAACCACCAGTAGAAATAGAACGGGGGAGAGAAAGCAGCCTTGTCTGACTCCGGTCCTTAATTGAAATGTATTTGTCAGCTGTCCTCTATACACGACTTTTCACTGTAGCCCTTCTTATCAATTCCGGAAGATGTTGGGGACTTTCTTAGGTACTTTATAGTGTCTATGAAGTTTCCATAATTTTCTTCTATCCACACTATCAAACACATTCTCATAGTCAATGAAGTTTATGTATAGTGATGAGTCCCGCCCAACTGATTGTTCAACGATGGTTCTTAGTGCCGCATTTGGTCTATGTACGACCAATCCCTACGGAATCCAGCCTGTTGACCTCGAAGTTGGGCGTCTATTGAGTCCGATGTAGCAGCACTCTGTTGAAAACTTTTCCTGATATCGATAATAGCGTGATGCCTCCGTGGTTTTCACATTTGCTCAGATCTCCTTTCTTTGGTATCTTGATGCAGTATCATTCTTTGAAGTCTGTCGGCGCTTATTCTTCCTCACAAATCTCCCTGAATAGAATATGGAGCATTTTAGCAGTTATTTCTATGTCCGACTTCAATATTTCAGCCGGTTTGGTGTATGATATTTATGTTGACACATATAAGTAGCATGTAGCACCATACGTAAGTAGAATGCCTAGGAACAGAAGATTGAGAAGATTCAGTTGAAGAAAACAGAAAGTAACTGTAACAACAGCAGAACTGAAACAATCGGGAAGTATTTAAAGGACAACTGGTGAAAGATGTGCCAATTATATGTTTAATGTGTAATTTTTATATTTTACGAAAGCACTCTGTTTTTTGCACTAAAATATAAATTAGTCTTCTCTACCTGACTTTTCGTTCACTGTACTTGTGTGTTGTCTGGCCTTGCTGCTCTCCCACCGTTGATTTGTCTGATGGCTATCCTGATTTCTTTGATCGTTGGTAGAGTGACGTTTATAGGAAGGTGTGTGTGCTGCTTCGATGTCCGGTTATTTCAGTGGAGCTGGTCTGTTCAAGAGCTCCTTAAGGTGTTTTACCCATCTATCCCTCTGTTCTTGAATCTCAATGATTGTCTTGCCCTCTTTGTCCTTGACTGGTCTCTGGTTTACCATGATTTCCTGTCAGCTTCCTCACCGTGTCACATGGTTATTTGATATTTCCTTCTCTTGAAGCTTTTTCTGTTGTCGTTGCTAGCGCTTCCGTGTGTTTCTGATTGTCGGCTCTAATGCTCTTCTTCACTTGCTTGTTTGCTTCAGTGTATACAGCTTGTGCCTTGACTCTCTCTGTTCTTGTTCGGCTGTTGTTAACTTCTGTCTTCTTGTTCTTCCTTTCTTGAATCTTGTCCAGGTTTTCCATAGGGATCCATTCCTTATGTTGATACTTGTTGAGGCACAGAACCTTCTGACACGTTGAAGTCAGTACCTCTTTGATCCATTTCTAGTTGTCCTTCATAGTAATTTCTTCTTACTTCTGTCGATCCCGTAAGGCGTGAAACGTGTTGTTGAGAGTTATCTTGAATTCGTTCAGTTTGATAGTATTAAACCTTTGTACTATTGTTTCCCCAGCTGTCCAGTGTTTCTTTAGCTTTAGTTTCATCTTGGCCATAACCAGGTGGTGATCTGAATATATATCAGCTCCTCTGCTGCTTCTCACGTCTTCCATTGACGTTGTGAATTTTTAGTGATGCAAATATGACCTATCTGATTCTCTGTAGTGTGAAGCAATGAAAGCCATATAGTTTCATTTATGTGTTTGTGTGGGAATAGTGTGCCACCTATAACCAATTTGTTGGATGCACATAGACTTGCAAATCTCTCCCCGTTTTCGTCTATTTCTTTCAGTCCATGTCGTCCCATGATAACTTCATATCCGTTGTTGTCCATCCCGAGTTTGGCGTTAAGTTCTCCCATCAGAATGGTTAGGTCGTCTTCTAAGCACTTCTCCACGATCGACTGTGGCCCCTCGTAAAATAGGTCTCCATCGTCGTCATTGCTATGATTGAGGGTGCATACCACTGAATAACATTCATTGTAATTCTGTTTTTCTTTGTTTTGAAGAATGCTTTGACGATTCTGGATCCATACATTCCCAATCACATAAGTGCTTTTCGTGCTTCTTTGACAGTATCAGTGCAGCTCCTTGTGTGTGTAAACCGTTTTTTCTTCATGGCCCGAGTACAACGTTAACTGTTCTGAGGCTAACCTTTTCTGTTCAGCCTGGGTCCAATGGGTCTCACTTATTCCAAGAATCTCAAACTTGATGTTCACCCCGAAACTCGAGCCCAGTACCGTTCATTTCAAATACCATAGCGTTATCCACTTAGCCACTGAGTCCTGATAACCACCTACTTGCGCAACGGGGTGAAGTTTTAAATTCAATTAATGTTGTTTACTTGTATCTTTCCATTGTTATTTAGGACTGCAATTGATCATCTCCTGTTGGCATATGTGCATCCTGTGCGGATATCCAGCTGACGAGTCCCATATAGGACGAGACGCGCTTCCTGGATTCCACTGCTAACCACTATCCATATTTGCTAATAAAGCTTGCGACTTAAGGCTATATCAACGCAATCCGTACACGATGCACATATGCTAACAAGAGACTGACCAGTTTCAGTCTTAAATAACAATGGAACGATACAAGTAAACAATACCAAGTGAATTTGGAAAGGATAAATTTTGTTTTGTACTGTTCTATAATTTTATTATTTATATTATATCAATAAACTAAAATATTATGAATTCAGTTTATAACAACTACAAAATAATACGATTCACTTAATTGTTATGCTCAGAAACAATATCAGTCATTTATATATCTATTGTATACTTGACAATAGCTGACTTAGTATAAACATAAGTTTTACAAAGATATTCTCTAATTGAGGATAAAATAACTATCTAATATATATTTCTTAAAAAAATATCTTCAATAGTTCTCCAAATCATATCAGTTCATAATGGAACTCCGTTTCAAATACAGCAATATTATGTACTACTGTATTCATAAGGAGATTCAGGAAAAAAAAAGAAAAAAAACAAGAAAGAAAGAAAGAAATCCGCTTTCAATTGAACAATCATCAAAATACAAACGAAACTATTGAACCTTATGAATTAATTAAAACAAAATTCATTGAAATAGTTTCGGTGTGTTTATCAATAAGAATTGTCAAATAATAATAATAATAAAGACAAATGAGTGTTTCATGCAACGGAGAAGAAACAATAATAATAAATTCAAACTATTGAAATTTATTATTTCTGCGGGAATCTAGACAAATAGATTAAAGATTAAAGTTAACTTGGTAAATAATCATATTGTATCTGTATATTTTTCTTGAATAATTTGCAGTGAATACAATGTATAATAAGTGACTATTATATTATTGATATATAGTGTCTATTTATGTATATAAATACAGGGGGAAAATAAAAGAAATCAAATAATGAATGAATAAGTATACAAGCACTTGAATGTTACTGTTTCTGAGTTCATATTTATGTATGTGTATACATGTCAAGTGCAAAGTACACTATTAACACAAAGTCGGTTTTTGACAGGTGTCTGGATGATTTTATCAACTATTATATAAATTACACTCACATATACATACATACATACATATATATACACAAATTACCATGAAAAAAGGAAGGCAAATATCAGCTCTAATATCTATAAAATCATAAATCTTTTAATCAGAGAATTCGATACAAAAACAGAAATAATAATAATAAGAAAGTACTGTTTATTTTCATAGGGAACTTTTTGACCACCAACGTTGATTTAACCAACATTAAAACAATAAACTCGGAGATTATTTCTCTCTCTCTCTTTTTTTTCTCTAACCCAGTTCCAAGTAAGATAAAGATTAGTTTTTTTCAAAAATAAAAAAACCACACCACATAGATACAAAAATTGATTTCTTCTTGTATATTATTTTTGGTAGTTTTTTTTCTCTTGTAAACTTTTATCAGAATGTTAAAGATCTCATCGTACGATTTGCTTAAATTTCATTGTACCACATATAAAAAACAAACATGACATTGAAAATGATAAGTAAAGCTATAAATTTCTTTTATTCTTAAAGATAATTGTAAAAGATTAAGAGAAAAGTGTAATATTTTAGTATTTATTAGTAGTAGTCAATTTACTGATTGAAAAATGTAATACAGAGTGTATTTAATTACATTGTAACCATATTGAATTGTAAGGAAAACGTAAATTTTTAGCTGCTTAGGTCAAAATTTTTGATAGATGCGTTGGGTTTTTATGAAAACAAACAAACAAACAGGTCCCTATCATCTACTTACACGAAACACAAACGTAAAGTTATAATGTTCTTCAGTAATCGTAATTATTCTGTTTTCTTCTTAATAATAAAAGACCAGTTATTACTTAGAGAATAAATTCGACTTGAACGATCGGATTTTTCGAAAACTCAACAAAACAATATTCGGAGGAAGAAGAATAGAAGTCACTACACAAATAGGAAAATTGACTAGTTCATCTACTTGACATTTGATTTATAATATCACCAATTGTTTTCGTAAAAACAATGAGAAAAAGTAATTTCTCCAGTAATAACTCAATTGGGAACACAAATAAAAGATAAGTTTAGACAAGGATAAGTTATTGTTAACAACTGAACGAAGTCAGTGTTTTATTTGGCTCATAGACTACGTTTCAACGAGTTTGAGTTATTTTTTCTACATTTCATTACTAGATATGCTCTTAATGTTTAGTTTACTCAAAGTGTATTTTTCTGAAATCATTGTAATGTTGAGCCGAGTTTTTTCTTGTTTCCATAAGTCAATCAGTGATTTGTTAAACTATTAGATATTTATTCAACATAGGAAGTAAAATTTATTCACAATTGATTGATCACTGGGTGGTGATCAATGTCATGTATGTCAGGTCCTTCTTGGTGCCGATTTAATGCTATCAACCAAGTTTTAATGTAGCCACTAGTCTAGATGACTTGATATTGCGTGCACATTGTTGAGCATTTGATCTGCTTTAAGAAGAACCCGACACATGATACTGATCACCATTCAGTGATAAATCAATTGTGAATACATCTCAGTCCTACAGATCAGTAGCTGGTCGGATAGCCAAATGGTAACATCTCTGACTGTGAAGCTGGGTGACATAGGATCAAATCCGTCAAGGAGCATCAGTTCCCGCAAAATTACAGACACACCTTTCTAACGAGTGCCAAATAGTACGAAACCCGGGTTCACGGTTTCCTGTTGACTATCTCCAATCACTATCTTAAGTAAGATTTAATTCTACCTGATTTTTTAAAGTATTAGACAAATACAAAATGTCTTCAATATACACATAAAGATAGCGTAACTAACTTGAAATTCTGATGATAAGTGCACAAAAAATCCGCCATAAGATCTTATGTTGAGTGATTTGTTTAACTCAGTTTACAGAGTATATAAGTGATATGTATAGAGATTTTTCATTTTGTAGACTGAATTTAACTACTTAGTGAGTAAAATGAGAAGGAACTGGATATTAGATTTATTTTAGTATGAAACTGATTCTCAGTAAACATCTATATCTCTATCAGTAATAGAGTTTAGAAATTTTAGGCATTTTATCAAACATATTACCTTAAAATCACTGAATTCCTATCTAATAATTTACATATTCAGCTTTGATTTACTTCAATATTACTTTTAATAACTTCACTTAAACAGTTGATTGACTTTTACAATTATTAGTGGTCGATAGCATTCGATCTGCACTAAGAAGGACTAGACACGCATGACATTGATCGCCACCCAGTGATCAATCAATTGTGAAATTATTAGTGTGTTAATTTAACATTTGCATCTAATAATTGCCTATTTATTATTCGAAATGTTTATAGTTTTAAACTGTTTATAAAATAAAATAAGAGAAACATTGAGATAGGGTTAATTTAACTTACTCCATAAAAAAGAAAAGATGAAAGAATGAAGAAATATCTAAATGGGAATATATTTAATTTCTCCAACAAATATTTCTATTCTTATCTTGGTTGTATAAACCTACCAAGTAACATTTTATTGTGTTAATCATGAACATTTCGAATATAGACCACCTAGTTAAGGTTGTGAAAGGAAACTTTCTAAAAATATATATATACAGTGGATTAACTTGATAAAATAAACATCCTACTAACTGTGATTGGTACCCTACTCAAATTGTGCAAAATATCATATTGTTTACGAACTAATTAAATAACATTACCAGATTAGTTCATTCTCTCTAATATCTTTGACTAAATACAAAATATCACACTTTGAATTACAACTAGATGATCATAGTTATAATGTGAATATAAAAGAAACAATAAACCAAATAGGAAGTAAAGGTTGAAATGTAATAACAACAAGAACACCTATGACAATTATCTGAATTTATAAAAATACACAAATAAACATAATGAATTAATCTTTAGAATTTTGTAGAATCTAACAACAAGAAATAATGGAAAATGACAAAATGTAAACAACAACAACAATAATAATAATAATAATCGTAGTAACCGATTCTCTCAATTTAGTCGGCATAATTATCAAAAGAAAATTATATCAAAGGAAACCGAATAGATAAATTTGTTAATATGCATAATGTGAACCATTTTCTACTTTAATAAATATATATATTTATATCTATGAGAAATTTATGTGAGTTTATACTTTAATAATGCTGGTCAATATGTTTTGTAAACAAATTTAAAGAGAACACAAACAGATATACATAAAAATGGAAGAGAAAACGGAACAAAAACACATATACATATATATAGTGACATTAACTGGATCTAGATAAACGCTTTACGAAGTACAAAATTACACAAATAAAATTAGTGTACACATGCAAATTTAGTGTATATATGGTTGAAAATAAATTGTGAGTAGTATAATACATGTTTATCATTTTATATATGTACATATGTTTATGTATAGTTGTGAGAAAGCAAGAAAAAAAAGAAGAAACTATTCCGCAAATAAAACTTCCTTTTTCCTGACTCACTTCTATTTATTAATAAATTAAAACAAACAAACAAACAAAAAAAAAATAGAATTTTGTTCTCAAATAAGCGTAAACAACAGTAGTAGTTTTCAATGAGTTTATTCATGTATTGCGCCAAACAAAAAAAAGAGATTAATTTATAACATACGTTTGATGTTGTTTGTTTTGTTTTGTTTTTCTATTATATATTTGAATTTCTATGGAATATTTATTACAAAATTGTAATTTGTGTATTGTACTGAATTATGAAAATGAATTTCATGTTTGCATGGTATTAAATGAAAGCCAATTAGAATAAATGAGTAGAATGAAAAGGTGATAAATAGCATCTCATGTTTTGTATGAATAAACACACCCTCCCCCCTCCACCTCTCTCTCTCTCTCTCTCGAGAGAGAACTAATCTATTTCAAATATTATTTTGTTTATTTATTGTTACTAACTATGATAAATAAATAAATAAATTTGTAACGTAGTTAGCTAACAAGTTGTATTTAGTTTCTCATGTGTTAATTTCGTTTTATTTATTCATTTATAAGATGATAAATCAAGTTTGTTTGCATAAATTTGTTGACTTATATAAGCTATTAACCCTTAAAATAAAATTTATTATTATACATTTGAATTGTATAATGATGACAATTTAATTGTTAGATAGTATTAACAATTATATATGTTAAACTAACTCGGTATTGAAAGATTGGAGACTAATGGTATATATATATTTGTAATAAAGGTTCTAACTGAAAGCTTGAAGATCTCAGTATTTGTGATGATAGAAATATTCTTAACTGTTGCGTAAAAATTACTGCATATACAACACTTTTAATTGTGTATTATAATGTATTCAATTAAAATGAACGTAATGCCAAATTCGGTAACACTGATGCGATCAAAACAAGCACTAAAAGCACTTATAGGATGGAAATCTCATGGACCAAGGATCATCAAATCCTCCTTCAATACAAAGAAAGAGGGCATTTCAATGAACATCATCCAATGCTATGCGCCTACTAACGACTACAATGAAGACGCTAAATACCAATTCTACGATAGGCTGCAGTCAATCTTTGAGAAGTGCCCAACAAAGGACTTGACCATTCTGATGAGAGACCTAAATTCTAAGGTTGGAATGGACAACACTGGATATGAAGATATCATGGGATGACACGGACTGGGAGATAGGAACGAAAGTGGTGAGAGATTTGCAAACCTATATGCCTTCAATAAACTGGTCATTGGTGACACTATATTTCCACATAAGCGCATTCACAAAACCATATGGACTTCACCGGATCACAAAACCAAACCGACCATATCTGCATCAACAGAACGTTTAGGAGGACGATGGAAGACGTGAGAACCAAAAGAGGAGCTGATATAGCATCAGATCATCATTTACTAGTCGCCAAGGTGAAATTGAAACTCAAGAACTACTGGACAACGGGGCGGACAATATCACAAAAGTTCAATACGGTTTTTCTTCGGGATACTGACAAACTCAAAAAATTCAAGATAGTCCTCAGCAACAAGTTCCAGGCCTTTCACGATTTACTCAATGGAGAAGGAACTACTATGGAGAGCAACTGGAAGGGGATCAAAGAAGCAATCACTTCAACATGCCATGAGGTTCTGCGCCACAAGAAGCACCATCACAAGGAATGGATCACTGTCGATACACTGGATAAGATTCAAGAAAGGAGGAGCAAAAGGACAGCAATCAATACCAGCCGAACAAGAGCAGAGAAATCCAAGGCACAAGCTGAATACACAGAAGTAAACAAACAAATGAAGAGGAGAATCAGAACCGACAAACGTAAATATGTGGAATATCTGGGAGCGATGGTGGAAAAGGTTGTAAGAGAAGAAAACATGAGACAATTGTATGATACGACAAAGAAACTGTCTGGAAATCGCCGCAAACCAGACCGACCAGTGAAAAGCAAGGAAGGCGAGGTAATCACCAACATTGAAGAACAGCAGAACAGGTGGGTAGAGCACTTCAGGGAACTCTTGAATTGACCAGCCCCACTGAGTGGGTTGGAGAATGACAGTCAGCGGCCTATGCTCCATTGGGAGTAAGTAATGCCAACTTTGTTGCCTAATTCGTTTTCCCATAAGAGGTATAGGGTATAGAGGGACTAATGGATAAAGGATAGCAAATTCATACTATGACTGAATAATTTCAAAGAAGATTATCAGATGAATAAGGTACAGTCGATAGCTGAAAGCGTAGTTATCAAGAAATAGCTGGTTCTGTGTCAAATAATTCAGAGAAATTTCAGAGAAAAGAATTTTTTCCAACAATCTTGTTTTTCAAAATTGCGAAGATTAAATAACTAGTAACTAGCTTTTTGAGCTGACGATATTGAGATATTCACTAAGTTTGATCGTGTTTGTTGCCGAACAACACATTATGGAGTAGATATGTCGAGCAGTGCACACAATATTGTTTTCCAGTCTATTTTGATATATGCCTTGATAGGATATTCCAACGTCATTGTAAGAAGAAGTAAACAAACAGTAGGAAGACAACTTTGATCACATTAAACATACGTTAGATGTCCATTCCCCGTTGAAACGTAAGCCTATCACTTAGCACCCTGTATTACTCCTAGTTTGCGAAACATAGATTTCGACGATGGAAATGATTTCTAGATTGTTGATATTACTTTTAAGTATTTCTCACGTTTAACTAGTAAGGATGATGTTAGAGGTAGGGTAACAGCTAGAGATGACAAAATAATCAATGAGATCATTGTCTTTTACCAACTACAGTAATTATGATTTATCTTTTAATGGTTGCAGGTAATTGAAAGCGAACTCTGAACTCAAGTTTCCCGTTAGTTGACACTCATCAGCAAAGGATACATGAAATATTGAGAGAACTGATGCATTGATTAGGACTTAAACCTACGTCAGCCGACCTCAAAGTCTGTGGTGTTACCATTGAGATATTTGGGCGGCAACAGTTCACCTACAGGACTGAGTTGCTTACATAAATTAATCACTAAGTGGCACCCAATTTCATATTTGTTTAGTCGCGAATGTTGATCACATCCTGTACTATCCATGCTCAGCTAAGATATTTAAAACAAGGCCTGACATCGGTCCAGGAACTAAGTTAATTCATGTCGTAAGGCACAAATATCCGTAAATCAAGCTTAGGGAACTTCGAAAATCAGAATCTGTGATACTGGAGTAATATTGCCCATTCTTTATCGTCATTTTAAGTATTAGTTCATAATTCTTATTCCTTAATTATATCTGATCTTTCAGAATCTCATTTCACACGTTAAATTCTCCCTACCAATGGTAATAGTATTATCTTTCGTCTTACCAATTCCTCCTTCGTTTTCCTGTCAGTTAATACTTTATTTCTATTCGACTAACCAAACTGTAACCAAACAGTTAAAAACCCAGATAGAACTGAACAGATATTGTACCAAAGTATAGGACTCCATAGCAATGTGCATTTGGAACTCGCTCCACCAATCTAATCCAGGAGCTTTTAGCAATGTAGTGAATTAGTTTATGTTTCAACCATCCGTAGCAATAGATTATATCTATTTTATTTCAGTTATAGATAAATAGCAACTCTTTCGGATTCTCACTACAACGTTTAGAATTCTTTTCCAAGTTGGTCACATGTAGGTACTCGACTATTATTATTATTATTACTAAGATGGAAAATCTAATTTTAGCATAAAACATCTGTTCAGTATTCAAGATTCTATATTACAGTCTAATTAAAGCAACTTCATAATGTAAACTATTTTTCATTTGAAACATTTCCACATTCATTTCATCCTAGTAAATAAATTCATCCCATTGACAACCATAAATTGATCTAGTATCATACAATTTATATCGTATTATCACACAAGACTTAGATACATAAATTTTACAACTATCTATTTCATTAATAATTAAGTTACATTATGTTGTTTCTAACTCTAAATTGAACAACTTGCACACTGACTGATTATCATTATGATGGATTGTTATCTTATGTCGGAGATTAGAAAAAAACAAAAAGAAATAAGTCACTATATTTTGAAAGACAAATCATCAAACACTAAGTGTATTCACAAACAATAAGTGTATACTTTTTATCATACTCTTCTGTTTTTCATTAATATGCTAATTTGTATAATTTTGACTCATTTTTAAATCATATCCTATCACATTAACATTAGTTTAAAGCTCTTCCTATCCTCTTAGAATACGTTATCAATTGACCAGTTAACAGTAATAACAAAAAGAAAGGAGAGAACAATAACAATGAATTAAAGGTAGATTAAAAGATAATCATTGAAAGTACAGAATAAAATAAAACATACCATCTTGTCCGATGATAAATGTAATCTATTTTAACACTCTCAAGTATATGGTAAATCTAATATGGATGGTTTCTGTGGTTTCTATCAGGTGATATAAAATTCTATTTGTACACAATTAATGGTACATTGTTGAAGGTGTTGCATTCACTATAGTAAATAGTTTAATGAATGAATATTTGTATACAATTTAATACTGGTATGTCAAACTTTATCTACACTAAATATATTACTAATGTAGTTCATACATTTCTATATCTGATAATGATGAATAAATTTATGTTATGAAAATTAGATTTACAAATCAATTTATCATTAGTTAATTGATATTGTAAAGTAGCTTAGTTGAAAAACAATATGGTTTCTAAGAGAAGTGCTGATTGAATTGAAGTTATTATGCAAAAAGATAAATAAACTATGAATTGAAAGGAGTTAATTATATCTAACTAAACAATCACTTTTCTTTACAACTAATATATTATCTTTTAAATAAGTTACTGGTGGTCCATATAACTGAAACGTTCTGTTTGCTAATTAATGGTTAACTAGTGGTTAAGTGCTCGCGCGTGAAACCAGTAGGTCCTGGGTTCGAATCTCGCAGGGGGCGAGGTCGTGGATGCGCACTGCTGAGGAGTCCCACAATAGGACGAAACGGCCGTCCAGTGCTTCCAGGTTTTCCATGGTGGTCTAGCTTCAACTGACTCATGATCTTAACCATTGAAATTACTACAATCTCCACAAAAAACCCATCTGATGTTAATAAAATGTTATTTACATTAATTTTCTGAGATAAATAGGTATGTACTCTTACTATAGACAATATTATTTATGAAATCAATTTTCACTGATATATTTCAAGTGGTTAATTTTTTCGAAAACTTTGAATTCTAAACACCGGAACAAAGATCTGACTAAGGGTAGATATCCATAGTTTACTCTAATTACCTGAGAAAAGATTATGTGATATAACAATATCGCCATTCAAGATAAGTTTTATCGTTAAACTGAGCTTAAAAATTAATTGGACAAACCAATGAAAATCGTCAATAAATAAATATCTCAATAATTGAAATCATGGGTCAATTGAAGCTGGACCACCATGGAAAACCTGAAAGCACTGGAAGGCCGTTTCGTCCTATTATGGGACTCCTTAATAGTGCGCATCCATGATCCCGCCCCCACCCCGCGAGATTCTAACCCAGGACCTATAGGTTTCACGCGCGGGTTCTTAACCACTAGATCACTGAACCGGCATCCAACGGTGTTAATGTCTGACTTCAACCAATCCACGAAGTTGCTCCACCGTACACCATTGTCTGCAGTGAGTTGACATCTCACAACAGACCTGGTTGAACTCCACTGGTAACGGCTTGTCACTAGAACTCCAGAAAATACCTCTTGAAGTCGATAACTAGTGAGCCATCCAGTGCTTCCAGGTTTTTCACGGTGGTCTAGCTTCAATTGACTCATAATTTGAACTATTGAGACTTATAAATATCTCTACAAAACCCCTTCTGAAAATAAATATCTAAGAAGATCTTTATTGTAAAGAAGTGTAATACCGGTGTAGGTCTAACAAAAGAAACTGAATTCAATTAATTAAACGAATCATAAATTTTTTTCAATCGAAAATCCCCAATGATAGAAATAATACATTTTCATGAAATATTTCAATTTAATACAGAAATTTATTAAGTTAAATCATTTAAAGGATTTATTATGAATGATTGGAATTAGTTAAATATGCCTAATAGATTTGAATGTAAATATGAGTTTTATAATAGTCAGTTACAAACTATTGATTGCGGATTCTTAATCTTTCCCATATTGTTTGTTAAATTTAAATAGCAATGGTTATCAACGTTCAGCTTAGAATATTCGTGTTTATCTCTTTCATAATTAATTAAGAAATTCTATGAATTCAAATCACTCAATACGGAACATTGTTTTTGTATTATAACAGTTGACCTAGTAATAAGATTTATTATGCAGTTTCTCTTCAAAACTAACAAATACTCAGATACTTTGAACAATGACTTCAACAACAAACTGATATCATTCAAATTACTATAATATCCACAAAACCCCTTCTGATATCATTAAATGGAAGTAGCTATATGAAAAGCTGAAACGCTCTATCTTTTCCTAGAAACAGCTAAAGAAACAATGAGCCCAAAGATCGGTAAACACAATAATCATTGAATTCAAATGAAAAAAACAATGAACTAAAAGAATATTAGATGACTATTTCGTTCAAGTTTAATATTTATTAATAAGTTTGATCCACGACATCATATTAGATCAGGTCAAGAACCATTACAGATAGAAACTAGACAGAATCATAAGGATTCTGTAATTCAATTAATCAACCTACCAATTTTCAGTGGATCTTTAAAAAAATGAAGTAAACTATGATAAATTGGGAAAAAAACAAAGATGTAATCAAATAATGTATTTGATAAATAAATGTATAACAATATGACTAAATGTAATCTGTTAATTTATCCATACATACATATATGTATATAGAAATAACTGGAAATATATAATATCTACCTGTATACACCAATGCGTTCATATTAGCTTGCTTGCTTCCTTTAGCTCTTGACTGTTGATACCTGCACATAATAGTGCACAAAAATATGTGCATATGTAAATATCAATGATCTATTCAAAAACAATAATAATATTTATTTACTACTGTTTTTTAAATTTCAGTAGTCCATATTCATCGTCTTTTCTCAGTTTCTATTGGTTTGCTCACCCTTAACTTTTTTAATGCATGTAAATTGTGCATACCTTTGATATATATATATATATATATGTAGAGAGAGAGAGAGAGAGAGAAAGTGCAAAACGGTTTCTATCAAATAAACATGAAAAGTGTGTGTGTGTGTGTGTGAGTGTCGGGTGTTAGGTTTTTTAATTTTATATTAATCTTTTAGTCATTTAACGCTTTTATGGTATTATCAAATTAATAAAGTTGATTAATCTGAAATTCATCTTCATATTCTTCTCTCTGTTTTTCTTTTCCTCAGTTTTATCTATTATCAGTAATACATGAACACCAATAATAATATTATTATTATCAAATAGAAGAACAGTACCACTAACAGTTCTAATTCAGTCTCTATAATTTAAATGTTAGAAAAATAATGCAGTGTTATATAGTGAGAATTCTTCTTTCACAAACGCGGCATCATCGTATTTAACGCTCTGATCATTGTAAGATGAATAAAAGAAAGTGTTAAGTAAGTTTACGTATCAATTCATACATTCTACTGGCAAACTACATTATACACATATATAACCTATATGTATGTATGTAAATTACAATACCTATCACAGCAACTGTGCACTTTTTTCTATTTCCAACTGTAAACTATTTTCGAACAGTGTTCCCTATTCATTTTTTTTTAAAAAAAGAAACGAGTTCTCTTTTAGCCGAATACATAAACTGAAATGAACAAATAAAGACTATATTTATATATTTTTGCTTCGTAAAGAAAGAGAAAAGAGTATGATTAGTGAAGTTAGAGACTTGTTTTATCTTTCTCCTTCTTCTTCTTCTTCTTCTCCTTCTCCTACTATTATCACCACTATTGTTTCTACTGTTATAATGATTATTCTAAACATGATTTCATCTTGAATTAAAAGTGTCTGAACAAAATTTTGTATTGTTTTTTTTTCTTTATTCTATTTTCTTTTAGTTAACTTGGTAAACGACATCAACATCGACAGTAATAATGATAATAATAACAAAAATAATTATAACGAGATAACAAAAGTCAAACGCATACCATTTCATTTGGACAACCTGTATATACATATTGTATAGTATATAAATAGACATAATATATGTATATATGATTAGTATAGTCATGCATGTATTTATGCATAAATGACTTCTATTTATTACTCATTTTTTTCTATCTTTAAAAAAAGAAGTTAACACAGAATATTATAAATCACTTTTTACTATGTCAAAATTATTAATAACAAGAAAATTGAAGATAATTATGAATTTTTCTTAATATATATCGAATAGATTACGCGGCCGCTCTCTCGTCCACTTACATAGATATATATATACATGTATACAGTCGGTCTTAACTTCACTTTGTCCTTTCTCGTATTTATTTCTGTGTTTTTTTCTTTTTGGCTTAGATACTGCGCCGACGGTTTATGTGTTTGTCTGTCTATATTGGATTCATACAAATATCGGTACACATATAACTATATATATACATACATATATATTTTGCATAATTTTTAAATTATTAAAACATACCGAGATTGTCCTTCACTTTATACAAAGAAGATAGTTGAAAAAGTATTAAAAAAGAAATAAAACATACCCAGTGAAGTAGTAAATAAGTTATCGTTCACACAATTTAAGTAGCCAAGAATGTAACA
Source organism: Schistosoma haematobium (assembly GCF_000699445.3). Lineage (NCBI taxonomy): Eukaryota > Metazoa > Platyhelminthes > Trematoda > Strigeidida > Schistosomatidae > Schistosoma > Schistosoma haematobium. The sequence continues at coordinate 33,380,807 of NC_067198.1, read as the reverse complement.
GTTAAATCCATTTGTTATTAATAATTAAAGTAAAAAAAATGGACAAAAACATATGGGATATTAAAATCAAATTAATTACCACCTGTAAGAAAAGAAAAGATCTAATTAATTCAACATTTTATATTGAACATTGAACATTTTTAAAAAGAAATTAGCGCCAAATTAATTTTCTTTTGTAAAAGAAAACATTTCAAATGAATTTAGTTTATAGAATATTATGACAAAGATAAGTCTAGGAACCAAAATAACTTTAAGAGACGATTGTAACTTAGATACTAAGTGAAGTGATCACATGATGATTAAATGGGATAAGAATAATCTCGAAATATTTAACATTGTATAATTTTGACTGAGATATTAAATACAAAAGTATTAGGAAGAAATAATGTTCATATCTTGATTTAAGATTATTTTTGTTCAGTTGGTTTTGTCAGGACTATGATTTGTGAACAGAGAAATAAAATGTATGATGAAATAGCCTTTTGGATTTTTGTGTGAAATTCATTTATCCATACGACGAGATAAATTCTGGAATTATAACTTGTGTAAGTTAATAATCAAAACCCTAGGTCTAAGTCCCTTCCCTAACTTTCAAACTTGTCTTATATTACTATTTCTCACTTTGGTCCATAAACCTATTTTGAACCTAGTAAGTGTCTGGGTTTTCTCAAGGACACTATACTATACCTGGTAGGTTATCCATTTGAGTCAATAAATGTAGCGTAATTCCTATATATTTGACTTTCAGTGAAATTTGATTATATTGCTTAATTCAATGTGACACATCACAATTCCTCGGTTTGACAGTCTCTAACTGATAATCTTTGAACGTAATAGGTATACAAACGAATGAATTTAAACGTGAATTATACCTTCCTGGTCTCTGTTGAATAAATCTTTTTTATAATATTTCCGTTTTGGAGTTGCTGGAGATAACTGAAAAAGTACCATTAGTATCCTGATATCAAAGAATCGTTAGCAGTTATTAATATTACAGCAACAACTTAGATTAATGCAAATGTTTATAACCTACAAGATGATACACCAAACAACTTCCTATGTTCTTATTTCGAGTGCACTACAATCAGTAGAAAATACTGCTCACAATTCGGTTGTAAGGAATTGAATCTCCTCATTCCTAGTGTTAAGGACTGAAATCGATCAGTCTCTTTTGAGATATTTGAATGCTGTACGGATCGCCTAGATATTATCATTGGTCACAAACACTTTTAAGTAGAGATGGATAATGGGTAGCTATGAGAGCAAGGATATAGGTTTCGTCCTAATGGATACTCATCACCTGGATGTACTTGCATATTAGCGTTGATATTCACTTCCAGACTCGAAATCGGTCCCTTTCACTTCAAACACTAACACTTCATCAACAGTTCAATCAGGGTATATGAATCTCAAAAAAAGACTGAATAACCGTAGTCTTTAACATCAGCAACGGGAAGGATCAAAGCTATAAGACAATCCTAGTAAGCCAGTGGCTATCTGGACTCAGTAGCTAAATGTATAACGAACTGAGGTTTAAAACGAAAAACAATGGATTCAAGTCCTGGGTTGAACATCAACACTGGAATCCAGCTTCATCAAGACGCCAAGTCCTAAATAGAATGAGACGCATGTCCTAGATTCCACTGTTAGCCAACACTCACCTTTGTCTAAAATTAGTGCTTACAATTTGGCTGAATTTATATACGTTCCTGAAGCCAATGGAACGTTTAACATATGGTTGTGGAAATATGAAAACCCCTTCGAATTAAATGTATCTCCCTTAAACGATATTTAGAAAGTTCATCTATTACCTGAGAAACATTGTTCAACCGAATTAGACGACTACTCTAACCTCATATTATCTCAGTCAACAATTTGAGGGTAACTCGTCACTGGCTGACACACGGTGATATTCAGTGAAGTTAGTGATAAATGAAACTGACAAACTCCTGGCCTAATTTGGTTTTGTAAATAGAGAATGAGAACAAATTAAGACCAAATCTCTAACAAAAGATCAATTCAAGTTACTAAATCTTATTTGAGGTTTACTGTCTTTCATATTTACAGATATAGGGATTTCGGGTCTGAATAACTAGGCCACTACCGAAAATTAACAATGAATGGTAAATGAGTAAGGACGGTCATTGAGCTCACGACATAGTTCCACATTTATTCTCCTTGGTTTTCAGAATGGTCCAGTTCACTGAGAAATAAACCGGACAGCCCCTATTTGTTCATCAAGTTTAAAGTGAAAAAAAATTCCGACAAATGTTCCCTCGCTCTCTTTGCTGAAGTCGAATGGGAGGGGATTTCAACAATTTTTCCTCTTGCAAATAACAATGACGTTGTTGTCGCAAAACAATTGATAATAGAGATGGTTACTTTCTGACTAAAAGGTTTGATAGAATATGAAATCGATCTACATCTAACACAGCGGCGACATTCTTGAGTTCACTTGGTAAATATCAAATAAAAATAAGGGAGATGTTTTTCATCTCACTAATGAAATGCCAAACTGTATGCTTACAGGCATATATATATATATATATATATATATATATATATATATATATAGATAGATAGATAGATAGATAGATAGATAGATAGATAGATAGATAGATATATCAGTACCGGGTTGTGGAGATCATTGAATTTTGTTGAAATCATGAATCGACCTGTATTAGACCACCATTAAAAACCTGGAAACCTTGGATGGTCATTTAGTTCTAGTATGGGGCTTCTCAGTAGAGCGCACCCACAACCCCACGGCAGGGAACCAAACGCGGGACCGTCGACCTTGCACATGAACACTTAACATCTGGACCATTGATCCAGCATCTAACGCTGTTAATATTTAACTTCGATCAGTACATGTTATTTCATGACCATCTTCCTTTGTCCTCGGTGGGCAAGTGTCTCACATCCGACATAGTTGAACTCCAATGATCAAGGCCTCACACTAGAACTTGTAATTAAATGAAGAAATAGAATATATTCATATATATATCTTGTTATAAAACTAATCATTCTTCCGTATATGGTTCGAATATTTAATGAGTATCCATAGTATAAAACTCACATGTCATAATAACTATTTACACTTAATTCATGTAAAGAAATTTCACATAGGAAAACCTTTTCTTTCGTCAATATTTATTAATAGGGTATTTGTTATTATTTTTATTACTTGTAGAGGTTAATGTAAACTTTAATAGTTTTAAAATTAAGTGTACTACAAATTAACAGTTAAAATGAAAAGTTCACTGATTGAAATCATGAGTCAATTAAAGCTAGACCACCATGGAAAACCTGGAAGAACTGGACGACCATTTCGTTCTAGTATGGGACTCCTCAGCAGTGCGCATCCATGATAACGCCCCCCCGAGATTTGAATCCAGGATTTATCAGTCCCGCGCAAGGCGCTTAACCAACTAAACCACTGAGCTGGCCGCCATCCAACAGTGTTAATGTCTAACTTCAACCAATCCACGAAGTTGCGCCACCGTACACCATTGTCTTCAGTGAGTTGATATCTCACAACAGACCTGGTTGAAAATAATAAATAGTTATGGATAGTTAGGGCATGAATACTTATTTCTTTCAATTTTACTACAGTTTTTCTTCTTTATATGAGAAAACAAATAACCAAGCATGTTAATTTGGTAAATAACATTAATTGCATTATGTATATACGTTTATTATTTCGTAATAATGGTAAATATGTATAGGTGAAGGATTAATATAATGTCTATATATATTATAAAGGTAACAACTTATTAGAAACCGTTGAAATTTAATGGGTTTATATAACTATATCCTACTTAATAATTGTGATAAATATATTTTAGAAGACTATTTTACAAAATGATAATTTATAGATATTCTGTCCTATATTCAAACTTATTTGATATATGATACAATGACTGTATAGTAAATACTTTTGACTTTAAGAATATATGGTAGCATTCCATAAAGTCATTGACAATTTGACTGAACTCTATAGATAGTCACATTATTTCAACTTATGATCTATAAGATTTTGTAAGTAAATGTTAGAGACATTAGGTAGTATAGCTTCAAATCGATAGCAATGACATAAATGCACTTGTTTTTTTTTAATATCTCCATATATATCCTTTTTTTTAAAGCATGCTTGATTTCAATTGAACATGGTAAAAATTAGATTAGTTCTCTGGGTTTTACTATGATTATTAATACAGTTCTTTCAAATCCCTTGATTTGCATTGTGATAATTTATTCTCTTCCTATTTATATCAAATGTGACAACTTGTGTCACATACTACATTAATTATGACTGAATGAATTTTGAATGTACCATCGGTAGTAAATTATAATTTAATGTTAAATCTGGAGAGATGTTACATAATTAAGGAGAATCAGATGAAATAAAATTTCAGCAAATTTATTGAATTGTAATAAAAAGTAGATTGAAATCTTCCAGAACTCCTTAATATGATAAATAAATAAACTTGACAATAATCTGATATTAAGCTCTTTAATTTAAGTTAATCAAGTTAGAAATTGATTTCGAATAACTTTGGGATATAAAGTTGATTTTAGAAGTATTTGATATAATATTCTATTATCAGTACCACATCTCACAACATAGGGGGAAAACCAAAGTCCTCAAATTCAAAACGAAGAACAGCAATCCAATCACTCTTGATGGCGAAACTCTGGAAGATGTAGAATCCTTCACATATCTGGGAAGCATCATCGATGAACAAGGTGGTTCAGATGCAGACGTAATGGCAAGGATTGGCAAAGTAAGGGCCGCATTCCTACAATTGAAGAACATATGCAACCCAAAACAACTATCAACCAATATCAAAGTGAGAATCTTCAATACGAACGTCAAGGCAGTTCTACTGTATGGAGCTGAAACTTGGAGAATTACAACAACCATCATAAAAATGATATAAGTATTTATAAATAGGTGTCTACGCAAGATACTCAACATCCATTGGCCGGATACCATCAGCAATAGCCTTCTGTGGGAGAGAACAAACCAACTTCCAGCTGAAGAAGAAATTAGGAAAAGACGATGGACATACATTACGCAAATTGTCAAACTGCATCACGAGGCAAGCCCTAACTTGGAATCCTGCAGGAAGGTGGAAAAGAGGAAGGCCAAAGAACACATTACGTCGGGAAATAAAAGCAGATATGGAAAGGATGAATAAGAACTGGAAGGAGCTGGAAAGGATTGCCCAGGACAGGGTTGGATGGAGAATGCTGGTGAGCGGCCTATGCTCCTTCACGAGGAGTAACAGGCGTAAGTAAGTAAGTAAGTAAGTAAGTAAGTAAGTAAGTAAGTAAGTAAGTAAGTAAGTAAGTAAGTAAGTAAGTAAGTAAGTAAGTAAGTAAGTAAGTAAGTAAGTAAGTAGTGGTGAGTAAGTGAGTGAGTGAGTGAGTGAGTGAGTGAGTGAGTGAGTGGTGAGTGAGTGAGTGAGTGAGTGAGTGAGTGGTGAGTGAGTGAGTGAGTGAGTGAGTGAGTGAGTGAGTGAGTGAGTGAGTGAGTGAGTGAGTGAGTGGTGAAGTGAGTGAGTGAGTGAGTGAGTGAGTGAGTGAGTGAGTGAGTGAGTGAGTGAGTGAGTGAGTGAGTGAGTGAGTGAGTGAGTGAGTGAGTGAGTGAGTGAGTGAGTGAGTGAGTGAGTGAGTGAGTGAGTGAGTGAGTGAGTGGTGAGTGAGTGAGTGAGTGAGTGTGAGTGAGTGAGTGAGTGAGTGAGTGAGTGAGTGAGTGAGTGAGTGAGTGAGTGAGTGAGTGAGTGAGTGAGTGAGTGAGTGAAGTGAAGTGAAGTGAGTGAGTAAGTAAGTAAGTAAGTAAGTAAGTAAGTAAGTAAGTAAGTAAGTAAGTAAGTAAGTAAGTAAGTAAGTAAGTAAGTAAGTACCAGATTTAATTAATACATTAAATATAAAATATTTTGGTAGACTATACCTGATACAAAAAATCACCCACTGTTGTTTAACATTTCTTCAAGTTACCATGGAAAACATCCAGTTAAAGACAATTTCATAGTGCGGTAAGTTAAACTAAAGTTCAGTATTATCACTTCGCTTATTAATTACCTTAATTTTTTATTTTTATAACTGGAAACTAACAATTCGACTGACTTTCAGATTTTATACTTAAATTTAGCTTTACAGTCTGACAAAACTTTGAATCCATACTTATATCTCCTGATACATTTAACGTTGGGAGAGGATGTAATAATTGTCAAATATATATGGAATAATACTAAGTGAAATACTTGCGTAAATTTCCAATAAGAGTAAATAAGAAACTTTTGTCTACTTAGTTTACAACTAAATGATCCAAAACCATCTTATTCCTAATAAAAATAGATATATCTCTAATTTACTGACAATTATGAGAAACTTCATACTTCGTTTTAATGTGTTCGAATTGATAAATAGTGTTACATTATATTAACATTGAACATTATTCGTTACGTAATATAATAGATACATCCAGTAAATAACTGCAAAATACATACTAATTTACAGGGACAATTAGAATGATATAAAATGAATATAGTATTTGAAATATTATGAGTAGATTATTTGAAAAGATGAGATTCATAAGCTGATGTCACAAAATATGTTAGTGATGTAACGTATATGATGTAAACAAAATGTATAATCACAGATGAATATTTTTCAAAGTACAGCAATGTTAATGAACAATGCAAGGGAACATAGTGTGATGCGTGCTACTTATATTGACATAAGTAGTATACAACGCGATTCAGCAATGTAATGTCTGGCAGCAGAAGATTGGGAAGATCAAGAAAGGAAGAACGGGAATAGAAAGCAATCAGTATAGAAATGCAAGAACAATAAAGTCCGAGACAATTATTGAACATTTTGCAAATTAGGTTCTTCTATTTTACCAAGTAACTCTGTAATGATGTGCAAAATATAATTCGGTTGTCCTCACCTGTGTTCTCCTTCACTACGATAGTAATAATGTCAAAAACGGATAGGATGCAGCAGGTAGGAAACAGTATTTTATTAGTAGGAGTACTGGAAAGCTGATTGAAAACAAATAGTTTAATGGAGATCGATTTATGTTTTAAAATAACGAATCTATTAGTTAAATAGTTTAGCTGTCGATCCAGTTTTTCGTCACATCTGTGATCATATGTATTCGGCTGCATGCACTTTGCGCACTGTATACTTGCAATTTACTTGTAGCATACTTAAAAGGTATGGTAAACCCGATGATATGAGACCTGATTTTAAAAGATATCTTGTGATTAGTAATGGAGTCCAGATGACATATTTTATCCCATTTGCAACTCGCCAATTGGATATACTAGCATATCAGTGTTAGTGTTAGTAGTGAGGCTTGAACCGATAACCTTTTGTTACGAATACTCACCCATTTCGGACTGAATTATAAAGTCCAGGTAGCCACCAACTCGTTCAACGTGTATGAAGTCATATATATAAATATATTCAATCAGTCTCTACTGGCATGTGTGCATATTAGGCAAGTTGCCTCGACAGTGTCTTTAGTTATAAGTTTTAGTAAAAATGGATGCATATATACTAATAGAGACTGATCGAGTACAGTCCTCAACCTCAGCAGTTGGAACACTCAAACCATTACATATATATTAAGTAGAGAATTTATGATGTGTTCGGCAGTTGTCACAGTCTCATACTGATATTTACTCTTGCTGCATGACAGCTCAACCTGTTACTTGTATGATAAAACCCAGAATGACTAGGAAGTTTCTACTGAATGACTCGAACCCAAATATGTGCACGAACTCGTTCATTATTATAGATATTTGTCTCCCGAGAAAACCAAGCCTAATTTCAGCCAGTATTGCGCACTCGTAAGAATCTCATTTACTATAGGAATTGAACTGATAATTCATTCTATCATCTTTCCTTCTTGAAAAATAAGTCAGACATTTGGATTTAACTGCAGAAATTGAAGTGCGGGTGGGGTATAGTAGAAAAATGATGCATTGTTCTGGTCAACTTTATTTGAACAGTCGGAGTGACCTAATTTACGAAAAAATGGTGAACGACAATTATCTAGGACAATTCGTAATTAGTTTCACTATCTGATAAAAATATTACCACAAATTTATATCTGTGTGGTTTTATGCTTTAATAAAGACTTTATTTAAGTTGCCAAAGAAATAAAATGACCGAAAAACTAACCAGTAGTAATCTCCATTCAAATATATCATTGTCTATATTTTAGAGTTAGCTGGGGTTGTAAATAATGTTTATAAAAATATATGTATAAAATGAAGATATTTGTTGATTTGCGTTTCACTAGTGAAGTGAATGCCATTTGAAGTTGACAACTAATTTGAATAACAGGGGGTATTCCGTTTGTTGAATATAAGTCTTTGTAAAAAAGTATCGTCCCTTCATAACCTCTTGCTCAGTCAATATTTTTATTCTTGGAGCCTACGTGATTCGCCCAAAAATATATTATTTGGTAAATATACTACTAAAGATTGAATTAAGTAGCTACATATCATACTGAAAATAATTCTGTTAAGAGTGGAAAATTATTTGGTTTATGAATATATAACTTCACAAATGACTGTTTCCATAGTTTTTACTATTAAACACAGACAAGTCTTCAGTTATATGAGCATAAATGATTTTGATCTTTGTGAAAAAACTACCGATTTGACATATCTAATTACAGACATTGATAATCTAACTTGATGTTTTTTAGAAAATTGTTAGTTTTTCGATTTGAAGTGAATCATAATCACAGTACAGTGGAGCTTAATTGAATACGGGATCAGTTTTTATTTATTTTTACTGGGAAAATACGAAGAAATCTTCTAAAAACGGTGATAATTAGCATAAAATGAGTGTTCTGTGAAAAATTATTTTATTTACAATTTTGTATGTCCAGCTTTATAGTATAACCGCAGTGTTGAAAAACTTTTATCACAGTTTCTCTTTGGATATTAACCAGCAAGTTTAAATATCTTGATCGTAATACTCACGGTTTAAACTTCAAACGATATACTCCAACCAATATGGCGGAGTTCATTCCCTTTATTAATACAACTAAACTTCATTGAATGCAAACCAACGGGTTATGAACTGGAGTGTAATATTTGTTGACCATTTTTTAAACACTGACTGCATTGTCAATGTATGTTAATAACGTGTTTAGTGAAATCTATATGATCTATGTTTTAATGGGATGGCTTTGGAGTGCGGTGAAAGTGTATATCTAGTTTTAACAACAACCATTATTTGTACAAGATTCATTCTGCTCTTTCTTCTAACTATTTAACACTCTGAATGTTCACTTGAGAATAATTAACAGCATTTATCTACTTTTCATCTTAAAAAGTTGTTTCAAAATGGGAAGCAAATAAATATACTACTGAAGTCAAAACAAGTAGTTATAAGCCTCAAATTGAACTGCCAAACAATAGGTTGTAAGTTTACACATTCAACTAACTGAATATTACATCGTGAACATCAAAGTTATCAGTACCGTTTACTTCAATGGGTATCAAATACTGAGATTCCAATTTACAAGTGTTTCGTAACTATCTGGCTTAATATTCTCCGGCACGGACTGCTGAATAATATTATTTTAAGTTTGAATGTTTGCGTTTAGAAATTCAAAAAAGGTGAGCTTACAGTGCTGTTAAGACCAACTTTTCACAGTTAACAGTTCGTTTAAATCTACACAGTCGAAGTTAGGGTGGTTTAAAGACGAATTCTAAGTCTACGAATCCCGGCGTATATTCACCTGTGCAACAGCAACCAAAAATGGACTTCCAAGATTTGTTGATGCATCGATGTTGCACATTGGCAAAGACTATAGGACTACAGTACTGAATGCACAACAACAACAAATCAAAATATTCCATAGTTTATAAAAATTATAAACATAATATTTGCCAATGATACGTTAACTGAATATCCAATCTACAACGTACTAGTTCTCTGTACTTTATTATAAATGACCTATCTAAGTAATTAGTATTTCACAGTTATTATTTACGATCATTATCTGTCATTCAAAAGTTAATCATCAAAATATAGAAACATTTCAATCATTATGAATACAAACAATAATTATCTGTGTCTATTATTGAATATGATGTTACAGTGAAATAGGTATATAGTGTATAAGAATGGTAGTATAAAAGTGTTAAATGAATTGTATTTACATATTAAAAGGTAGTATAAAAATATCAAGTACGACAAAATGAATTTAATCAGTTAGTATGATATAAATAAACTTAGATGACGATATACTTACTTACTAACACATGTTATCCATCGTGGGGTAGCATAGGCTTCCCATCTGCACTCTTCATCCAACTCTGTCTTGGGAAATACTTTCCAGTTGCTATTCATGCTTTTCATGTCTGCTTCTAATTCTCGATGCAGTGTGTTCTTTGGCCTTCCTCTTCTCCGTTTCCCTTCAGGACTTCAAGTTAACACTTGCCTCATGATGCATTTTGATGCTTTCCTCAATATGTGTCCTATCCATTTCCAACGTCTCTTCCCTATTTCTTCTTCAGGTGGAAACTAATTTGTCCTCTCCTACAGTAGTTTGTTGATGATGGTATTCAGCCAACGGATATTAGGTATCTTGCGCAAAAGCTATTTATAAATTCTTGTACCTTTTTGATTATGGCTGTAGTAGTTCTCCACGTTTCATCTTCGTACAGTAAGGCTGTCTCGACGTTCGTACTGAGGATTCTGACGTTGATGTTGGTTGTCAGTTTTTTTGAGTCCCATATATTCTTCAACTGTAGGAATGCAGTCCTTGTTCTGCCAATCCTCGCTTTTATGACTGCATCAGATCTCCCTCGTTCCGATATTTGTCTCCCACATAATCTCACTGATGTTCAGATATTTGTTAATTTTATCGTTTTGAGCGATTATCCAATCATTTATTCATTTCATTACCTTTACATAACCTTTGAATTATTAATTTCCAGAATATAAATACACATCAATCTTAACCATTTTTATTCATACACTTTATATCCCTATTTTTCTTATCATTATGATTTTGTTTATACTTTGAACATCTATCTAAACTTCATAAACTAATGTATACTAAACATTTGTCAATAATTATATTTATAGTTGTAATTTTAGGTTGTATGCAGCTGATGAGAAACGGCGAAACAGAATGAATTCTGAAAACCTTGTTGTTTTTTGCTTTGATCAGAAATATTTTCTCTTCTAACGAAAAGGGTTTGTAATCACAACTTATTATATCAGTAGCAAAAAACGAGTAAATGGAAAGTAAATAAATATACTACTAAAGTCAAAATAAGTAGTTATGACCCCTGGATTAAATTACCAAACAATAGGTTGTGCCTAGTTAAAAATTAGTGGTTTTGGAAAAACGTGAGGTTCGATATTAAGCGTAATCTCTTTGAAATAGTTATCATTATTAAGCAAGAGGAGATTGGTTAGGAATTTTATGTATACAAGTCTGAAACATGGAATCCTAATTGATTAGAAAGAATAGAAGTTAATCATGACATTCTTTGTTTGAAAACAATTTTGAAAGATTTGTCCATTATTCATCAAGCTTTGTTTCTTATCAGGTGTAAACTTAAAGTAATCTACTTCTAAAATCTCGTAAAAACTACTCAAAGTTCTATGTAAATACTTAGTTCCACAAGTATATCTGGATCCATGAATAATACTCGAAGCATCTACAGGATGACATTGATCAACAGTTAAATATATGATAAGCCATAAATTGCGAGAGAAGATTATTATCAAATTCGAATTCATTAAAACTCTCTATGCTAAATACTGATATTCACAATATTATTGATAGATTTGTCTAAAAGAAAACAATGAGTCCCTCAATATTTAACAGGATATAATGTAGAATAAGTCTTTCATTGATTAATTGTGCTTGATAGGATCATTTAGAACTTTTTGCATAGATCTAGCAGAAAACACGGGTAAGTGTCAAAATAATACTTGAATGAACTGTAATCTCTGTGCTAATGGGGTAAAAATAAACACTGCATCGAATAAATATTTTTTCATTGAGATCATGAACCGATTGATGTAAGACCACATTTGGAAACCTGGAAGCACTGGACGACCGTTTCGTCCTATTGTGGGACTCCTCATCAGTGCGCATCCACGATCCCGCTTGTGGGATTCGAACCCAGCACCTTCGGTCTCGCGCGCGAACGCCTAACCTACTGAACCACTGGGGCGGCATCCAGTGGTGTTAATGTCTAACTTCAACCAATCCACGAATTTGCTGAGGAGTCGCACAATAGGACGAAACGGCTGTCCAGTGCTTCCAGGTTTTCAAAGGTGGTCTAACATCAATAGGTTCATGGTCTCAATCAAAAACTTAATAATCTACACAACCCCTATACTAGGAATAAATATTTATCATATAATTATTTAATGACTGTGTTATTTCAGTATAAATATTCTACCTGATTTACAGCTTATCATCTAATTATATTTCACCTAAATATTATAGTAATTATTAGATAGGTGAGAAACTATAGAAAAGTGTTGAATGACAGTTTACTGAAGGTGTAAATATATATATATATATATATATATATATATATATAGGTTTATTGCGCTTCATTAAATTGCAATAAATGATCAAGACATTTTGAAAAATGGGGTTCATATTCATACATCTTTTTAAAAAAATAATTAAGGTAACATGAAACCACAATAAAAAGAATATTTTGTAAGGTATGTTTCAATATGTCTATATATAAAAATTTTTTAAATAAAAACAAATGTATTTCATTAAAATCATCAATCGATCAATGTTAGACCACCAGTGAAAACCTGGATGCTTTGAATGGCCGTTTCGTCTTGATAAGGAACTCCTCAGCAGTGCGCATCCACGATTCTTCAGGTGGGATTCGAACCCAGGACTTTCGGTCTAACATACGGACGCCTAATATCTAAGTCACTGGGACGACATATGGTGATATTAATGTTTAACTTTAATCAATCCGCTATATTGAGAGACCATCTACAGTCCTCTTCAGTGGGTAACTGTCTCACACTCGTAGTAGCTGAACTCCACCACGAGGTTATAATCAACGGTTCAAAATCCGACTGAAATCTATTCGTGATATATTGAAATTTAATTATTTAAATCCTAAAGAATTTTTTAATTTAATTGAAATAAGGGTTATACTAAACTGTTTTGTTTTATTGAAAAAAATTAAAAATAAGAACCGATTAAGATATAGACTTCACAATTTATCATCATCCGTTTGCTATTCATCCTTTTGATGTCTGCTTCAGTGTGTTTTTGTTTATAAAAACCTGTAATCTTTTGATAATGGTCATAGTAGTTCTCCAAGATTCAGCTCCACGCAGCAGAACTGTCTTGATGTTCGTATTGGAGATTCTGATTTTGACGTTGGTTGAGTTATTTTTGGTTCCATATGTTCCTCAATTGTACAAATGATGCTCTTGCTTTGCCAGTCCTCACCTTTACGTCTGCATCAGATCTTTATCCTTCATCGATGATACATTCCAGGTACCTAAAGGTTTTCACCTCTTCCAGGGCTTCTCCATCAAGTGTGGTTGGGTTGGTGCTCTCCGCGATGTATTTGAGTATCTTGCATTTTCCATTGTATATGTTGAGGCCTATTGATGCAAAGGCTTCTGCCACACTGACTATCTTCACCTGCATGTATATATATTAGTATTTTTGAATCAAGAATATTTCCAAGACATTCACGTAGTGAGCAATGATAATTATTTAATTGGTTATTTTAAATTGAGACTGTTTTTTTCAGTATTATTATTACTAATACTTGTTATATAGCCTTTGTACTGTACTTTTGAAAAAACTAATTTCACATTGAGTAAAGTGTTTCTGTGTAAATTTTTATTTTATTACGTAAACTTTGGGCATTTATTCACTCATTCAGATATCAGGCGTAGGAGAGACTATAATTTATGGACGAATCAATCACCTATAAGATAACGAGTCTTGAGTTTTGGCGCAAAATTCAGTCATCCATTCGGCTAAATAATGTCTCGGCATTTAAGTTGATGTCAGTTCGTGATGAAAACACTAAATCTAATTCCTAACGATAACTATCAACTACAAATCATAATTCTAATGCCTCACACTGGATTATAACGCTCGTTTAATTCTAGTTCATAAGTGAACATCCTCATGGTCATTTTAACGTGGCTCAAAGGTCGTCCATAAATTATAGGATCATCCTATTTTACACTCCCAACTACTTTAATAACTGAAAGTAATGTTCAAATTCCAAAAATGAACTTCATGTTGTAATAGCCTTTTATATGAAGTTATTCCAGGTATTTAGAACAACATATATAAGTGAAAAAAAATTTTGATTTCAGATATTGGTAATGAATGAGAAAACGAACTTTTTCTAATCACTTAAAAAAAAGAAATATGATTTCCGTGAGGGTACAAAGTTGTATCTTAAGCAGAAAATAGCGTCAAAATCTGATGATTTCAACATTATCCAACTTAAAAAGTTTAATCAGTTTTTGATTATTATAGACTTTGATACAGTTGATAAGTAAATTATTTTTTAATTCAGTTGATGTATTCACGTCTGTTAACGGACAATGGAATCAATCTTCAGGGTTAGCTATGAAATAATACTGTGGTGTGTGCTACTTATACGGACAGATATAAGTAGCATGTATCAGAAACTAGAAGTAGGATTCTTACTGACAGAAGGAATCAAACAGTAGCAATCGGGGTGGTAACAGGAATGGAAAGACGATGGAGTTTGTAAGAGACAATTCAAGGAAAAAGTGTAAATGTTGTATCAATGTATTATTTTTATATTTTACAAATCAGTATATGATTTTGAATAATACAATTAATAGATCTTCCTCTGACGTAGTCTTCGTTCATCACAGATTAACAGTGACCATGAAACAATTGGGAACTACGACATATCGAATTATGGTTTTGTTCTGATAGGAAATTTAGTAATTGAAGTCAGAAATTGTTGACTATCAGGTTTAAGAATTGATAATTAATGGTATTTTGGTTATTATCAGAAAGGGTTTTGTGGAGATTTTAGAAATTTCACTGTTTGAAATCATGAGTCAATTGAAGCTAGAACACCATGGAAAACCTGGAAGAACTGGACGACCATTTCGTTCTAGTATGGGACTCCTTAGCAGTGCGCATCCACGATCCCGCCCTCGCCCCGAGAGATTCGAACCCAGGATTTATCAGTCTCGCGCCAGGCCCTTAACCAACTAGACCACTGAGCTGGCCGCCATCCAATAGTGTTAATGTCTAACTTCAATCAATTCACGAAGTTGCGCCACCGTACACCATTGTCTTCGGTGAGTTGATATCTCACAACAGACTTGGTTGAACTCAACTGGTAACGGCTTCTCACTAGAACTCCAGGAGTATCTCTTGAAGTCAGTCACTAGCGAGCAGATGATTATTATCAGAAAGAGTTTTGTGGAGATTTTAGATATTATGAGTCATGATTTCAAACAGTGAAATTTTGGTTATCGATTAACTTAAAATTCCTGTTTTCTAGCCTATAAAGTATTATATATGTTTGTTGTGGTGGTTTACTTTAAACAAATCTGGCATAACAATTGAGTATTTGTTAATTTTTATTTGTTCTTAAGCTAATTATCAATCTATGAAGAATACAATGTATAAATAAATTTTTCTTTTATTCAAACATTACACAATAATTGAATTGATTTCAAATTTACCACCATCACAACCACCACCACCACCACCGCGACCACCAACAACAACAAGAACAACAAAAAAACAAACAAAGTAAAAGAATAATGAATACACCATCAGGGATAAACTATTTAAAAAATGGCAATAATTTTTTAAACTCTATTTATGGTTCAACAAATCATTCTTTCATTCATTCAGATCAAACAATAATTGATTCTTATATGAAACCAAATAGTCCATCAAAATCTGTTCATCATTTTTATGATTTTCATGAATTTAATAATCCTAAAGGATATTTTAATGTTTCTAATAATTATCTATTAAATAATAATAATAATAATTCAATTGAACATAGAAATTCCTTAACATCCATGGTTAAAAATGTAATAATGAATGTACCAAATGATAATTTATGCCTTTTAACAACCAATGAGGATAATCAATTAAAAAATAATATTAATAAATGGGAAATTGATTGTAATTATAATTTAAAGGATTATCATAATAAAACTGATTCAATATACAATTATAAAACAACAATAACCAATGATCATAGTAAGTTATTATTGATTAATCTTATTTGGGATACAATTGAAAATCAAAGAAGAAGAATATACCGATTAAATCTTAGTATAGAAATTCTAAACAGATTGTATTCATTATCATATTAGGAATTGATTTCAGAACTTTAAGGTAATATAATGAATACTTAAAGATTAGAATAGTTAAGGAGATATCAAATGTTCCCAAGATGAATATCTTTACGGTTGTATTATTTTCGATTTATTGTTAAGTCAATATTTCGATGTTTATAAATATAGGAAGTTATGACGTTAGGTGATTGGAAATAATCGACAGGAAATTCTGGACCCAGGTTTCCTGATAACTGCTATTCTGTGTTAATTTAGTTAAGCTTGTGCATGAAATCATTCGTATTATTTACATGTATTTGAGATATGATTTAAATGTACATAACTATATGTAGAACGACTCGTTACGTGTGAATAGTTAATTGGAGTTAGGAAAACAAACTGACCAACTTAATGGTATCACGATAATGAAAAGACGAGAGGCTGTAAGCTTCAGTCATGTGAATAGCTTATATTCCTAAGAATATATCATAACAGCAACCAATTATTCAGTTATCATTGATCGCTGATAATTTTCAAACTAGTCAATTATGAATAGAAGAGCTGGATTTGATAATCGGTAACATAGTTTATTCGTTTATAATGCTTTTAGCAGTATTTTCATTTGGAGTTGAAATTCAGTTAACTAATTAAAGTCATTCCGTGATGCAGACTATGAAAAGCAGCAAGCACAATAAAGCCACTATTCTAGTAACAATACCGTGCTCACTAGTGAATTTTTCGAAGGGTAATACCTGGATTTCTAGTGAGTACTCATGATCAGTGGATTCAACCACTTCGGAAGTAAGACAGTTATTTACTACTGGCATTTGATGATGAGTGTATAATATTGTGAACTGACTGAAGTTAAAAATATAAGCAATAGAGTACCAATAAAGTGGTGTAAAGGCTAAATATTCGTTGCAATACCTGAATGTCTCGATTCCGATCCCCTATGCAGCCATGTATGTGTACTGCCAAGAGGTTTCATAAGAGAAGACAATAACCGTCCGATTCTTCCTAGTTTCCAATAGCTGTCTAAATAAGGTGATTGGGTGATACAAACTTCAAGACTACCAATTAGTTAGACTATAAATATATACATTTACATTTAAAAATAAGAAGTAATATACATTCTTGGCCATTGATCATCTTTCAATAAATGATATTTTTCAGTACTAAGATAACTTGTATATCATACTTTAACAAAAGAAAGATATTTAAAATGAATCATCATTGATAAAAAATTCTGTTACTGTTCTTGCGGTTATACTGTCACATCGATATCAATCTATTCATGTGGTTGTTTGTTCGAGTTTTAAAAGTATAAATTCAGTGATTGATTGAGTTTTTAAAAGTTTACTAGTTATAGCTCTTTACAAAACTTTAGATAGATAATCCATTAGATTAAATGTATTTGATGACATTCCTATCATATTCTACATGTGTTTATGAAGTTATTTATTTATTGGAACACACAAATATTGGTACAAAGGGGCAAAAAATACCTATGCGCCACACAGTAACAACGTGACTAGCAGTAGTCATTATCGATTTGTGTGAGGGCTGTGGTAGTGACCGGGTGCCCAAACCGAAGCAGGTGTTTTCCATAGGGGGCTGCACTCAGAGCCTATTACTTAAAGGTTTAATCCACAAGGCAGTGGAGTAACGTTAGAAGATGCAGTACCATGGTAGCCGGTGACTAACAATAAGTTTATACGCCATTAGTTACCTAAGAATCCTGGAGTCCATGTGCACCATTTATTTGGAAACATGGTTTTCCAACTCCCCTCCGTGTCCACCAATCCGTTTAAAGCACCGGATATTCACTTTTCGTACTCTCGATTTCGTAAGCAACAGCCCCACCGTGAGAAGGCAGTGAGTAGGACTTCCATGACAGTGGCTGTATACACGTAGCCATGTGAGTGCATTTGTAGAGGAAGAGTCGACTCTCCCCAGAGATTTTACCGTGCATATTTCAACAAATTTATTTCCCAGTAAAAATATACATTATAAATTTCAACCAAGGATTCAGAATCTTCAATATGGAATTAGTAAATTTACCAGTACTATAAAGATTTTGATGTTTGCTATTTGATAACGGTAACATTTAAATTAGGGACTAGAAAAACTTGTTTTAATATGTGAAAAACATCTACATAGATCATTTCCATTCAATGTTTCTTTTTAAAAGTCGGTCAATCTAGAAGAAAATCAAGGAAACCTTATTCAAGAAATCAAATAATGATATTAGAAAAAGAATATGCATTAATGCCATATGTTACTCGTCAAAGAAGGTGGGAAATTTCCAATAAATTACAATTAAGTGAAAGACAAGTGAGATTATGTTACAAAATTTATCAAATGTATATCATTTATATATTTACATTAATTATACATTTTTGTAGTTTTATAGAATGAATTGAATAAAGCTAGAAGCACTAGTCAGTCAAGAAGCACTAGACAGCTGCTTAATCTTATTATGAGACTCTTCAGCAGTGAGTATTCAAGGATCGAACTCATGATCTTCAGCTCTTGTAGTCTGTATAGTTCATAAATTAATATCAACTAATAAACACAAGATATCATTTCTTTTGATATGTGAACAAGAAGTATTTATTACAGAACAATCTATAGTAAAATTATTTCCTTCATAGATAGTTTGTCAATTACTGACTTTTATGGTTAGTTTTATGAATGTCTTTTGTATGAAATTATCAAATTTACTTTGAAATTAAATGACAGTTGTGTATGATTTAAACACACAGAACTAAGACAACGTATACAGCGATTAAAAAAAATATTGAGATTTGAGTAGTAATTAGGTTTTGAAAAAAATATTTATTTAGGATTCCATATCGATAGTTAAATGACAACTGGTTTAAATCTTTTCTCATTCAAGATTTTCTAAATTAACAACATTCACTAGTAGTAAAATTGATCAAAACAAGGATACATCAGATTTATTACAACAAACTGTTTTATTCATTTTCCAGTCAACAGCTATATACACAACAGATTTATTTCATTTAATTTGAAATTTCAATGGAGATTACACTGAATGCTTGTGATGTTGATTTCTCAGAAGATTTTTAAATTCGTACAACCTTCGACAGTTGAACTCGAAAAACAATAAGATGATGAAAATATAAAAAGCTTTAATTATGTTGTTATTTGTTTTTTTAAAACAACTGAAAGTTCCTAAAATAATATTACGATTAGTAATAAGTTCACCAATCAGATCATCCAAGAACAAACATGATTCAACATCTAAGGAACTTTCTAGAACATTAAAAGTTCGAACAGCATAGGGACTGTTATGCACTGTGAGCAATAAGTGAATTTATTAAAGCAAGGAGGTTGTGATGTATTGCTAAATGTACGCGTAAATACTACAAGTATCGAACATGATTTCGATACTTGTAGACAATTGCTTTGGATGGTGAAAAAAGAATCCAATTGAATGACAACGACTGATCTACAAATGTTTACATTTCTTGTGGTTAACAGATAAGCTCTCACAATCTCAATCTGACACCATGACAGTCATCAACTACATATTAAATTAAACGTTACTACTTATACAACAGAAAATACTGTAAGTTTTAAAAAAGCAACTTGATTAGCTCAGATTCATTTAGACATTTTCGACTTCTTGAGAGAACCTCAGACAAATATTAAGTTCTCCTAATTAAAATCATCATTGTATGACAAGTTATCATAAACTGAAAACTACGGAGAAATTATTTCAATGTAATTTATCCTGAATAATATATAAAAGTTTTGACACTGAGATTCCTCCACTGAAATATTATTCTTCCATCAGTATAATGATTATGATGATTTATTCAAAATGCTTACATGGTTTCAAATAAAAGCAGATTATTTACTGATGCATAATCTAGTAGTTTTTGAAAATCAGAGAAATTCAACGACACTGAAGTTCACTTAGTAGTATATTTTTAATAAGTTTTAGTAGATCAGTTTGGCAGACTAGTTACTTTATAAGTTCCTTATAAGTTTGATTTTTAAGTCGTTTGGTTATCTCATACTGATATTAGAACACACGAAATTCATTTATATAAAGATCACTCACTAAGTTACTTAACCCTCTTACCTGTGGAGCAAAGGCCATCGACGAGGATTCTATAAACAGCTCCGTCCTAGAATCTCCATTCCAGTTGCTATTCATTCCTTTGATGTCTGCCTCGAATTCCCGGCGCAATGTGTTCTTTGGTCAAACTCTAAAATTCATAGATGCAAAACTATATTATACAGTACATAATAGATTTAGATAGGTATATACTACATTCGGGGGTAAATTGATACATATGAAACTACTTGTGAATCAATAGCTTAATGAATTCAAATGGAATTACGTGTATACTCGATTACTAAACAATCTCCAGAGTTGTACTCTTACCATGTCTTTTTTAATAATAAAAGTTTCTGTAGCAATCTGGAAGACTCCTGGTCTTCCACATTGTATGAACATTCCATGTACCTAAATTAATGGTTGCTCTGGTTGTTAGAAGGGACATCAGCCTCGTGACTTCCGAAGGAACTCGATTTTCACCATCAGGTGTCATAACTCTTCTAAATGAAGACCTTCTAACTCCCAGGGCAGAGTTTAAGTGGTTTGAATTGTTTTTTCTGGTTAGCGTTTTTTAGCGAGTTAGTTTCCTATGAGGTGTGGTTGCTAACCCCAAGTCCAACCCTCCTCCTTTATCCGGACTTGGGACCGGCAGTAGCTCAAGAGAGGCTCCAGGCAAAGTTCTACCCATAAAGTACAATAATCACAATTTAAAGTTTGTTTAATGGTAATTTATGTGATTTATTTTTTCTTACATATAATCAAGGTAAAAGTATGGTTTCAAAATCGTAGAATGAAAACAAAAAAATCGAAAACTCTATCATATTCCAACGATGAAAAAACTTTACAACAAAATGATGACAATAGTAAAATTAATTTTAGTGAACTACAATATTCAACATTATTTGATAAACAAAAATTTATCAGAACAGCTAATCAATGGAATGATAATATTTCTACGAATTCTGTTACATCATGTATCCTTGATTATGATTCTTTTGTTAATATGACTTAAAAATATAATTGAATTTAACAACAAAAACAACAACGACAACAACAAAATCACCTTCAGAATTATTATTGTTCCTGATGGTGATTATGATAAACACACCAAGATCATCACGTTGAAACCAGTGACTATTAACAAACTAAAGAAAAAATAGTCCAATAAACCACTGAACATTTAATTCAAAAAATTATTCAACTTTAAAACTTCAATTTATTTCTTTACATTCTTGTAATTACGTAATAAATAACAAAATACTTTAGTCTCTTGATACAATACAACAATGAAAACACGAATAGATTATAAAATTGTACACCATTGTTCATTATTTGTAATGATAATAGTAGTTTAAAAGAAAACATAACAAGAATGAAAATTTTCCATGGAAATTCAAAGTGGTATCATTAAAGTGAATTCACTATGTCTGTTCAGCTATTGGAGTTCAAATTACTCGTCTATTGTAATGTAAAAGAAAGCATTTGAGATCCATAGCAATTCATTACTGACCAAATATTTCAGATGATGAATTCTCTAAATATATAATAACAATAATAATAATAATATTATTATTATTATGAACCAGTTGATAGTATTGCTTGTGTACTAAACAGTTCTCAATTTCTAAGTGAGAAACAATGTTGCTTTATACTTATTTTTTTGAATAATAAATATAATACAAACATACTGAATAATAATGACAATTATCGTAATGTATAATTTGAATAAATTAGTGATTTGTATTACTCTCATTCTCTCTCCATCATCATTCTACTGATCTAAAAATAAACTTATAAGGATATTTACAAGAAAACACTCGGTTAAAACAATATCGTATGGTTATATATTGATGTTAATGAAGAACTAAGAAAAAGAGGTATTCAATATGATAGAAAAAAAGAACTCGATCATTTGGATAAGACCCACTAGAAGTTAAAAAGTGACACTAAATTCAACGGAATAATATGTGTTATTGATAAGTGGTTTACTAGAAATTAATTCCATCGATACTTGTGATGAGATACAGTTCAAAATCTTGATTTCGGTTGTGCCATTTCAAAATTTGTTAAATGTTTGCGGATAATATCGATTCGCAATTTTTTTTAGGTGTCCTGAATACTTTAGACACTCGAGAAAACTGCTTTGCCATTGAGTCTACTTCTGTTTGTTACACAATAACTCCAATCTTAACATTTGTTTGTCAGAGCACATCAAATCATTTGGCTTATCTAATACTATAACAAGTATGTCTTTGTTAATCTAGGCACTAAATTTGTACATGGTGAATAACAAGCCTTGTACAGTCCCCACCTGTTTAGATCAGATTATTTGTATCAAACAGATAGTTCATCTACTTTCTTTAATTTCACCGTTTATTGAAAAGAATCAGTTATTACATATATGAATTCCATTGGTTTTATTTAAAGAATTTTCACAACACCAAACATTCCGCAATTAGGATTCCATTACATAGTTCGTGATTGGCTAACGTATTAACGATAACATATTGAATACTAAAAGTTTTTAAAAATCTGGACTTTATTGTTAAGTATTTTGAGTATATCCTGTATACAAGTTTTACCGTATATAACAATTAACTTAGAGCATAAATGAGTTATTCGACAGAAAGCGACGGATAAACGCCTTCACATTTGCAATAAAGTCAGATACACTGAACAATGGAAGAGATTTAATAACTCAAAATGCCTTGCTCAACCTTAATCACGAAGTTCGACAAAGCTATACAACTCACTTCTGGTTTCATCACCTTTTCGAATCATGAAATATGTTCGTATTTTCAAGTGCCATCATAACTATTTATTGATAGTATTAACACATGAAAGTTGACTCATCTTGAACGGATAAATATTTAAACGATTCAAAAATTAGTGAAGTGCCAAATCATGAATACTGGGAAATTCACTAATACCCTCACTATTATGTGAAAACAATTAATTAATCAATATGCAAACTAATCGGGTATTATAGTTTATGAAAGTTTGGAAAAATAATTCATGATAATCCTATTTATCTTGAACCTATGATCAAAGTATGTAGACGTGAACAATTCCCATCGAAGGGTTCACTTTATTTAGTTGAAAAAAGCTTTCAATAATTATATATTCTGACCAATATCTGATAATGTCTCATGTACTATGTCGCACCATCTCCATGACTCCAAACAGAAGCCAATCATGTATAACTTCCTTTTATACCACGACATGCGCTGACCACCTCACCGCTTTCCCCAACTATTCCCGGCGTTGATAAGATACGACGTGGAACTGGTTGAGACGACATTCGTAGTACATAACCAACCACCGAAGCCGATATTTCAAAATGTCGACACGAATCGAATTAATGTCAGTGCTCGAACATACACTGCCAAACTTCTGCATAATAACCTGGTGTTGCCACTGTCAGCGATCCTTCAAAGACAACGATAATCAAACACAGAGAGTCGCTCACCACTCTGAACTCGGAGGTCAGGTTTCACAAGGTTAGAGCAAGACTGCTCTAACCGATGCATTGTAAATCTGACCTTTTACAGCCAGGGTAACATCATAAAGGCGTCAAGGATGAACGAGATTGGCATAGGTAGCTCTGGTTTTCGTTGTAAATTCACCTCTTCAACAACACCATCACCAGGACTTAAATACCTATCCAAATAAATGAACTCGACTACTCCTAACTGCTCACTAGCAAGAATGAGTGCAAACACAACCTCCTACTAATCTTGTAAAAGTACTTTGGATGTAGGTGTAAAGCACACGCTATACCTTTGAACACTAGCTGCTAAATGAACAAGTGCGTATTGTATAGCTTGAATATGGTCTGGAGTGATTATTATGTAAACCTTAGACAGTTACTTATCTCAGATCAAGAAATCACAATACGGTTTGATCCAATCTTTTACATAGCCTTCAAGTGGAATTGGCAAACATTTGGTCCACCCACTAAAACAAGACAGAAAGTCGATAAGTAATTACTGAATCACTCGATTACATTTACTAACAAAGTGCACAACACCCTATTTCATTATGTATATTTATTATTGATTAGTTCTTTAGAGAAAATTCTGCAAGTTATTTACACCTGACTACCAGTATATGCCAGAAATATCTTGAAAACAGTATCATTAGATACC
This sequence comes from Schistosoma haematobium, assembly GCF_000699445.3. Lineage (NCBI taxonomy): Eukaryota > Metazoa > Platyhelminthes > Trematoda > Strigeidida > Schistosomatidae > Schistosoma > Schistosoma haematobium. The sequence goes on along the minus strand of NC_067198.1, from coordinate 33,356,207 downwards.
GATGCATTAAGATTTAATTCATTGTTGGTTTCATTATTCTGGTTTGCTTATAATCACATACAAAACTTAATAAAGCGTACGTTACACTAAATTTCCAACTTGCAACACCATTATCCGTTAAGACAACCAATGTATTGTACGTAATTTGAAAATAATAAACCCATAGATATAAGATAAATTTACTCAACACAATAATATGAAGTTGTAAAATAAGCTATGTACGTATGATTCCTCTATCAGATATAAACATTCTTTACATGATCTCAACGTTTTAAGGATAACGGTAGCAGTACATAACGCTGTTGACCACATTTGGCTTGAAACCTTCGTGCTCACCAATTGCAGAGCAGAAAAAGACCTACTAGAGCATTGTTTACTTTACGTTTTATAACCAACAATCATTTCTAACTACGCTTTACGGATCCTTTTGCACTATTTAAATGAACGAATTTTTAACTTGTCCCAATACGTCCATAAACACTGTATGAGTAAATTATGTCAATCATGAAAAACTACTTTTCAAGATGTAAAAAATTTGATTATAAATTATAATGTCAGTTTAAATTAGGATTATTATCATGAAAATTGCAACAACAAAAAATACAAAGTATTTCTTTAAACATTAGCCAAGGTAATCTAGTAAAGAGATGAATGATCTGATGCTATTGAAAAATTTCAATAATTTGTATTTAAGTTTCCATTCTTTTATCCATTGGATTATTTTCTGTTTTTCAATTTCTCTTGCTTTAATCACACTTTGAGGATCAGCCGGGTTAGGAGTTCTCAAATCTAAATGATGAGCAGCATCAGAGATATTAATGACTGTAGCAAATGGGACATAACTATTATTTGTAATTGATAATGCTGACCATGGATCAATTTCACCATTGCTAGAAATAAAATAAGAAGAAACATATCCATTAATTTATTAAAGAATTTAAATATTCTATCGTAAACAAATAGACTACTTAATTGAAGCGGAATACAAAAATATTGACATAGTTTTTAACATTAAGAAAATAGTACATTCAACCTCAAACTGAACGTAGAAAATGTACGTTATGAGGCGTAAAACTTATTAATGAAAAGCTATGATGATGAGGCTCATCAAACTGATATACGTACATTAGGCTTAAGACAATAAAGGAAGAAGTTTTGAATCAAGTGTCTAGACTAGTGAGATAGTCTTACAATGCAGAAATAAAGTTTTAAGGAGTACACAGAGAATTGACACAGGAATTTAGGCAATTCATCTTCAATAATCTAAACATGGAGTAATGTTTAAGTGACACTGTCATATATTTGCGTGCGAAATAGCCAGTTATTACTATCATGTATTGAAAAAATAGACATACGAACCGCAACCTAGATAATGCAATTACCAAACACATTTTCAAATGATTGTTGACAATAAATAATAACTTACTATGTTGGAAATGTCTTTTTAAGGTAAACAAAAACTTTGACAGGTTGGAACGGTTAGATGACTAAAAGACAACTACTGACAAAAGATATTAAATTACATGTGAACAACATAAAAACATTGTCTCATGTGTTGAATTAAAGAAATCGTACATACCTGCATACGTATACATAGAAAGATCTATATATTTTTAACATATTTTTAAGCTAACAACACTGAATTGCTGACTGACCGTTTAATTCCAATATTATTAGTCAACTGAGTCTGAACCAAGTAACGTGATAGCAACAAATTTAAATCTTACTTCAATATGACTTGATGTACAAATTTTAATAACAGGTCCATTGGTCTAGGTAAATTTCTAGATTAAATACTGAGATTACTAAATGTATGCCCGGTAAGACTGGATAAAGACATCAACATTATAAGAAACACGTTTGTTGGTGAGTGTTGATGTGAAGCAATCACGAAGCACAGGTTTATGGACTCGACTTTAGCTTATATATTTTGACGAGGGCTAGTGAAGTTAGTCTCTTGCTGAAATGGAAATACCTGGAATACGTTCCAAACTTTTAACCTGGTAGTTTAAATTCAGATGCTTTGTTTATTATAATTAAATTGCTGATCTAATCCTTGCTGTTGTGAAAGTTCCTTTATTTCGTTCCCATGTAAGCGTCATGACTCCAGATAATTCAAATGTTATACCAAATGTTCACTTACAGACAGGTTTTACATGTAAAATTGTTACTAAAAGATTATTTCTGGTTCTATATAAAAAAAGTTACTCTTTAGAAAAAATAACAAAGACGTTTTGTTTTTTACCTGAAAATTATGTTGGTAATAGTATGTACTGATTTACTCCAAAATTCAACTTTTGGCCATTCAACGCGTGGACTTACACCAAATCGATTTTGACAAGAGATTGAGAAAGACTTAAGATCCCAATTTAATGGAGGCATGATGTTTACCGGCCCTGATGCACACATAGGTGTTGTCATCTCCATGCAAGTCTACAAGATAAGATAACAATGCCCATTATAATCTTAGATTTAAAAAAATATTATTTCGACAAGAATAGCATTCACAGAAGATTGACCGTCAGCTATAAATAACGTTGAAAATAACACAGATGAGTAACAACCCACTTCACACTATTAAATCCAGAGAGGGGGTTAACAAGGTCAGAAGGGGAGAGAAAATAATATTATTCACTAAAACGGAAGCATGAAAAATATAGTTAAAAGTGAATTCAATTGAGGTATAGATGAGACTATATCACTAAGTCAGATCCTGTGCCATATGAACACTTAAAACTTTTGTTCCAGTATTGGACATCCAGGTAGGCTGTGCGTAATTATATATGACACATGTTTCAACCAATTGAGTTGATGAAGGTTTATACGGTGGTCATCAAAACAACATAAGTAGAATGTTTGAGGACAATCAAGTCAATCTTTCCATTGTGGTATCTAACATTTTTAATATCCAAACACTGCATACCCATCTAACATTGCTTTGTGCTTTCACTTCAAGTGAAAGACTAGTATTAAAACCTCCTACGTACTTTTTAAACATTACTTATATTTTTAGTATTAAATCATAAACTTTGAGAGAAGTGGAGAACACAATGCTTTTTACTATATCCTGACAAAGACGAAAAGAAAATTAGAAATGTGGAAGTCGAATAATTGAACTTAACTGAATTGCGTAATGTAATTTGTAGAATCTTTGGATAGACAAATGTTTTATGACAATGTTATGTAGCCCTTACTGTAAGCTTTCTTTTGATTTTTTCGATGTTAATTAGATTCATTGTTATACAAAAGTAACTTATTTAACTATTAATATGGGAAAAAGCTAAGTTGTATCTTTCTTACAATTTATTCTGTATATAGTGGAGTTGATTGATTAGATTAGAAAATTATAGGTATAACTAACTGTTGATATACGTACTATGAAATCCAAGTACTTTTGACAAGGAGGATTTAAACAATATAGACTGAATAATTCTCATGCCATGACTATCTTGACTAACTTATTACAGTAAATCTTATCGCTTTATATTCACCTTTTGTTATTGTAATCGGTCGAAATAGTATAACTATTGCATTAATCGTGCATTCAAATATACTTTTTTTCCTAAATGAAATAATAAATCAAAGTTCAATGTAGGCAGAGTAATCACGTTTTTTAGATGAGTCCTAATCTATAGATAACCATATTCAATGAACTATGATTTCAGATAGAATTCAAAGGTAACGACTATCAATATTTATTGTAAGATATAATTATTCTCGTGATTATATACTTATTTAATAATATTCAATATTTGATTTTAATCTGATAAGTTATCGAGTTTTACAAATTCTTGATACGGTAATAAAGTTGAAATTGTTTTATTAGTTCATTTCAAATAAATTAAAATATGGAATAGATAAATTATGGGTTAACAGGAGTGTGAACTCAGTATCCAATTAAAAGTGATTTGACTTTAATAGATTCTAACCAAAATAATATTGACCAACCAATTCTCTATTCTTAACGCTTCTATTGGTAATCAACATTCTAGTAATCATGAGATTTTTAAAAATGAACGAAATGTTTACTGTAGTCAATCTCTCTATATTTTAATGTCAAATAAGGCTTGGATACTGATTAACACTGAAGAAACATTTCATAAAAAAGATAAATGTACTCCTTATGTGAGTTTTTCGATTATCACTGAGCTATTACTAATTGGAAAGTTAACATATGAGTAATCATTAAAAAGTAATTAGATAAGATGTAACACTCGCCCCCAAATGCCCTGGTACGGCCGAGAGTGGGGAGAGTTCGCTCTCCCTCTCGAAATGCTCTCACACGGCCACGCGTGTATAGCCTCTGCCAGGGAAGTCCTACTCATTGCCTTCTCGTGGCGGGGGTGTTGTTTACGAAAATGAGAGGATGATAACCGAATGTCCGGCGCTTTAACCGGATTCCAAACCAATGGTGCACATGGGCTCCAGTATCCTGCGGGAACAAATGGCGTATGAACCGATTGTTGGTCACCGGCTTCCATGGGACTGCATCTCCTTACGATGCTCCACTGCCTTGTGGATCAGACCTTCATGTCGAAGGCTCGGGGAGTGGCCCCCTAAGAAAACCACCTGCTTCGGTTTGGGCACCCGGGCAGTATCGCAGCCCTCACACATATCGAATGAGATTTGTGTGGCGCATATGTATTTGGTGCCTGATTGTAACAATATCTATGTGTTAAAATAAATAAATAAATAAACACTCTCACACGCGAAAATGAAGTATCCTGCATTAAAACAAAGTAAATATCAATGGGACTAACTTGTAAATCCCATCCAGTAGTGTCCAGACTTGGCGAACTCGTTGAAATGTCTAAACACGTTTGATTCCCAGTATAATTTGTCAGTGATAGTATAGCCTTGGCTAATAAAGATATTCTGGTTACCACTGGTTGTTGAGGGTCGTATGCAGATAAATTGGTACACAAATACTGGATTAATGAGGAAAACCCAAGTGAAAAATCTGTTACCAGTGGGAAACGTGGTCATTAAGAGTAGAAGATACGCGTAAGTTTTTAGTATTTGACTACAGACCCCTTAGAAAGGTTCTGATAATGAAAAAAATCAAGTAATAAACTTCAACGTTATATTAGTAGGCCTATTCTTTATGGATTCGCAAGTTCTAGTTTGTCGGTATCTATCAGAGGAGAATACGAAGAAACAACATTATTACTGAAATTCTAGTCAATTAAAAACGTTTTATAAGTAATTAGTGCTTTAGAAATAAACAGTATGACTGAAAACTCAAACAGATATAGTGAATCATGTTTAACTACGCAATAAGTATACTCGGTTTTTTAAAATTTGTTATTTGAATAATAAAATTATTGTGAAGAATACATCTTATCCGTTAATAATCCTAAAACAAGATAGTACTTTACTTGAGGTCAATTTATGCACAATTGACCATGTAATATAAACTGCTCCAAAATACAATGTGCCATCAGGGCTAAAACTTTAAAACCATGAGATATTGTCTTTTGAACTATTAAAATTTTTTCGCACGATAATTAACAGTAACGGGTTAGATTTTTACGAGGAAATAGATCCTATGTAGTCTTTTAAATTTTATTTCCGAGTGACATACAATAGCGGGTTAAACTTACATGCATCTTTTATGGCTTAAATTAGGTTATAACAAAGTGCATAACATAAAATTTTAATTACAACCGATTTTGTTGATCAAATCACTATTCAACTCTGAAGAAAGTCACAGAGAGATGCTATAAGTGTATTTTGATTATATCTTGTACTGACTTTATTACGAAAATTTAATTCACCTTAGCCCCAAATTAACTATCGTAGTATATTTTATGATTTATAACACAAAAAGTTTGGTACATTACACAAAGACGCTAAGAAACATACGATATGAAACAAAATGAAAATATCGTGAACAAATATGAAAGAGGAGATAACACAAATAATCGATATGGAAATAATAGAGTTCAACCAACAGTATAACCAGGATAAATCCCGTATAGTTTGAGTGTCGATAGACATGTATGACACACAATAAATATACCACAAACCTTGACTGGCCATTCAGGTAAAGCAAGCAGAAAGTTGGCTGGGTAAGGATAATTGACCATAGATATCGTTCCCAAAAAATCGGAGAAGTAGTCTATGATATTCTGAACATCAGTTAAAGGCGTACAGATGTTAAACATGTGGGTTAATAATTCTTTCCCATCAACTAATAAAAACAAAATAATTGTGAACAGAGAAAAAGAGATTGCTATAGAAACATGTATTTTTAATAAAACTATTATTCAAATGAAGATACAAAATGAGTTTATTTAATCAACAGAATATCAAAGAGTTGAGACGAGTCCATAAAATCAGTGGCTATCTGTAATCAGTAGCTAAGTGGATAACGCAACGGTGATTGAAGCAAGAGGTACTGGGTTTGAGTCACGGAATGAACATCAACTCTGGGATGTAGATATATCCAGCTGGCTAGTCCCGAACAGCACGAAGTGTGCATCCTGGTTTTCATTGCTAGCCACTATCCATCTTAGCCTAAAATGTATCTAATATAGTTTAGCATGAAATATTAACCAGAGTTTTTTTATACTCCAAATACATATGGCAAACTAGAAGTGGAATGATAACGCATAAGCGAACATAAGTATTGTGTTACAAGAAGGAAGCACATATGTAGAAAACACTCACTGATTTAATTTAAAAACTGATTACTTACTTTTTCTTCTAATTTCGTTGGTACTAGTGTGGTGCGTACTACTTATATTGATATAAGTAGTATATGACGCGAGTTAAAACGGAATGTCTGGCAGCAGAAGATCAAGAAAGGAAGAGCGAGAACATAATGGAATTTGTAAGAAAACGCGTGAACAACGGAATGGGAGACAATGGATTGGTGTTTGCAACGGAAACAGTCCAGTTTGATATGATGAATTGATATTTTGCAAATTGATGATTTAATATATGGTATTCAGATTTTATTGAGATAGTCTGTAATTTTTGTGCTAAATACATCCGATTGTCCCCACCCGTGTTCTTGTTCACTACACTAGTTACCCTAAGAATACTCGCAATAATATTGTCTTTTCAACTAGCCAGATGACGCTTTAAACGAACCCATTTACCAACAGTAGCGCGTTACTCAGTCTTAAGCTAAAAAGAGAGGGCATCAATAAAGTCTAGAAACTTAAGTTCATTTACTATTGAAATACAACCAGTCATGTGCAATGGAGAACCTAGCAAATATGTGTATCGGTTGAAGTTTTCACACCATATTTGTGCAACGAGATAAAATTATCAAGACAAATCTCATAGTAGTAAAAGTAGTAACACCAGTAGTAATAGAAAGAATTGGGTATAGAAAGAGAATAAAAGTACAGAGTGATTTCAAGACTCAGAATCTAAGATGAGATAAAAACTGGATGCATTTGGGCTATTGTGAACGATTCTGAGTCAGGTCACCCAACGTCTACAATAACTGATCGTGAATGCCGCGTGAACCCCAACCAGGTAGTCTGAACCTGTCCACATAGCTCGGACTAACAGTTAATAAATTCATGGACTAATACCATGTCTTGATGCGGCCACCCCTGTGACCTTCCCGTCTACTTCAACACCAAAAACCATCCCATGTCGAGGCAGGGAATGGTTAGGCATAAGTGATAAATGTTCCAACTTCCTCAATCAATGAAGATTCACTACCTCACCAAAAGACTTGAATTCGCCCCCAAACGCCCTGTATGGCCGAGAGCGGGGTGGGTTCGCCCTCCCTCTCGAAATACTCTCACACGGCCACGCCTATACAGCCTCTGCCAGGGAAGTCCTACTCACTGCCTTCTCGTGGCGGGGGTGTTGTTTACGAAAATGAGAGGACGAAAAGCGAATGTCCGGCGCTTTAACCGGATTCCAAACCAATGGTGCACATGGGCACCAGTATCCTGCGGGAACAAATGGCGTATGAACCAATCGTTGGTCACCGGCTACCATGGGACTGCATCTCCTTACGATGCTCCACTGCCTTGTGGGTTAGACCTTTAGGTCAAAGGCTCGGGGAGTGGCCCCCTAAGAGAACCACCTGCTTCGGTCTGGGCACCCGGGCAGTAACGCAGCCCACACGCAATTAATGAACTGAAATTGTGTGGCGCATATATGTTTGGCGCACTCCTGTACCAATATATGTGTTCAAATAAAATAAAATAAACACCTGGTATCCCGTGTCTGACCCTATCACTTCTCACTCAATGGTGCAGAAATACATGAACAATGCTCTGAAGACACATATGATTGAATACGAGTAACCCACTAATATCCTCTGTTCTTAATGGTCGTTTTACACATTGAACAGAACAGAGCGAGTTGCTGCTCAGCAAACTTGTCCTTTGGATGGTAGATGGGTGAAGGATATTTTATTTATTCAGATAAATCCTGGTACAATAAGAGCCACAAAAGAATGTGCGAAGTAAATGAATCAATGAAATTGTGGAAAAATAGGAGACAATGGTAACAATCAGTGAAAATAAACAAAGTATTTAGTAGAAAATACAGTTCAGTTAAAGATACAACACAGAAAGACTTAAGGAGGATTATATCAGTATTATTGTGTGGAACAGGAAAGTACAACGGGATAACCACTAGTTTCCATTCTAAGCGATATGTCATAACATCTCAATCCACCGAGTTGAAACATTTCAAGGACTCTAACCAGGGAATAGTACACCGAATAATATGAAACGGTCGAAAATGGATAGTCCTCTATTTGACTCTCAACACGTAATCAAATGGCCATGTTAATAGCCTCTTTCGGGGAATTTTTACTCATTAGCTTCACGTGGCGAATCTGTTTATACGAAAAAGTGACAAAGAACAAACGTCCGTCTTTGAAACCAAGTCGGTGGATTCGGAGGGTCCACCAAAAGGATTTGGATAATCCCGACTCCAAACGAATAGTGTACATGGGCTCCAGAATCCTGAAGCGACGAGTGGCGCATGGACTTATTTTGGTCACTGGCTATCATGAAAAAATATTTCTTGATAGTACTTAACTGGCTTGTAGACTGGACATTAAAACCAAATGGTTGAGAAGTAGCACCCTAACGAAAGCACCTACTTCGGTTTGGATGCTCTGGACAGTGTACCAGTCAGTCAGTCAGTCAGTCAGTAACAACGTAGAACTTCGTACGTACGTACATCAGTTCGAGTTGCCACACCACATTAGCACAGAGATACAGTTGTCGATTCAAATCCCGTAGTGGTAGAGGTAGTATAAGCAGTAATCGGGAAGATTAGGGTTTGGAGATGTTATTTAAAGAGTATAATCCAGTGAAATAAATTTGGAAAGAGGAAAAAAGGGACATGAAGAATTCAGAAGATTAGAATTTGGGAGAACACAGAGAGTGGATGCACCTGCGCCATTGCAAACGATTTTGAGCCATGTCATTCAGGATCTCTAACCATCGGTTGCTATCATCTCGTGGTCCCCAACCAGGTAGTCTACACCTACCAACACGACTCAGTCCACTTGTCAGTGACTTCATGGACTTGTGCCATGTTTTGGTTTGGCCGCCCCTAGCATTCTTCCAACCTACTCCTATACCACTGAACATAGCACGTCGGGGCAGTCGGTGGTTGGGCATACGTAACACGTGTCCCAGCCATCTCAACTGATGAGGTTTCACTACTTCATCAATTGATTTGCCATCCTTACCTAGTACCCGTTTCCTAACAACTGCATTACTTACTCGATGGTCCCAAGATATACGAGCAATATTTCGAAGACACCTATGATCGAATACTAGTAACCTACGGATATCCTCTACTCTTACCGGCCATGTTTCACTGCCATAAAGTAGGACGGAATGAACTGCTGCGCAGTAAACACGTCCTTTGGTTGATAGACGGATATCTCGTCTACGCCATAAATGATGCAAGTTGGTAAAACCTAGTCGAGCCTTCTGTATCCGTGCTGAGATTTCAACACACACCAGACCACAAGGGCTGATGAGACTTCCAAGATAAGTGAAGCGGTCGACACACTCAACTACTTCACTCCTTATCACTAGTTCGGGTGTCGATGTAACCCAATCCTGAAGCAACATTTTGCATTTCGAGGGAGAGAATCGCATCCCGAACATGCTTGCATTGTTGCTTAGAGTGGTCAGAAGACTCTGCATTTTGTCAGGGTCTTCACCAAATAAAACTATGTCATCAGCATATTCTAAGTCAACAAGTGAACCTCCCGGTAGAAGTTCAACCCCTGGAAATTTAGATGAGGAGAGTGTTATCTCTAAAAGTACGTCGACCACAAAGTTGAACAAGAATGGGGAGAGTGGACAGCCCTGACGAACACCACTTGAGGTAATCAATTCTGATGACAGTTCGCCATAAGCTCTTACTCGACCAGTTGTGTTCGAGTAGAGAGCCTTTATAAGGTTAATGTACTTCTTTGGTACTCTTTTCAGTGACAAACACTGCCATAGAACCTCACGATTAACAGAGTCGAATACCGCCTTAAGGTCGAGAAATACTACAATTGTGGGGCGTCTGAATGTGTGTCTGTGTTCTAGAACCTGACGCAGTGTGAATATCTGATCTATACAACCACGTCCAGGTCGAAAACCGGCCTGGTTTTCTCTAGTCTGCTCCTCACGAGCTTTAGTAAGGCGTCGAAGTATTATTGAAGCTAATATTTTAGATACTATATTAGTCAAACTGATTCCTCTGTGATTGTCACAAGAGCACTTTTGTCCTTTCTTATAGACTGGCACAATCAGTGATTGAGACCAGTCAGATGGGATTACGTCCAGTTCCCAAATCCTACCTAAGACCTCGGTTAATCTCATGGCTAATACTGGACCACCATCCTTAAAAATCTCAGGAGTAAACCTGTCAGGGCCTGCTGCTCTCCCTCGTTTCAGATTTCCTATGGCTGTTTCAACTTCGTAAAGGGACGGAGGACCTACATTAACTTGCCATTCAGGTTGACTAGAGATCGTGGGAAACCGAAGTGTGGCTGAAGGCCAGTTGAACTGATCCCTAAAGTGTTCTGCCCATCGATCCAATCTCCTGGATTGAGAATGAATAATACGTCCATCTTTCTCTGAGAGTGTTTCGCTAACGGTCGGGTTCCTAGTTCCGGTTTCCTTAACGAGTCTGAACAATTGTCTGCTATTACCTATTGCCGCTGCCTTTTCCATCTCTCTTGCTTTCGCTACCCACCACTGTTCACGATCATTGCGTAGACTTCTTGTCAGCTTGCGCTTAAGCTGACTCCGCTCTTCATTATGTTCAGAGCCAGGTGGAATGAGTTTCCGAGCATCTATCAGTGCGATAGATGCTGCTGAGACCCAGTGTTGCTCCCTAACCTTCTGGTTTACCTTACTAGCAAATATCACTGCTGTTTCCACAGCTTTTCGGATATCATTCCATGCTGCATCGGGGTGGGCATCACATACATGGCTGCCTAACTGTTTTCCTAGTTGTTCCTGGAATATACTTTTAGCTTAACTATCATTAAGTAGGCCCCTAAGAGGTTTCCTTGCAGCGTCTTTCCTACGTCCAGTAAGACGCAAGCAAATACGAGCTCGCACTAGAGCATGATCTGAATCTAGGCATGTGCTCCAGAATGAGCGACAGTCTTCTATCGAGCCCCTCCATCGGTGGCTGATAGCGATGTGATCTATTTGGGTCCAACGTTGGGACGAATTAGGGGTCGCCATGTTAAAAGATGTTTTTCCTTATGCCGAAAGTTAGTATTTGTAAGGAACAGGCGGTTATCTGAGCATAGCTGCAACAGACGGTCGCCATTATCTGTTCTCTGAGCCACGACACCATAAGATCCACCTAGGTGTCTTTCCCTATCGCTTAGTTTACCTACTTGAGCATTAAAGTCACCGGCCACTATTACTACATCCGAGCGCTTAGCTTTTCGGAGAAGGTCCGAAAGCTTTCTGTAGAACTCATCTTTTACATCATCTGAGCTGCAGTCAGTGGGAGAATAGGCAGAGACGACGAAGAGGCAACGACGAGTGTCCCTATCTTTTCGTATCCTTACTGTTCCGTTCAGTCGGACAGCGCACAAACAACTGTCTACTGGGATCCACCCTAAGAGAGCTAGTTCTGCCCTAGGACTCAATGCTATACCTACGCCGGCGAGACCACGGGAAGCAGAATCAGGGCTTCCAGATACACGAAGCGTAAATCGAGTCGGTTCTTTATTTTGGCATGGTGAGGTCAAATGAATGACGCTACTTGGATCCTGTATGCGCGTTTCGGAGACGCAGCACACATCGATGGCGCGAGATTCTAAAGTTTTAGCTAAGGAAGCCTGCTGTCCTATTTGGCAAAGTGTTCGTACGTTAAAAGCTCCTACGTGTAGTTTAGAGCGTGGTTTCAGGAGACCAGGAATGGCGTTCCACGTACTCGAATCGTTTGCCCTAGCGGTGCGAGGTGATAAAGAGACGTGGGGAGGGTTAGTCGGGGAGATAAGAGAGGTATTAGGAGGTGTAGGAAGGATTTGAATGTGACCACCTTGGTCTCGTGTGCTGTTACGGGTATGAGGGCTGATGTCACTTCTCGGCTGCCCATACCGTGGAAGGGTATTTCTTGAGGAACCTGAAAAGGAAATTGGATTAGTGTTGGTCTTAACGACCTGGGAGCGTGACCGTAGAGCCCAAGGGACAACTGCTTGAGGCCGGTCGCGCACGGCCTTTTGTGGAAGGTTTTTGACGTGTTAGCTCCGTTCTTCAAAGGGCCTTACCGCCGGAGACGGAAATCCGTGAGGTAAGGTGAGGTGTGACATTTTTAGGGTCGACCTTTTCTAACCTCACCCCTCCTTGTGGGAAGGCAACATCGCTGTCATGCTGGTTGTCCGAGGGAAACACCTTACTGCTGTCACACCTCTCTACAGTCAGCAGTACGACTTCGCCCTCAGACCTTGAGTTGCTGCTTTTAGTTTTACCGTTCACCAACCGACCTGTCTGACATGGTAGGACCTCGAGGAACGGTTGTTCCAGCCAGTATAGCTCGGTTGCTTCATCACGATAGGCAAGCCCGACCACCACGTCAAGGTAGCAACAACGGTCGGGGGACAGTGTACCAGTACACACACAAATATCTTGATGAATAATTATGAAGAAACTGTTTTGTTTGCTCTACTTAGTAACCTACGTGAACGGTACGAACATAATGAGTAGAAACAAAGTCCTAATGGCAACTATCCCGAAAAATTAATGAGTCTCAATTGTTTTGTAGTATGGGTTATGCAGTGATTAAAGAATAAATCTGTACCAAAATTTCACTTTCAGTTTTATTCGCAGCGCATGATCCCTAGGAAACCTGTTGTTTTCAACAATCGATGAGGTTAGAGATTCGTTTGTTATCACACACAAACATACTTTAATATCACGAAAGTATAAAGTAGTATTTGCCAGATAACATTTTCAGAGACTACTTCTGTAATAGCAGCTAATGTGATGAAAACACTTCAAACAGTGTTTTCGCATAACATGACCTGAAAATTGTGTAGCAAAAAACGGAAACGAACGATTTCCATTTAAAATATAACGTATCAACCGGGTGTATGTAACAGTAATGTAGTTTTAGGATAAGGGATCAATAAACGTGTTTCAATCACTATATATATTACATATACATTAAATGTATATTTAATCATAGTAACTGAAAAATGTCCAGTAAACAAAGATCATATAAATAAAGATAAATATTAAATGGACGAAAAGGTTAATATAAGTCAGAATTTTAGAAGGCTTAATAACGATTTAATAAATGTCAGTTCACCTAGATAATTAGGGAAATATAGACAGCTATAGCCATGAATTTTCCAGAACTACCAAAAAATGAATTAACGCTTTTTAAACAACCTGAAGGGAAGATTGAAACAAGCCCACTAGCTCTTATCGAAACTGAAAAGGAAACAATTAATTTGGATCGATGAGCAACGGGACCGTGTAAGCCAACTCTAGAGGTCTTTGAGTATAATAATAATCCAGTTTTAACAGTTAAGTTGATCAAGGTATTAGCTGAAGTCTGGAAACTGGACATATGACCATTTGACTAGCCTCGATCTCTGCTCGTCCTACTCTACAAAAGTATAGAAATCTTATGACAACCACAAAGGAATCAGTCTAACAAATGTAGTGTCTAAAATAATGACCTCCACAGTTGTTCGACATCTGGTGAAGCTCATAAACGGCAAACCCGAGAAAAAGAAGTCAGTCCAGAACTGGTAGTGAAAATATAGACCAAATCCTGACAATTCGCCAGGTTTTAGGGTATAGACCAACTTCGTTGTCCTGAACTAGTAATGCAACTTGTGTCGTGATCTACGTGGATTATGACTGACTGAGTCGAAGATGCAAGCATATCAAAAAGTGCCACAAATGTTTACCGGGCCAAGCTGTCACACAATGAAAAAAAAAAACGTTCAGAACGAAATTTATGATGATATTGAAATACTGTCTTCAGGACTTGAAAAAAATAAATATGCCACTGACAAAGAACTGAAGTCGTACTACTCAAAATATTCAACTAATGACCACACTTAACCCAACACACCCCGGTCGGCAAACTTGCACGACTGAAGTCAACAATTAGTGACTTCGTAAACCAATGCCATGTTTTTGTCTGGTTATTCTTGAATAATATGTAATAAGGTAGAACGCTGTATCATATAGTAGTAACATGAATTATGGGGGATGTATAAATCAACTAATAATAAAATCATTTTATTAATTTGCAACAACATTGAATATCATTAGTATTCGTTCATAACTTACTACTTTGACCTATGTCTACAATATTACTCCAGGAAAGTTGTATATTCTTCACACAGTTCTCGCCACCATATTTCAAAAAGCTATTTGTTGCTGTCATACTGAAACCATTGCAGTCAGATAATCCGGGAAACAGCCATACTGGTGCAGAAGAAGCTATAGCACTGTAAGTAGAGTAACAAAAAATAAACGGATCATTGTAAATGTAGCTTACAATAAAGATACTTTGGTTATGATTGTTAGATAAACAGGAGTCAGTCTCAAGTACTCATACCAACATAATGAAAGCAGAAAACCAACAAGATGAACTCTTAAAAATATCATTAAACAGAGTAAAAATTTACAGAATGACATGCTAATGATTTGAGAAAAGGTCGAAAAGTGTAGACGGATTCGCAGCACAAGGATAGATTTTGAGATTCATTACACGAGGCTTTGAAATGATGATTTCCTATATCTGGTGGTCCCTGTCCATGAAAACAACCCAACAGTTATACCATCATGTCCACTTTCAACTTTTCTAATTTACACTTACTCCAGTTAACATAACATTCTGGGATCTATGATCCATTAGTATGCGTAACAGAATCTAGCAATTTCAATTAATGTATTTTGATGAATTCATTGGCCGACTGACTATCCGTACTTAAAACGAAGCGTAACCTATGTTTGGCTGTCTCTTTGCCTCCATACAAAAATCTCGAACTAACTATTTCCAAAAGTTAGTTGTGTACTAGCTGTGTGGATTACCTAGCACTAAAAAAAGACCATGACGAAAAACTTGCAACAGTTCAAGTAGAAAATGTGAATTTCAAAACAATACAAGCTTACGATATTTGTACACATACAGCAATGAAGGTTTAACAAATCCTAAGATAATAAATACCAACTGTCACACTAGAGTCATCCGTTTGATCTCATCACGACAAACGGAGTTAGGAAGACTAATTAGGTTGTTATTTGAAACTCGGCAGATTGTATCAATATTACTACAAGTCAATCTGCGTGAAGAAAATGGGGGAGAGGTGATAACATAGTTATTAATGCTTTGACCTACAAAAGAAACATAAACATGCTATGAACAAAGACAGGAAGAAACTACACAGTAAACTTATTGGGAATGTCGCCATGAAAACACCTTACACTATTTTCTCAGCAACGTCTAAAATTTATTGAGCATTTAATAGCAGTTGAATATTGTTTCACAACGATTTGTGATTTCTGAACATACAGATTTTTCGTGTACTTTGGATAGAACGTAAAGTTTTATTCATCCAAAGAATATGACTGTAATTGTACTATCAATAAATCAACTGCTCTTATTGTTCAGTGAATGTAATAGATCAATAAAATCAGTTATGCAATCAACAATTACTAGGTATCATATTATTGTTTTGCAGCAACAGCTTATCATAACTGCACCTATCACTTCAATGGTCAAATCTTAGTTATAAACTTACTTCTTAATCACAACAAGTATCACCAATGAGTCATATTTCTCAATGAATTTAAGCACTGAGAGCAAAAATGAATGTATTGGACTGCAAACAACTCTTTATAATAAGTGAAAAACAATCTATCAAAATACACCTTTAACTACCCGGCAATTTGATTAGGGTACTTTTGTCTGATCCAAGCAGAGAGCATACCGCCATAGGATCCTCCGAAAGCGATTACAGGTGATGAAGCAAAGCATGAATAATTAGCTTTTAGTTGATTAATTAGAAGTACATAATCAGCCAACGCTTGTTCTGCAGTTAGGTAACCAAAGTGCTGACGGTCCTTTGGAATTTAAAAAAAAACATGGTTCTGATATCAACAAATTCCAAGCAAAGTATTGAAAAATTAGTTAACTCTCGATATATTAAGGGTGTACAGCAAGGCATAAGTAAAATCAAGAAGTAAACTGAAGGAATGAAATGTTATAAACAGCTTGGTTTCTAGTAAAAATTGTTTAGCTAGATAGGAACCATTTATGTCACAAATCCATACAGAATTTTAATGTTTAAATACCCCATGAAGGCGCAGAAAGCAAAAACTTGAGAGTAGATCAAGAAGACTGTTTACTAGTTTTTGTCAGCCTAAGTCAGCATCCAGACGTTGTTAATTAGGAAAGTCTAAGGCGCAGTGGGTAAATATACAATATTTTAAAAGTAGCTGAAGAGTCTGCAGCTGTAAGTTCTTAAGCCCATAAAACTACTTTACCGTTAAGATATCATGGTAAGTATTCTGAAAAACTGTCAAGATACCACTGAAAAACAACTTTTTGCACAATGATCAAATTTTAAAAACACTTAACTAAATGCAACCATAAGTAAGAGGGTTCTCTAGGAAAATGGCCATGAACAAAGAGTACTATGCGAGATAACAAATGACAAACTATTAAAACTCACTTTGAAAGAATTATTCCCGAATGGGAGAGAGGTTCCGTAATACCGGTGTTCGGCAAAAACAACAGAAGCATTAAGTTCTTGAGAAAGCTTCCAGATAAACCCCTAAATTGTAAAAATTATAGAAGTTAGAGTCATCAAAGTTATAGTGCTCAAGCAATTACTGAGTTCTCTGCAAATATTTCTATGGCACCTTCATTTCCTGTGTAAAAAAATATCGGGCCACCCGGAGTGAACGATTCGTTGTTAATTAGATACTTGATAAAGAACTTGTCATCATTTACGAAAGAAAAGTGATCAACCTAAATTATTGAGAATTTTATACTGCTTGTGTGAATAAGTACCCTGGTCCAAAAGTATCTTGTTTCATATGTGAACTCCGGATTCTTGATGGTTGACCACGGAAAGTGTCTGGTTACGAAACCGGACGATAAAGGTAATAAACAATTGAGAATCAAAGCCGGTATCATATTTCAACCTTGTGGAGGTTCGCGTCTAGCCAGAATATACTTTGTATACTAGGGTAGCATACAGTAGCGTGAGGAAGACTAGTAAAGAGAAAAAAGAAAAGGTGGATCGACGATCCAGGAAGCGCACACAAAGCACGTATATTTAAAGACAGTATCAATCTACAACAATCAGAAACAACACAAGACTCAGACTAAGACAATCTCGGAATGGGAATGAGAAGCATATGGCCTAACCCGCTAAAACCTTACATATCACAAACCGCGCTAGAACACAATGAGAGGATAGTCAGCGCATTTCATTCTCTTTCAGTTTTCAATCCTTGTCAGGCATAAACGACAAACACGTTTTAGGATCTGAATCTTAAGTATCATAAGCTGTTAGCATATATAGGAAGTTCAGGACCTCATAGTGACATTTAAACACTCTAAAATGACATAACATCGTTTTGTTAGAGATTTCATTAACTGTTTGTTTCATTCGGTCTGTATCCGATCAGTTATAGAGCAGGATTGGTAAAAAAAAGAGTATAATTCCTGTTATGTTCTTTCCATGGACCAAAGGATTGGACAATTCGCGTTATTCATAGAATTAAACGACGGGTAAGACTTAGAGAAATTTTTAGTGGCATGTTGATCCAATTCTGATTTGATAGCATGACATCAACTCAATGTCACGCGCTGTCTGACTCATCAATGTCTCACCAACACTAAGGTGAATAATATGAGTATGTTTTACTACTAGGCACTACATATCCCGGTTGTCAGTTCTATAACTTACTAAATCAAAACTGAGAAGAAATTTGCTAGGATTTTTGAGTGACGCCATACATATAAGCAAATCATTGATGTGTCCCGTAAGAAGTGTCGAGCGAAGTAAAAATTAAATGAGATAATCTGGAAATATATTTACTTAAACCATGTTCACAAGTTGAATTCCGAGGAATAAGAGAATTTCCACATTTAATTACAAGGGGTCTCCAGTCGCTCGAAATCGAAAACAACATCTCCCACCAAACAGATGGTTCGTACTCGCAAAACTCAGCTGATTAGTCCCTCATAAACTTAAAGCCATGAAAGTTGTGTTTATTCACTAGCTTTCGCTATGTGTCATTGATAGGTAATCGTTCCACATGGCTCCGAATAAAGACGAACGTAACTAAACGATATGTAGAGTTATGGTCTACTTCGTTATTGGAACTACTATAATGATAGACCTTATCCTAAAATTGTAGACTTATCATGATATGACAACCTAATCTATAAGATCTTACGTGGAAGTTATATCATCTATTCTGATTCGATTCGTAACAATCCGCGATAAAACGTTTGAAGTTAGTAAAGAACACATTTAGGTTAAGGATAGAATAATATATTTAATGTGAGTAGAGACTAGTTATACGGAATGACTACGTCTACAAGGCTAAGCCATGCCATCTGACTGAATGCATATTCCCGCGTTCACCACTGTTGGCCCTCGCTCCATATCAAATGCTGAATATCTTATTTCTCAGTTATCTTATGTTCAGCTTTGAGTATCGCGTGGTTAGGACCAATACCACTACATATAAACCTCTCAACAAATAGACATTACCTGATGAGCTACTGTACTGCAAGATGAAAATTGCAACCACGATGACACGTATATTTAAATTTTATATTATATTTGTGATTGAGAGAGACGTTCCTAAGAAAGACATCACAACAAATCTTAGAGTGAGTTTGTCAGGATGCATGTCACTCTGATAAATGCAAAGGTTTATAAGTAGTGCCAACAGACTGGAATGGGGAATATTTCATCAAGATAAATTAAAAAAGAGATTTAAGTAAGTGTGCGAGATACAGAGACATCACACAGCTATCAGTACCACAAAAATCTTAAAAGTGTGACAAGCCCAAGTGAAACCAACAGGCTGACCTTTGTGAGGATCATTGCTGAACAATCGCTTGAATGGAACCCATGTTTTTGTATAACCTCATTAATTACAGAAATGCACCCGACAGCTATGACAGGAAGACCTTAGTGGGTCTCTTCGACGCTATGGAGCATCCGAGGCAGTCGACACTGTTATACGAGACTCACAGGAGGCAAAGGTATTCAAAGTCATGTATTTGGGTTACTCACAAAAGTGTTCCAGGTGAAGACTGTTAACGTATAAGACTTCCTACTCTCATATTCTCTCATTCTTCTCCTTGTGTTCTGGACATTGAAGACCATCATACCTCAGAAATACAAGATAGATAAACATTTGGGACATGGCTGGAAAGTCTGGACTTCGCCAGTGACCCAGCCGTTCTGTCCCATACGCAGGAATAAATGCAGATAAAGACTCACAGTGAAGCAACAGCTTCCATAGCACTAAGCCTCTACAGTTGCAGGGAAAATGGAAGGACTTGAAATACGGTAAAACGGACAATAATAAATTCACGCTTGATGGGAAGCTTCGGAAAAGTCACAAGTCTTTACATACTTGAGGACATTAATGATAAACAAAGAGGATTTAATGTACATATGAAAGCACGGGCTCGCATGTGAAGTTACTATTCCTACCGTTCTAGAATATCTGGAACTCGAAAAACTGTCACACAACACCGAAATCAAAACTTTTGTTCGAAACGTTGGACACTCATGTCTAACGAAGCTGAAGTCAAAACTAACATCGAGAAAGTGAATCTGTTCTTAAAAAGCTATCCACTGAAGATACTGCAGATCAAGAGAGTTATGAACTACTTCGCTATCAGTACTGCTCTAATAATGGACTTAATCCTAATATTGTAGATTTGTCAAGTTGTAACTGTCTAATCTATAAGTGCTTACATGGAAGTCCTATCATTGTCTATACTAACTGGTCGTATAGTAACGATTACCAATATATGACATAGAACACATTCAGGTTGGAGATAGAAAAATATGTTGAATATGAGTAAAAGTAAATTGTACAGAGCGACCACTCCTGAGAGGCTGAGCTATGCCACCCGATCGCATTCAATTCGACTCATTCTTCCCGCCCCCATCGTTGGGTTTTCCTCGGCGTTAAATGTTAAACATATTTTTTCCAAGTTGTCTCGTGCTCAGCTTTGAGGATTGTGTGGTTAGGGCTCAATGGCATTACAGATCTTCTGACTAGAGACGAACAAGAATAATCTATTGTAGCAGAGAATAAACCAACTGGCAGTTGATTCGGGAATTAAGGTGAGACTCTGAACATAGATAGGGTACATCTCGCGAAACCTTTTAAACTCCATCGTAAGGTGAGAACAACCTCGGAATCCTTAAGGCAAAAGGAAACTATTCAGACCAAGCAATCGAAAGATGACATTCAAAAGAAGAGAGTGGTTCAACGTGCAGCCAATTCGTTTCAAAAAGAGTTCATTATTCGGCTATACTTACACCACAATTTGCTCTGTATGATCGCGGATAAGTGAGAGACAAACTTGTGCTAGTTGGGATTATATAAATGCGTAAAACTTTTTCGCCAACATTTCAGCAGCTAATAATCATTTGAGACGTGACCGGGCCTTGTAAACATTGTGCTGGCAAGGTCTAATTATCTGTCATCCGGTTCATGTCTGATGGCGACTTGTATGTGGTATGTGTTGTTTTCATGTGGCAGATAATCAGAAGACGGACTCTGAGTTTCCTATTTACAGTGTAATACTGCCAACTTTTCGTGACAGGACATTCATATGGTCTGTGAATTCGTTGATGAGGTGGCTGACTAAACTGCCTTCTTACGTTCATGTTTGCATCATATAGACATGACTGGATAATTGAGGATGAAGATGCCACAAGTATTTGGAGTTTGACAACAATTCAACCAGAAACACATTCTATAATTGAATCGTACCTACCCAGTGAAACCAACAGTCAGAAACGTGAAGGTTAGAAGAATTATTTGATAGGTTATCAAAGCGTCGAGTAGTGACTGGCTAGCGGTTGCAGGATGATCATAGTAAAGATTTAACCGGTTTGTAATTTGTCATCAACAAAATTTGAATTTTCTGTCGCTATACAGTATCCACTCATTGAAAAAGCCTAATTTTCATACTCTTAATAAGATATCGAGTGGTTACGTTTATGCAGTATTCTAGGTAAGGTCCGTCGTTAGCAAATTAGAAATTTCTGTGCAGATTTGTCAGATGATTGTCTCACATAAACTAGGAATTGAGGCCTGTGTAAAAAACCTTAGACAAACCATTCACTTATGAGCACTTGTGTTGTTTCTAGGCTTGGAAGTTAATTCTAGGAAGAGTGTGCTCATGCACATCGGACACGGTAGTAGTTACCATTATACTATTGATGGTACATCGCTTCCACGAGTTCAAGAATATAAAGACTCAGGAGTAATAATAAGTCATGACTTGAAAACAACTACGCATTTCAACTCAGATGTTGTCAAAGGTTTTCGTGCGTTATGGTCACTTCGCTAAGCAGTCAAATGCTTTCACGTGGAAATGTTTCAAAGTATATATCCCATCTATGTAAGACCACATTTAGAGTACAGTATCCAAGCAGCTAGCCCATGTCTGATAAAGGATACTAACTCAAATGAGAGTGTTCAGCGTGTGGGAACAAAACTAGTGAAGGGTCTTTTTAAACTTCCCTACGATGAGCGTTTAGAACGCCAAAAAACCTTTTCTCCCATGTCGTATCGTAGGGCGTGAGGTGACCCTATACTGGCATTTCGTATCTTTAATTATGATTTGAGTGTTAATATGTCTTGTCTTTTCTCTCTTTCAGCACTAGTAGTCTTTGGGGTCATAGCAAGAAGGTTCACAAAGCGCAATCTAATAAAGTGGGGTCCCGGTTTTCTCATAGAGAAGTCAATGACCGTGAAGATGGCACGGGAATCCAGTGTTTGACA
This sequence comes from Schistosoma haematobium, assembly GCF_000699445.3. Lineage (NCBI taxonomy): Eukaryota > Metazoa > Platyhelminthes > Trematoda > Strigeidida > Schistosomatidae > Schistosoma > Schistosoma haematobium. The sequence continues at coordinate 33,333,714 of NC_067198.1, read as the reverse complement.
ACGCTTGTACCAGTAACACCTTCTAATATAACTCGTACCCACCAAGAGAAATCAAAAGACAGAATCGAGGAGATCAGAAAATGTATTTGACGATTCCCAATCTATCAGAATTGTCTGATCTAGTCTGGCTGGCGATTGCAGTAGATGTTGAGCACGGCGTTCCCACACGTGATCTGGTGCGGATGCATGACCGAGCACCTTCAGCTAGGTGAGTCCATTAAAACTAATCTGGTCGGCATCCAATGTCGAAAACTTACAGAGCTATTTATTTTGGGGATTTATTTACCGCTACAACAGGAACGCCATTCTCGAACAAGTGGTATCAGCCCCATCAGCGAATATTTTCAAGGAGAGGCTGGACCCTCACTAGAAGGTAATCTGTCGGGAATAGCACAGGTTCACCAACTTACTATCCTTATAATCGAAGACTTAAGATAGAGGTCTCAGGAATTGTTCAAGGTCGCCGCGCTCTTATAAAAACCTGGGCTCCCGTCACAAGATTTTCTTAATTTGAGGTTTGTGTTAGTTCTGATTGTTGTCAACTGGTTTCATTATTAAATGTTAGTGCTTCATGTGCGGTTTTTGGGTCGTCGATTCACCTTTTCTTTTGTTCTCTTTACTATTCCGTCTTATACTACTGCATGTACAGTAGCATATGCTACCTTAGTATATAAAGTATCTCCCTGCTAGGCATGAACTCTACACCAGCCGTAGCGCATTCGCAACTTCTTTTTTCGATCGCCAGAGTTTCTTCATGTTTCATTATCGCAACTTGTTATTCACTGCTCTCACTATTGGTTGTAAGGATATTCTACGTGCTTACTGAGTCGTTGGTTCATTCATCGTACGAGACCTACTACACACGTAGTAGGGTATGTGGAAGCTTAATGAGTAACTTTTATAAACCTGCATATAATTCATTAACAAAATGCATGAACTCGTTGTACATATTTAGTTATTTACATGTTCATTTTAAGCGAATGGTTGTGTGGGATGTTAGAATGAGACGGGTATGTCATTACTTGATAATACAGCTGACATACCTGTGGTTTTTATACAGACCAAACAGTGTTTTTCGACCTAAGGGATGTTAAGCAAACAGCCACAGTTGTTTTTCTTTACCTGACAGTAATGTGGCGAAGTCTTCCCGTATCTAGTTGATACATTTCGTTGCAAGACCATTACTATGCATATGTACCATGATGATTAGTACGAATTTATTGTGCTTCCTTGTGCTACGTATATCTTTTCATTCCTGGGGTTAATAAAATGGGAAGAAAATATTACATCCCTTTAAATAAAATCACTCTTAATGTACCATAAGATACTTGGCGAGACTCTAATTTAGCGACGACCTTTGAACGAATCTTAAATGACCTTGACAATTATTAGCTAATCAGAAGACAGTTAGTATAAAGTGAGAATATATTGTAAGTAAGTAATGAATTACAGTGGATATTCTTCTTTTACATGATTTAAAAACTTGTTGAGGTTTGATAAAGGCTCAGAAGTTCTGAATTCATAATGCATATTGTATAGAAACTCGTCCATAGGGTTAGGGTTTGGGGTTAAGGGTTAGGTTAAGGTTAGGGTTTAGGGCTAAGGTTAGGGTTTTGGGTTAGATTAGGGTTAGGTTATGTTAGGGTTTAGGGCTAAGGTTAGGGTTTGGGGTTAGATTAGGGTTAGGTTAAGGTTAGATTAGGGTTATGGTTAGGGTTAGGTTTAGATTAGGGTTAAGGTTAGGGTTTAGGGTTAGGTTAAGGTTAGGGTTAGGTTGAGGTTAGGGTGCTAACATGCGATCGGTTTACATCGAATTTTAAAGAAGAGGTGTCTATTGACAGGCTACAACCCTAACCACTAACCCTATGGACGAGTTTCTATACAATATGCATTATGAATTCAGAACTTCTGAGCCTTTATCAAACCTCAACAAGTTTTTAAATCATGTAAAAGAAGAATATCCACTGTAATTCATTACTTTCTTGTAATATATTTTTACTTTATACTGTCCTCTGATTGGCTAATAATTGAAATTGCTCAAACGCTTCTCATTGGCTCGTCCCTAAATTAGAGTTTCGCCGTCCCATCTGTTTTAACCTCTCATTAATCACCTCCTCTCTAAAATCCGCTGTGAACCGACCGTATGTTAGCGTCGCGTGTTGAACTTGGCTCCGTGACCTTGAAATTGCTCAAACGCTTCTGATTGGCTCGTCGCTAAATTAGAGTCTCGCCAGATACTTCTAAGTGTTCACTATCCCCATTCAGTGTAACCTGAGAGTAATTGTAAGGACTGTTAGTCAAATTTATACCTGAAATTATACTATGAACGCTGACCTTATGATAACTTCTTTTTTTTAATCGCTTCCGTGCTTCGGTTTGGGCACCCGGGCAGTATTACAGCCCTCACACATATCGAATCAGTTTCAGTTTCAGTTTGGGAAGGACAGGAGGCTCGATGGCCTATGTTAGTCCTGGCAATGGTGGTCTCTCAGTTGATCCAACTTTCTTTTGAAAGAGTCGACGGATGGAGCCTCAACGACGTGCTGAGGTAGTGAATTCCACTCGTTGATGATTCGATGGGAAAGTCGATAGTCAGCTGACAAGTAATTTGTTCTCGGCTTATGAACTTTTTTGGAGTGTCCTCGTAAATTCTCTGTTTTGGAAGACAAGAAAAATGAGGGCATGTTAGGTGCAAATTTATCACTAAGCAATTTGTAGACTGTAATCAAGTCCCCTCTAGTTCTGCGATATGACAACGGGAAAAGGTTCAGCTTGGCCAGTCGAGATTCATACGGAAGCTTCGCTATTGCGGGAACCAGCTTAGTCGCCGTTCTTTGAACCTGCGTGGTCACTTTTACCTAAGGGTGGCATATGGTGGAGGTTCGCAACATCATCCTCATAGTGAGTCAGTATAAGATCTAATAAGGATGATTCAGTGTCCGGGTCGTACCTAGTCGCTTCTTTCACATGTTGCACTAGGGCACATGTGATAACCGCATCAACTAGTTCCTGCTCGAAGGAATTTTCTGACGATTCAGTTCGCAGATTTTCCCAGTCTACCATAGGTGCATTAAAGTCCCCTAGGATTAGACATCGACCACTTTGGGACCAAGTATTGAGACTGCTTAACAGGATCTCATTTGCCTCACAGCTTGGACTGCGATAGACCAAACCAATCAGCAGCTCTTGTCCCTTGCATTTTAAGCGAAGACTAACTAATTCACACGTCCCACTCTCATGGGATACACTATCGATAATGGTAAATGGGATAGCATTCCTAATGAATAGAGCTACTCCCCCTCCTTTGCGCTTTTGTGTTTTGCGATTTGTGTGGCGCATATGTATTTGGTGCCTCCTTGTACCAATATCTATGTGTCAAAATAAATAAATAAGACTTTAGATAGTGATAAGCTGTATGAAAATTTCTAGGCTTCATTAATCATGTATCTAAGACTTTCAGTTAATGGTTTGTGGCTATATGAAGTGAATACTATCCAGTCGCGGCATTGTGCATCCACTTTTTTTCTTTTGTTGCATGTATGTATACCACATATCTAGTTGTAACTTCTCTTCTGATTCCTTAGTACAGTTAGTATCATTGCCACTATTCTTGTTAATTTTGTTTACGTGTTAGTTTTCCCTCGGTTGTGTGTCAAGCTTCAAAACGACAATGATCAGTTACTGACTACATCTTATTAAATTTAAGTGAGACTATAATTTACGTACGAACTAATCAGATATAAGATAAATTCAGTCATCCATTTGGCTAAATATCGTTTTGGCATTTTAGCTGTCGTCAGTTCGTGATGAAAACCCTGAATTAAGTCCCTAACCATCAACTGTAAATCATAATTCTAATTCCTCACACTAGTTTATAACCCTCATTTAGTCCCAGTTAGTAGGTATACACTATCAAGGTCACTCTGTTGTCTCTCAAAGGTTGCCCATAAACTAGTCTCACCAAATTTACTGTTCTTAAATTTTATTTGGGTACGGATGCACGTCAAGATGAATGGTAATTCATGGCTAACAATAGTCTTTGTATGTGTTAATAACTTGAGTTAACGGTATCAGCAGTGATAGTAAAACCAACCAAATACATATTTTGTATATGGTAAGTGAAATCAAGGACCTAAAAGTATAAGATCATATTAAATCTCGTAGCCCTTAGGAAGACAAGTACTAGGTATATCTGGGCCAAGGTCACCAGTTTACTAATATACTATCTAATGTCTTTAACCACTAATTACGCTTATTACGCGAACCTCGGTCGGACAGCAAGTATTGGAACTAAATACAAAGTTCCTAATGTCCTTCTATTCATTGCATACTTTAAGCGTTTTCGTCGGTGAGGTAGCTAACAGATATTTCATTGTTTTTATTTAGTTCTATAGGCTGTTGCAGTTAATCTCATCTTTTTCATTGATATCGACTTACACAAAGTGAGATCACCTCTTACACCTTCAAGTAGTTACAGCAAACCTTTGATGAAAAGCGTTTATAATTTGTTTTCACGCTCAAGTATATATTGCGTCCGGGGTCTATCTAATAGCTTTCTTTATGGAGATGAAATACTAGTTTCTAATAAAGCCTTAGAGGTCAAAAAACATAGAAAGCGTCAAGTTAACATTAATACTCATTGTGCAGAAAATGTGCCGGTTTGTAATACAAAGAAAAATTTTTATCCTGAGTTAAATGAAAATGATTTGAAAATCAGGTAAAAGTAAAACAATTGTTTATTTATCTCTTTAGAGAGGTAATACTTCAAAGTAAGGTATCACTATCACATGATGGTTCTGGAAAAAATGAATCTTGTAAATATCCTACAATTATTCTAGAAGGAAGCAAACTAATATCAGATGCACTTGCAACAGGGGCGAAAGCCACATCTTTGTTCTTTTCTTCACAGGATGCTCTGCAAAAAGTCGGTGATTTAAGCAACGTATTAAGTATCTACTATGTTAATCATCGAGTTATGGATCAAATCTCGTCACTTCAATCTCCTCCCGGAGTAATAGGTAAATTTGTTTTTGGTGTATAATCACACTTTTATCTTTCATATTGCGAATTTAATGCAGATCTACTAGAGAAATATCTATATCTTTGAAGACTAACATAATGTTTAGTTGATATGGGTCCTATGATTTCTCATTTCATGTTCTAAAGAATAGTTTGTTCAGTTTTTCTGAGATTTCGTGAATAGACTGCACAAAAGTAAACCAGATCACTTATTGTTAAAGTGTAGAATTTATGTTGCAGTGTGCTTAGGACTTCCACATTGGTTTATGTTTCTATGTATGGTTTTACCATTGAATAGTGACTGGGAAATGCAAGTTGACATGTTTGGTTGACCTATTATGATACTTGTGTAAGTTCGGTGGTTGTCTACTAGATGTGGAACACATAGTTATTCTAAGGACGATTCTATTGATACACTTTATCAGTCAATAGAATTCTGAACCAAATAAAATGTTGATTTAGAACACAAATATCTGAATCTGTTATATCACTGACAGGGCACTCTGCCTTTTCAATCAGTGATATCAATAAAGAACAAACATTTACATTTTGAACATCAAGTGTCAATTATTTCAAATGTATGACATATTGTTTAGAAGGCTACATTGAAGGTAATATAAAAGTATTTAGAGTCGTAAAAGGTATAAGTCCTTCACGTAACCCCCTGGTTATTGATAAGTTGATCTTCGTTCTAGAGCTTGTAAGCCGCCCCAAGTTGATTATACTCAAGTTTCCGCAACTGGCTTATATAAAAATATCGATTCATTGGTATTGAAGTAACCCTCTCATTTATTTACAATACTGAAATAGTTTGGTACGAGAGAACACAAAGATGAGATGTCTTGTAGAAGTAAAAAAAGAAAGTCATCCATTGAAAATGATGAAAAATAGTACAAGATAAAATTTTAATGAACATATAACTATGATAATTCCTATCTAGTTAAAAGGTAAATCTTTTTGAAGAGTGGAATAGTATTCTGCTGCAAGTTTACCATCAGCTTCTGTTTTGATCTATGTTTGATAACATCTCAAACCTCTTAGAAGCTGGATCTCTAACACTTTCAAGGTTTTTTGACGAGCTGACATGTGCTAAGCCAGAAAAACTGTCATCTCATTACTTTTATAACGCTAGGTTTTCACATCTACACGAATGGGACGTTAATTTGCCTTACACGAATATCTACACTAGATTTCTTCCCAGTGTCTATACTACAGGACTTCAACACAGCTCAGACCAAGAATACGTGATTAACCTGACTAGAACTTCAATATATTTCCACACTAAAAACCGACAACAATCCGTCAACAATCATAATAATAATAAAGGTAAGATAATATATAACTCGTCTAGTACTTGTCAGATTATCTACTAGTCTGACTAAGCAAACAACCAATCTTTATCATTCTCGCCCACACATCAATTACTTAGTTCATTGTCACAAGTTAACCATTTCTCTCAGTCGCTCCCGGTGTTGGAAACGACGTTTGGTATAATTACCACTCAGATAACGCACATGAAGTATCTCCAAATCACCAAGGATACTGTTTTAAGGCGTCATAATTGGTCGAATGACGTGCTCCGTTAGTCCCGAACACTCCGTGTTCGACTTCAGAAATTTTCCGCAAGTAACGATTGTATGGAACCGTCGTCGAACACTACCCTGGACAGCATAGGTTTCGTAAAAGTGGGATGAATAGTGACCTAGTTTAGCATAATTTCTAAAGTTTTCCCAAATTAATTTAATCTCAACTACCACAGTGCTATCAGCACAGACTGTTATGAATCAAGGTCTAATGGTGTGAATAAATAAACGAAATTCCAGATACGTAAGTTTCTACCATTTTAGATGGTTCTCTGCTACAAGTAAGTGTAAATATAGTTTTCTGTCAATTTCGATTGATTAGATTTCTCTTTTTAATCTCTCAGTAGATTGTTTGCCTGTCATTTGGGGAGTTTTTAAACTTAAATTTGTCTACAAATTATGATGCAAAGTATTTATCTCTTCTTGTTTCAGCCCTTTTTGAATTACCACAACAAGACTGCTTCAAGGAAAAAAATGCGAAGTTTCACTTACCTGTTACTCTTATACTTGACCGAATTAACGATCCTGGAAATATGGGCAGTTTGATCCGTTCTGGTGCATGTTTTGGTTTGGATTCTATTTTGGTGACTAAAGGTACTCATTACATTTAGTAGATTTTCGTTTGTATTTTACAGCACTCGGTATTCTTTTTGACGTGGTTTGCACTTTTCATCTAGTGATAAGCATTTTATTAGTTTTCAACCCTGAAGAAATTATATTTGCTTGGCTTGTTTCGTCTTTTGATCTGAGGTTAGTTATGATAATTCGTATGGTGTTCAGTATCTTTAATTTTTCGAACATGCTAATTCAGAATAAACTTTCATTCGCTCCATACAAACATTTATCTGTTGGTCCAACACATCACTCTTATAAAGGTTTTAAATTAAATTTAACGAGTTCTATTAACAAAATAATTGCACAACTTAAGGGTGCTCAATCATATTAACAGATTTCCTTTGAAGGATAATGTAGAGATTGTCGTCGAAGTCCCTTTTTTAAGACCAATATATTGTGAAACTATGACCTATTCAATGTTTAAGCATTTACCCAACGATCTCTCAGTATTTTTGCTATTCTTAAATATTTCTCATACTTAATCATCCTAATTCATTTCTTAAAATGAGGTAAATAAAAGTATAAACAGATGTTTTGTCTTGAGAATTTTGTGCTGGGAATTCTATATTGTACGAAAATATAATATTAAGTAAAGCCATTAATGGTACTACTACTACTACTACTACTACTACTACTACTACTAATAATAATAATAATAATAATAATAATAATAATAATAACAATAAGTAAGAGCTCGGAATTAAATAAGACAAGTTAGAAATATAATCGTGATATTGATATTGTCAGTGATAAAAGTAGTAAAAAGATGAGGTGAATTATTCACAATCTAATAAATAGTTGCATGAGGTATGAACGTTTATTATATATTATAGGTTGAACAGATTGGCATATTAACACCACAGTGACTAATTTCAAGTATTATGATTTGAATTCAGCAATCTTGAAGTAATATGTTTTCCTCCGATCTATCCCTCACTTTTAAAACAGAAAGTTATGTTATCAACTCAAATGTCTCAGCTTTCTTCCTGTTTTTCTACAACTTTTCGTGTAGCTTAGACAATACCTGATGACTAATGTCGATGTACGTTCGTATTTATCAGTGAGCCTATTCGATGGTTGGAAGAAAGTTAGGGGCGGCCAGACCAAAACATGGCACAAGTCCATGAAGTCACTCACAAGTGGACTAAGTCATGTTGGTAGGTGTAGACTACCTGGTTGGGGACCGCGAGATGATAGCAACCGATGGTTAGAGATCTTAAATGACATGGCTCAAAATCATTTGCAATAGCGCAGGTGCATCCACTCTCTGTGTTCTCCCAAATTCTAATCTTCTGAATTCTTTATGTCCCTTTTTTTTTCCTCATCCCAAATTTATTTCACTGGATTATACTCTTTAAGTAACATCTCCAAACCCTAATCTTCCCGATTACTGCTTATACTCTTATTACCTCTACCACTTTGGGATTTGAATTGACAACTGCATCTCTGTACTAATGTGATATGGTAACTCGAACTGATGTACGTACGTACAAAGTTCTACGTTGTTACTGACTGACTGACTATTCGATGGATTAAAATGTATCTTAGACAGTACTTGATAACTAATGTCGATGTGCGTTCATATTTATCAGTGAGCCAATTTGGTGGATGAAAATTTTTAAACTAGGTTTATAGATGTCCTATTAGTCTCAGTTTCTTTTCCACCCCATGAATAATTGCAACCATTATTTTGCGATATAATTAAATATAAATAAAAAGTGATTTGTGGTTAACCGATAGTCATTGATACGCTACTTGATGAAGTTACATGACCAATATATACGCAGGGGCTCTGATATCGAAATTCTTATAGACCAATGCACAATTGCGTCATGTCTTACGTTGATGATGACTGACGTGTTAGTTAACTAGGATTTCAGTATCCTTATCTTGCCTTCCACTGCTACTTATTGGTCTTTGTATTTTCTCTACACAAATGTTAAAAACTACATTTAGTTCATAGTACCTCTCCTACACTTAAGTTTGTTTACGTCTAGGTACGGCCGAGAGTGGGGAGAGTCCGCTCTCCCTCTCGAAATACTCTCACACGGCCGCGCGTATACAGCCTCTGCCAGGGAAGTCCTACTCACTGCCTTCTCGTGGCGGGGGTGTTGTTTACGAAAATGAGAGGACGAAAAGCGAATGTCCGGCGCTTTAACCGGATCACAAATCAATGGTGCACATGGGCTCCAGTATCCTGCGGGAACAAATGGCGTATGAACCAATCGTTGGTCACCGGCTACCATGGGACTGCATCTCCTTACGATGCTCCATTGCCTTGTGGGTTAGACCTTTAGGTCAAAGGCTCGGGGAGTGGCCCCCTAAGATAACCACCTGCTTCGGTTCGGGCACCCGGGCAGTATCACAGTCCACACACAAATGATGAACTCTCTATGTCTATGGAAATTACTTTTCTCGCTTCGAAAAACAAGCAATTGATTCAAATTATTATCATTACAATTATTGTCATTATTAATACTATTATTATTATTACTACTACTATTATTGTCATTATTATTATTATTATTGTTATTATTATTATTATTATTATTATTATTATTATTATTATTATTATTATTATTATTATTGTCCACATTATTCACCCTCTTTTATACTTATACAGCGTCTCGTCTTTGGTGGAAATTCGACTGTATCTAGACGTTCTCGAGTCACTGTCCGGTTGAAAATTGTATGTTACCACCGAATACGAGGACTGAAGCAGTTTTTCTGAAACCACGTGCACCATTCAAACTGGCTGCCTTCAACGTTCGCACATTTATGCAGGTCGGACAACAGATAGGGCTAGTTATGTCTTTGGAAAGTCTTAATATTGATGTTTGTTGTCTATCCGAGACCCGTATTCAAGACTGGCGAAGTACTACAAATTCGATCTCCATCTGTCGCTTCAAAAGGCTTGTTTTACGTGCGCTTATCCGGGGACCCTGTGGCATCTTCGTCTAGTCTTGCTGGCGTTGGTGTCGCACTAAGCACTAGAGCTGAGGCAGCACTAGTCGATTGGATCCCCATTAACAGTCGGTTATGTGCTGTTAGATTAGAAAGTTCCATCAAAGTGAGAAGAAATCGGCGTGAGAAACAATGTATTTTCGTCATCTCCGCCTATGCTCCGACAGATTGCAGCCCGGATGCAATCAAGGATGAGTTTTACCACCAGTTATCTGTTCTTCTCCAGAAAGTGCGTTCGACAGATATTGTGGTACTAGCCGGAGACTTGAATGCTCAGGTCGGGCGTCTAGGCACAGAAGAGAGTCGTTTAGGTGGCCGATGGGGACTCGTTGGTCGCAGGTCAGATAACGGGGACCGTCTACTGCAACTGAGCACAGACCACAACCTGTTTCTGGCTAGCACTAACTTTCGGCACAGTCATCGCCGATGTGCCACCTGACGTCCTCCCTCTGCATCTCAAGCCTGGACTCAGGTTGATCACATCGCGATCAGCTACCGCTGGCGTGGTTGTGTACAAGACTGCCGCTCCTTTTGGAGTACCTATCTGAACTCTGACCATGCTTTGGTCTGCGCCAATCTTACCTTACTTTTCAGTGGACAACGAAGTGACCGCCATAAACGGATTGATATTAGCAAGCTGGTTGCAACTTCTGTTGCAAGTAAGTATCGAACCGAGCTAGCCTCTAGGCTAGCTACCACTCCACCGAAAAGTATAGATGAGCATTGGTTGCAATTGCATGACGCCATGAAAATGGCGGGTACAGTCAGTTGTGGGTTCGCGAAACGTCCCGCCTATAAGCACTGGGTTTCTTCAGGTTCCTTACAACTCATTGAAGCCCGTCGGTCTACTCCGGGTGACCGTGAGTTCGAACATAAACGAAGGATGTTACGTAAGGAAATTGGGCAAAACTTGCGTTTATTTATTTATTTGAACACATGAATATTGGTACAAGAGAGCGCCAATATATATGCGCCACACAAAACAATGAGAATTCGAAGAGAAATAGAAAAAAAAAGAGAACAATAACGAAGAGATTGGTGTAAGGCAGTGTGGTAGTAATGAGGGAACACAAAGGCACAATCAGAAGAAATCTTTCAGGTAAGGGAGACACAACCACTTTTTATGAAGAAAGTAAAAGAAGATTATAACAGGATCGCCACTGGCTTCTATTCGGAGCCATATCTGATAACGTCTCTAGCCACTGTGTATCACCATCTCTCAGACCCCAACCAGGGAGTCGTGAAGGACCGACAGAAGCCAGTCCTTTGCAGCTTTCTTTCATGCCACGACACCATGTCATGCACTGACCACCTCTCCGCTTCTTCCAACCAGTCCCAGAGTCGGCAAATAATGCACGACGTGTAATTCTCTGGGACGACATTCGTAGAACATGTCCAAGCCACCGAAGTCGGTGTTTCAAGATGGTGATACCAATTGAATTATCATCTCTGTGCCCGAACACACGATGCCGAACCTCTGCATTACTGACATGGTGTTGCCACTGAATGTCAGCAATCCTTCGGAAACAGCGATGATCGAACACACTCATTCGGTGGCAAAGCGGCACTCGACGGGGAAGCCTGGTGGTCGAAGCGTGCTAATGAGCTGGAAGCAGCAGCTCCATCTGGTAACTACCGGAAGCTCTTCCAACTCATCCGAGCCACTGGCAGCAAGAAGTCTGGTGTGAGTGAAACAATCTGCGAGGATGATGGGATGCCGATCACTAACATCCATCGACGTCTTGGACGATGGGCAGAATTTTTCAAAGGGCAGTTCAACTGGCCTGCTGCTCCGGCAACATCGGTCAGACTGTCCTGCCCTCCATGGCCGGTGACGACTGATCCACCAAACGAGGAGGAAGTCCGCAAGGAACTCCAACTCTTGAAGCGTTGCAAATCACCTGGCCCAGATGACTTATCTCCGGCTCTTTTTAATGATGGTGGTGACTTTTTGTCTAAGGAATTGACGACGTTGTTTACAAAGGTTTGGGAACTAGAGAGTGTACCAACGTCATGGAATGAGTCGATAGTTGTCCCTATCTTTAAAAAGGGTTCACGTCGTTGCTGTAACAACTATCGGGGGATAAGTCTACTTCCGATTGCGTCCAAGCTATTGGCTTCCGTCATTCTTCGTAGGTTGTTCAAAACCCGAGAAAGATTGACTCGCGAGGAGCAGGCTGGGTTTCGTTCTGGTCGAGGATGTATTGATCATATATTCACCCTCCGCCAAATGTTAGAACACCGCCATACTTATCAAAGGCCAACAATCGTAGTGTTTCTTGACATCAGGGCTGCCTTCGATTCGTTGGACAGGGCTGTTCTCTGGGATTGTCTATTGAAGAAGGGTGTGCCTGAGAAGTTTATTAACATCCTAAAAGCCCTATATACAAACACCTCAGGCAGAGTGAGGGGATACAACCACCTTTCTCCATTGTTCCATTCGAGCAGTGGGGTTAGGCAGAGTTGCCCAATCTCACCATTCCTCTTCAACTTTGCCATCGATGACATTCTGGAAACAGCTCTGATGAATGTAAGTAATGGTGGTGTGGATCTGTTGCCTGGAGAAAGACTTCTCGACCTTGAGTATGCGGACGATATTGTCTTACTGTGCGATAATGCCCAAGGCATGCGATCCGCACTTAATCAGTTGGCAATCAGTGTCCGTAGGTATGGTATGTGCTTTGCACCTTCGAAGTGCAAAGTACTTCTACAAGACTGGCAGGATTCCAATCCTGTACTCACCCTGGATGGTGAGCAGATAGACGTAGTCGAGAAGTTCGTGTATCTGGGTAGCTGAATAAGTGCTGGTGGGGGTGTGAGTGATGAGATCAATGCACGAATAGTGAAAGCCAGAGCGGCTTATGCCAATCTGGGCCACCTTTGGCGCCTTCGTGATGTTAGTCTGGCTGTAAAAGGTCGGATCTACAACGCGTCGGTGAGAGCAGTTTTGCTCTATGCTTGTGAAACCTGGCCTCTCCGAGTTGAGGACGTTCGACGACTCTCTGTGTTCGATCATCTCTGTTTCCGAAGGATTGCTGACATTCAGTGGCAACACCATGTCAGTAATGCAGAGGTTCGGCATCGTGTGTTCGGGCACAGAGATGATAATTCAATTGGTATCACCATCTTGAAACACCGACTTCGGTGGCTTGGACATGTTCTACGAATGTCGTCCCAGAGAATTACACGTCGTGCATTATTTGCCGACTCTGGGACTGGTTGGAAGAAGCGGAGAGGTGGTCAGTGCATGACATGGTGTCGTGGCATGAAAGAAAGCTGCAAAGGACTGGCTTCTGTCGGTCCTTCACGACTCCCTGGTTGGGGTCTGAGAGATGGTGATACACAGTGGCTAGAGACGTTATCAGATATGGCTCCGAATAGAAGCCAGTGGCGATCCTGTTATAATCTTCTTTTACTTTCTTCATAAAAAGTGGTTGTGTCTCCCTTACCTGAAAGATTTCTTCTGATTGTGCCTTTGTGTTCCCTCATTACTACCACACTGCCTTACACCAATCTCTTCGTTATTGTTCTCTTTTTTTTTCTATTTCTCTTCGAATTCTCATTGTTTTGTGTGGCGCATATATATTGGCGCTCTCTTGTACCAATATTCATGTGTTCAAATAAATAAATAAGGTTTTTCAAGCCGTTTAATTAACTCATTTAACAGTTATTCTAACAGTAACAATTTGTCTATATCTTTGTTTTATTATTTTACCAACTCTGTACGGACATGTGTGCTTGTTCACATGTTGTAGCATATGCATATGTCCCTCTCTTTAGCTAAGACGTTAGTTGCTTAAATCGTTCGTTGAATTGTTCGCTTTCCCACATATATAACACTCGAATCTCATTAATCGGTTCGACTCGTTCGACTCTTAATTTGTCTCTGAGTCCTCTCGCGCGCATTAGCTTTTCTGCTCGAATTCACTTATGGTGCTTGTGGCTTAGTGATCTGTGCTGTTCGATAATAAACTATGGAAAACGCGTCATGTTGTCCTCTGAATTAATACACCGTTGGGATTTATTTAATAACAATTATCAGGGTAATTGATATACGAAGTCAAACGAATTATCTCTAAGTTAATCCATTAGAAAATTAAGGATATCATTATTCATCGTATTCAACAGTTTGATAACGTTTAGTCTTTTCGCTTCAGGTAGTGTTGATATTTGGAATACAAAAGTGATACGGGCAGGAATGTCTGGTCATTTCCGCATACCTGTCTATCAAGGACTAAGCTGGACCGATATTAGTCGATACTTTGGAATACGTGATGGTTCGTCCTCTCATATTAAAGTCTTTGTAGCCGACCCTGAACCACTCTTGACTGATAAATTAATCGAATCAGCATGGAAAAAAGACCAAACTGTGAGTTAACCTCTATCCATTACTAACTATTTCTTGTTCACATTTTCGAATCTTGTAAGTTGGGCTGCGTACAAGTGAGTATATACATAAATACCCACCAGTATATATATATATATATATATATATATATATATATATATATATATATATATATATGTAAAATCATATTAACCCCAGTTGGCAAATCGTTAAGTCAAAATCTTTCACGCAGCTACCCGAAGTGGTAGTTGAAACACTGACCGTCCAACAACTAAAGGAGAATGTTTGAGCCTTGATCAACCTAGCTGTGATTTGAGTAGACAGGTGTAGTATCACTAGACTATTAAACTACAACTGAAATCTGAGCCCATGAACCTGTGCTTTTTTACTGTATGAATTATTAATTATTGCAACCGCTCATGGCGATCGCACTCGTTCACTAACACTTGTAGCCACGTTACATAGTAAATATTATTGTTGAAATTGTAAAAACTGGGTAAATATCAGTTTCTAAGTTTAAGATATCGCGAGGCGAATTCTCTTTTATGTGGTTATAGTTTTGTAGTAATTCCTGTATTGCTATTTCAACTTTAGTGAGGCTCTGTGATCCATCTATCTTTTTTGTCCTTTGTATTGACTGCTGAAGTTTCTATGATGTCTTCAACTTTGATGCTTATTACTAGATAAGCCTTTCACATTAAGAATTATGTATACTAGGAACACCAGTTCATACAGTAATTTCCTTCTCCTCCAATCATAATCTTTGTGGTTAATAATTTTTACTGCCAATGAGAGTACTACCTCTACAACTTTAGTATTCACATTGATAATTTCATCTTTGTTGTGGTGTGGCAACTTGAACTGATGCAGATATATACTAGGTTTTGAGTCGCTTATCACTAACTGACAAATCCAAATTTGTTAACATTACAGCCAAAAATACTGTCATGAATCTGTTCAAATGTTAATCAAGCTCATGGAAAACTAATTTGGCTAGTCTTTTGATCAAGACGTACAATGTGATCGATAAATTAAGAGATTTAATTATGATTTTGAACAGTTCATGGTCTAACTTAATTTCTAAAATTAAGTTTCTACATATAGCTTGTGGATATAGATACTGCTATTGGATTAGCAAAAAAACAGAACTGAACCGGTCACATTCATATATATTCCTTTAAAACATTCGTCCACTCAAATCTGTACACAATTTAGCGTTTTGTAATAACTCACTATTGTATTATATCTTTTGAGTTATTTAGTTTTCGAGTTTCTATTATTTCTATCACATTCTTTTATTGTAGGTAGGAAAGAGTTCATAAGTTAATTTAAGCACTCATAATCCTTTAGAGTATTTTCAACATAGTGGTCTTCATCTGAAGTGTAATCATTTTTGTGTAATATTGTTTTAATTTTTATCTAAAAATTCTGCCTTTCCTTTAGTAGTTAACAGTGTTTAATATTTAGTTCTATAATTCCTATTATTCAGATATATTTTTTCTGTAATCATGGTTCTTTTTATTTCTAGAACCATCGGTCACAATATATTAATGAGTGCAAAATATCAGTCGAGTGTGAAGCTATTGATTTTCTTACTCCTGAGTCAACAGATTCCGCATATCGCTTACCTGTACAAACTATCCCACATTTTGCAGTAAACTATATTCCTTCCGAATATAACTCTGCGGAACATGATTGTCGTTTAGCCGTTGTTATTGGATCTGAAATTCATGGTGTTTCTCCGGAAGCTTTTCATTTAGTTCATCTTACCGGTGGTTCTCGACTTGTTATCCCATCTGCAGATAGAATAAACAGCTTGAATGTTTTATCAGCTGCTTCAGTTTTGCTAGGAGAAATACAACGTCAATTTTTGTGTTTTTAATGGAATGTATTTTTTTACGAATAAACAAATTTTTATCCAGAAATTTTTTTCCCCTTTTTTGCCTGTATGCAAACCTTAAGTGTTTGTTTTATTATCTGATGTGATAAACCTATTGGGATTCTTTTTTCGTAGTCCATTGGGGTTAATTAGACTGTCCATTTACCCGCAATACTATGTATAGACTTACTTTTTGTCTTGTTGTTGAATATAGTATTGTGAAAGGTTTAGTATACAGTAGATCTGTTTCTTCTCAACCATGTCCCCTTAACTGAATTTAATGGCATTACAGTAGGTTTCAGTACCGAAATTAGGACTAGAAAAACCAAATAAGCGCTAAATTAATAGTTACAATAAACATTTAGGCAATGATTATTAGCGGTCAGTAGAGCTCATATGAATTTATTACACCACACGCTTGAAATGTAACACAAACTATAAACTAATGAATCTAACTTATTTGATTTTGTTAATATATGCAACTCAATAACGAAGTAGAAGTCTATGTACTTGGCTCTGTGCCACTGCTTTCTGTAAGTTAATAATCTTACCCAGTTGCTCAGATCGAAGTAAGTGGAACTTTGTGTAAATCAGTAACCTAGTGGTTGAAAATCGACTACCATTACCCATCAAAACACTACTGCTAAACATAGTTGAATATTGCTTTTCTGTTTTGTAAAGCTTCACCCGAGTATTTCGTTAATTTAATTTATGTATACCCAATAAAATATTACTATTCGGCTAGTACCCTATGATACATGTTTGTTTGAAATATGAATTTCACTTAGTTTATTTTCAGGAAGATTTTCGTTTATTCAGTCTACTTATTTTCTTATGGTTTGAAGTTTGTGATATTTTGTTCACCTTCAACAACGTAAATATTTATAGGAATCAAACCGTTAGGAACTCACCTTCCATATCAAATACAAGAGAAATGAAATGGTCTCAAAATTATGAAGCCATTATACACTATCAATTTCGAGATATGAATTTCTTTAATTCTTTCAGTAAATCTTCCTTAAACATGCATCTTATCCTGACAATATGCATTCATTATCGCTATTTTTGTAGAAAAAGTACCGTTTTCACATAAGACTAGTGAGTATAATTTCCCCTACAGCACACAGCTATTGTCAATAACCATATGATACGTTTCAAAAATCGTACAGCTTTTCCCGATTTTTAGTCACATTGTTGCTCTATTGAGAACCACTGATTTTGAAGTGCTATAATTTAAAATAGTATTTCTAAATTAAATAAGTAACTAATTTGGTGTTATATGTTTGAATCCCTACCCTATCAACCGACGTTCAACCAATAATCTGTTAAAATTATTGCACCTTTTGACATAGTCCATCAATTTCCAGATGATTACTGAAATACATCGTTTTTTATTATTAGTTGTCTTGGTGGACTCGAATATGATGATTGATTGAACAATATTCATTAATGTAAAAAAGATTTTGTGATAATCTGTTTTATATATGTGGTTTATATAATTTTGTAGAAATTTGAGGAGCAATGGAAAGTAATGCCGAAACTGATAAACTTTCACCAGTAAATACATCTACACTTACATGTGACTGTATGAACAATTCAAAAACTGATATATCTAACGAAAATAATGGCTTTGAGTGTAAAACAGATGGTGTATCTACTTGCTCAAATCCAAACTGTCCATTCTCTTATCTTAGACGGAATACTTTCACTTCAGAGGCATTCAAAATACAACTGAAGAACATTTCTCGTCATGCAGGTTTCTCTGTAAGAGTTGTCTCATAATTAATTTAATCAAATTGTTATAATTTTAAGCCTTCTATTTTAGCCAAAACCTTACAAATAAAAATTAATTGTTGCCTGACTCACTGGAATAATAAAGTGTAATCCAGAACAACAAAGATGAGTCATTTCACAGATTGAAATCATGAGTCAGTTGAAGCTAGACCACCATTGAAAACCTGGAAGCACTGGACGGCCGTTTCGTCCTAGTATGGGACTCCTCAGCAGTGCGCATCCACGATCCCGCACCACGCGGGGCTCGAACCCAGGACCTACTGGCTTCGCGCGCGAGCACTTAACCATTAGACCACTGAGCCGGCATCCAACGGTGTTAATGTCTAACTTCAATCAATCCACGAAGTTGCGCCACCGTACACCATTGTCTTCAGTGAGTTCCTATCTCACAACAGACCTGGTTGAACTCCACTGGTAACGGCTTCTCACTAGAACTTCGGGAGTTTTTCCTGAAGTCAGTCACTAGTGAGCAGTTGATTATTATTATCAGAATGGGTTTTGTGGATCGTGGATGCGCACTGCTGAGGAGTCCCATACTAGGACGAAACGGCCGTCCAGTGCTTCCAGGTTTTCAATGGTGGTCTAGCTTCAACTGACTCATGATTTCAATCTGTGAAATTTCTAAAATCTCCACAAAACCCATTCTGATAAAGATGAGTCAGTTATAAACTTTCGGATTAATTTTCTTGAACTACATTCCTTTGTCAGTTTCTTTAATGGCCTATTTCACTAAATATTTTTGGGTTATAAATCAAGATAATAAAGTTAAATCCCTAAAAAGGAAGTTTAAGTTAGGGTCTAAAGCCACTCAATTATCCTGTCTGTTGTTCTCGAAGTTGGGCGTCTGCAGAATCTTTCATCCGGTTCAGCAACACTCTGTTGGAGACGTTTCCTGGTACCGATGGTAGTGTGATGCCTCTGCAGCTGAGTTCTCATATTTGCTCAGATCTTTTTTCTTTGGTATCTTGATGAAGTGTCCTTCTTTCCAGTCTGTCTGAACTTGTTCTCCCTCCTAAATCTTTCATAATAGAACGTGGAGTATGTTTTCAGTGACTTTTGTGTCTGACTTCAGATCTTCGGCTGGTATATTGTCACGTTCTGCTGCTTTCCCATTGTTGATTTGTCTGATGGTCATTCTGATTTCTTCGATCGTTGGAGTGACATTTATGGGAAGGTCTGTAGGTGCTGCTTCAATATCCGGTGGATTAAATGAATATGACCTATTCAAGGGTTTCTCGAAATCTTCTACCCATCTGCTCCTCTGTTCTTGAATGTCGGTGATTGACTTTCGTTCTTTGTCCTTGACTGGTTTCTCCGGTTTACTATATTTCCATGCCAGTTTCTTCGTTGTGTCATATAGTTGTTTGATATTTCCTTCTCTTGCAGCTTTCTCCGCTGTCGTTACTAGGCCTTCCACGTATTTCTACGGATTCTTGAGGCGATTGAGCTGCTGAACACATAGAAAGATGCCCTCAGACAAACAACCAGTAGGAGATGAGCAGCTGCCAGATCTCAAGGATGCAATGACGTCTTCATGAGTACAGCTTGAGATCTGAATGAAATCATCAAGATGGACCACCACAGTTTAGCGGGTGACAAATAAATATAGGCATGGTTACAAGTGAAAGATGCAAGCAAAGAAAATGCAAATTACAGCAAACTCTAAAGTATGTGAGTTGACAGTTTCAACTACAGAACCCCATACTGATCCCCATATCAACAAAAAATAGAATATTCATGAGCAAAGCCTGGACGTTGTAGGTGATTCGATCAGCAATCAATATAAGGTCAATGATTGACTGACAGTAACATCTAGGGAATGAAGAAAAAAAGCGAGACCTGCACGTTTCCTGCCAAATAGGACTGCGAAGATGCAAAGAGATTAGGAACCAAAAGTCTCAATGCTTTTCAAAATACTTCGCAGAGGGGTTTGTTTTTTCTTGTGATTTAAGAGAGTCTTCAGAAAAAGAATCATAGGTTTAGTTTGATCACGATCTAAGCCACATTTAGTCCTCAATAAACCAGCTACTGCCCAAAACAGTATTAGGAGTTAGCATTAATATTGCTTCACAGAATAGGACAAAAAGTAGACTCTGAAAGTACTCAAGCAAGTCGCCTCGTAAAAGAACCTTGTACTTAGGGGTTTTCACGTTGTAAAAGTTCGCAGTAAAGCCATGCCCAAACCACTCTGGGTGGTACGGGATATCATTTCACGTAATTAAAGATATGCTATACAAATGCTTGCAACCTGCCCAATAAAATGACGGAGCTCAGAACCGCGGTGGACACAGAAAATCCTAATGCCATTTCCATAAGAAACGTGATTAACTCCAGAAGCTCATGGTGGTGAAATCCAACTGTTTGGTCCCTTTGTTGGGTTTACAGACTAAACTGTAGAGGTGGTGGGGTTATCATGAACATAATAAGCACATTAACCATATGAGCTATCGAGAGTCACACGACTCAGAAACATGTGAGCTGGCGCAGTGCCATCTGAAATGCAAAGGGTAAGACATTTTATTAGTTGTAGTACATCGCAGTCCGGAATGTGTAGTGGATGACTTCCTCCTAAATAAACTTATTCTGGTCAAACATGTGTAAAAACCTTATGGTAGGTGACCTTAATGCACACTGCAAATTGGGAAAACTTAAAAGTAGGGTTATCACAACCATCATCTGATTACAAATTGTTAGAAACCACAATTTCTCCGGCTTTATCTCAACACACACGAGATCTCACCAGATATGACTATCAAAGCTCCTCGTCTGTCTTGAATTTAGTCTTCACCCACGGTGATGATGTCATTCAAATGACGATCCTCCCACCTATAGGGAGAAGTGATCTTGCGGTCATATTATTCAAGTTCACGGTTAATATAGTCTGTCAAGCAGTTGTGCTGGTCAGTCCTAATATATGGAAAGCAGACATCAAGGTGATTAACTCAGCAGCCTCGACTGAAAACGGGGAAATAGACTCCGGCGAATCAGTAGGGGAGGCCTGGACTCACAGCAGTTATACAGTCAAATAACTCAACCATTTATACCCTGGACAGTCCCAAAGAAGGAAAAGCACGGCCATCTCTGGATGAACCGAGATACTTAATATTTACTAAGACGAAAAAATGTTGGAACATCACCATCAGCTTTGACACAACGAATATGATGGAACGCAAAAGTTCCGTTTGAAGTAAGTATATAAGCTCAATCTGGGCAGCTCCGGGGAAATACGAATAGCGGTTGACACAGTTTGTAATCAAGCAGCCGAAGAGACTTTTCTCGTACATAAATTACAGAACGGGAACGCACTATTGGATTCTCAACCTATTTACGGGAGTGCATCAAATGAAAGAGGAACTCCAGCACAAAGCAGAGGCCATGGCGGACTATTTCTGGATAGTCTTCACTCAAGAGCCTCCTCTAAGCGTAGGACTAAACCCAAATACACTATGTCAGTTGACCAAGGTGAGTTACTTATCGACTGGAAGGATTCAATCGTCGCTCCGATTCATAAGGTAGGATCAAGACAAACTTCATCAAACTACAGATCTGTCAGCCTCATTTAGTGTCGTAGAATAATCAAAAAGGCCATAATGACAGTCATTGAAACTGTTAGCGGGACATAGACTGGATTAAATCATGCTCAATGCACGCTCGCGTTGGTGCACGCTGATTGGCTAATTCTTATGCAACCAGCGCTAGCCGATACCTGGAGAATACTCTAGAAATCTCCTCATGTAAAAACTATGAATATACTAACGTTTTTCCTGTTGTGCTTCTTACTTCCATCTAACCTTGTTATTTAGAATATAATCTATTTCCTGTTCAACCGTGTTCTAATTTGGGGACTTGTCGAGTAAATTGGTGTCCGAGAATACTAAGAAATAGGAATAGCTGGGTTATAACGTAAGAGAGGATTATAACAGAAACCAACAACTTGTTTAGCAGCGAACAACATGGTTTCAGGAAAGGATTATCTTGCGCAATAAACCTCCTTGTAGCAAGAGAGAAATGGTCAGTTTCCAAATAATGGAGAATCGGCGGATGTTGTCGCCGTAGACTTCGGGAAAGTATTCGATAAGGTGCTGAATAACAGACTCCTTTTAAAACTGAAAAATCCAGGAATCGCCAGACGTCTTCTAAATTGAGTCAAGGATATCATAGTGAGTGGTAGAAAATGAGAGTAAACTCAAAATGCTTCCCCTGAAAACCAGTACTTAGTGGAGTACCTCAAGTCTCTGTCCTAGATCCTTTACTTTTTATACTGTATGTAAATGAACTCCCAAGTGTAGTTGAGTCTCCGATGCTACTTTACGCTGATGATATAACATTTGGGCGAGAAATAATGGGAAATGTAGATGGATGTGCACTTCAGGAGGACTTAGATGTCCTGATTATCTGGTTTAAAAAATGACTGATGCCCATCAACGAGGCCAAGTGTGTCTACATGTACATTGGGGATACATAGGTAAATAGGTACAGTATAATGGGAGAGTCAGTACCTGTAGTCCGGTCTCACAATAATCTTAGGGTAACAATAAGCCATGATCTTAAGACCAAGGCCCACTTCATCGTGGTCGCAGTTAAGGAGTTTACAACCAAGTTGTATACTAATATGTTCACTGCAGTATTCACAACCGTATTAAGATCCAAACTTATAAACTGCTTTCAGGCTTCAATCCCTTGTTTTTTAAAGGTGACTCAGCTATCGTGGAAAAAGTACAGAGAGGAGGTACCCACGCAATTCCAGAACTTTGGGGTTAGCCATACACAGAGCGGCTTGAAAAGCTTGACCTCTTTACTCTGTCCTACGGTAGATCAAGAGTTGATCTGATTTTGATGTATTGAATACTAAGAAATGATTTTGGACCTGATGTATCCTCTTTTTCTTCCTACCATATCAGGAAAACTTAGAGGAAATAGCAGGTCAGTACAAAGGCTAAGAATGCGCAAAATATTCGTGGGATACAGGTTTTTAGACTGAGCCATCAATTCTTGGAACTTGTTGCCCAATGCTGTGGTGTCTGCCCCTTCGATTCAAGAGACGACTAGACACTCTCAGAAGCTTACTAGAGAAGTACTAACACAGGCAGTATGCCTTCTGGACTCAACAATTCTGAATCTAAATATTCTAGATCATCTTGTATTTATCAGGACTGTTTTCGTCCCATGTTCACTTTTATCTTTGCATTAAGCATGTTCTTAGTAGTGGTTATACCTTCATCTAACTCTTTTGAGTTTGGTCTTCTGCCTTGCGATTTTTCAACTTCATAAATGTATTGAAATCAAGTGAACAGTGCTAATGTTGATTGTAGAATACCAGTCCCTCTAGATGGTTAACGTAGGAATAATGTGACTAAAAAATAATGACAGTCAGGCCACAACATTAGATCGTTCAGTGACGTCATATCGACGTGTAGACTTTCTTTGAATGCTCAAAATAGCGGTAAACACAGGTTTTGAGACTTCAAGTGATATGTATTAATATCAATCACAGTGACACAGAAGTATTCTTTCTGCATTCTCCTATGATTCTTTAATGCCAGATTTTTTCTCACCTCTTCTCAATTTCGTTAGCCCTTTTCTAATACTATAAGTATAACTATTATTCCAACTTTCTTTTCCTCTTCTCAATTTTTTTTAGTGATTGTGTTAATATTAAGTGTGTCAAGTTGAATAGATCCACATTTATACCTTATCCCGTATACTTCTATCTGTCTGATATAGTGTAAATAATTGAAACAATTTTGACCTACCTCATCTTGTAAAATTTCCCGACATTAAACTAACTCCTGCATTTTTATGAGTAAAGCTTTTTGAATTTTCCCGTTGTTGATGTTATGGACTGAATTTCTATGTATTTTTTGGGACGTATGCGTCCTGAGAGAACTGCCGTGGTACTGTCATTAAGTCACATGTTTTTCAGTTAGGTTTGATAGTGACTAGCAATGGACACTAGGTCCTGCGTTTCGTTCCGTTAGGCGTTCGCTAGGCGGATGTACCTTAATACCAATGTTAACATTCATATCGGGACTGAAACCCAGTGATTTTCGCTTCGAATACGCGAACCGTTGTCAACTGGGCTCTTGAGTTCATATAGCCACTAACTTGTTAAACGCAGATGAATTTAACATTCTAAAGCTTTTTGAATCTTCTCATTATTGATGTTAAGTACTAGATTTTGACTAGTCTACTTTGCGTACTTTATTTTATAACAGTAAGGTGTACAATCTCAATCTTTTTTCTTATTTTTCATTTGAAGGTAATGAAGAAGATGTTGCAGTCATTAAATGTAAAATTTTGCAAGATAAAGTTTCCAAAATGCGGTTTAGCATTTCTTTCATTTGAGTAATTTGTGTAAAATATTTCATAGAATCGATTTTCAGATCTGCCGCTGATCGTGATTTTGCTATCTCTGTTTTGGATGGACACATTTGGAAAGGTTCGAAAATAGAAGCTAAGGTTAGTTCTTGGTTCTCAATCTGGCGTATTACCATTATTCTCAAATTTTCCCAGTTATTATAAAAGTTATCATCGAAGATGTGAATCACTCGTGATACTAATAGATATCATGGCTGTTAAACGAATTGATGACTATCGTTGCTCATTCTTTTTTTGGATAATGTATTGGTATTTCAGACGATAGGTAATGGGTTGCAGTCCCACATTACAAACATCAACGCTAGGATGTAGGTGTGTTTAGCTGACGAGCACGGGGTAAGACGAAATACACTTCCTAAATTCGATTGCTAGCCGCCATCTAGAAGTATTCTTTCCCTACATACTCCGCCAATGTAAACGTTATTTGGATTACTCAACTTGACTGAACTTTCGTGTGTATACTGAAGGCAAAAAGGAAGTGGTACTGTACATATGTTTTAATTGCCTAAGATGATTTAGACAAAGTCAGATTTTCAACTTTACCATTTCTGTGTTCAGATATGGTACTCCGGTGTTTTGAAGAAGAATCACATCACGAAACAAGCAATCTCAAAGTGAGCTGGTATAAGGGTGGCGTCGACCTAACCACACTCAGTGTTTCGACCGTTCAGTAGAGGAGTAGATATATATCAGAACAAGAGTTTATAGACGTAAAGATATAAGGACAGAATTATATATATTGCGACATAAGCATTTACTTATGCGTGATAAATCAGATACTCGCCTACTCACCTTGATTAAACTCAAGTCACTTTAACTGGACAATTTGAGCCTACCGTAATAATGGTTAAGGATGACCTGCATCGTGATAATTCACGTTAGAGATGAAGATTTCTTTATCATATCAATTGCTTAATGTTGTTTGAACAAAATGCAAACAATGAAGTATGATATGAAGAGCTGTGGTGAATGCTACAAGAACACAATTTCGGCAGAAGGACTTAAAAACGTTCTGATTCCTCCTATATACAAGAATTGACTCACCAACTACAAGAGGAGTCGGTGAACGATCCTGGGAAGTGATTATGAGCTTTAAAATGGGACATAGATGTTGCAGCTCCCACCATGTAGCAGTTTTCAAATGAAGAGCTCTGCTACCACTTATACAATAGAAATAAAGAGCAACTCCTGACAGGAAGGTCACCAAAAAGCTTTGACGAAGTCAAAAAAAACCTTCATCAAAGTAGAACATTCCGCCAAATCAGCACCAGTTTAGTCCTCTCTGGGCAGAATTTTTGTCACGACCAGCTGTACACCACACATAATAACAGATGGATTACCTGCAGATCAAAAAAGGTTCTTCGAACTTTTTTGGTTCTCGAATGTTTCTTGTAAGGGTCTCAGGCTGAATGTGGATGACTATAAGGAGATTCTGAGGATCGACGCCGAGCCTTAGTTAAACAGATTGACTTCTAGAAGATCATATGTCTTCCAATAAGATTCCAAAATCAGTCACACCTCCAGATGCTCGACTGTAAATTTTCAGGTCTTCTCCATTCCTGACCTTTGATTCTCCAATTCCACTGATTTCAACCCTGTGGATTGTTGTGCTTTGAACGTCGTTGGGAAAGACACCAACTATACTTTGAGTAATGCAAATTTTAATAATATAAACATAGATCCATCTGATCTACAAAATCAAGGTATTTGAAGCTGCTTATGTATGCTGTAAAACTGAACGCCCCGGATTCAGGAGCCGAACTCGAGTGTGTGATAGGTGTTCAGGGTGATTGCTTTGAGTGACCATGTCTCGATCATTTTAGTAGTTGTGACACTAGTGCTTTTTCAAATAAATTTATATCTCACTGAGGTATCTTTCTTTCTCTTAAAAGAAAACTACAGTTTTTCCTGAAGGTTCCTTGAAATGACTCATATAATTATCAGCCATGAATTATATTCATTTAAGTCTTACTGTAAAGTAGGGTCATAAATTAATCACAGATAAAGATATTCTTTTTGATAAATTTCAGCCATCATCATACAACATAGCAATCAAAAACTTTGTCGGTATTATCTGCATCAAAACATTTGTTATTCGGAGTCGTTTTTATAAGTAGACCTATAATTATGTGTAACTGACATTTTATCTTTGCAATAAAGCACTTAATTTTTGGAGGTTACAAACTAGTAGTTCTCAAGGTTGGATATGGGTTTCTAGGTAGAAATGGTAAATTGGCTTTCAAGGCTCTAGATGTCCATCGATTGATGTCGTCTGGAATATGTTATCCAGGCATCACCTACTCTGACGCACAATTTGGGTAGTATTCGATCAGGTTAGATGAGGACTGCGGATACACAAGTGAATATTTGTTATCGGTTCATGAAGTTTACTGACTACCGGTCTAAGCCATGTGGAGAGATCAAAGCGTCTTGGATTCGAGCCATAGAGATAATCTTAATCTATGGTTAGAGTCCATAAGTGCCATGTTTCTCAAACTATATTGTCTTTTTCGTTTCACGCCAATATGTGGAAATTGTAATGATAAATAAGGCATTACTACAACTATTGCATGCTGTCCGGTTGACCTACAATACTTGCGAATTCGGGGACTGTTGAGATATTTTAGTACAAACGATTTTACTAGGAACTCGACGACTACATTTGGCACACAGTACTTCAACAATTATCTGCTAATACAGGAAGAAGATTAAGTGTAGGAATAACTTGCTATTCAAGCAGAGCAATCTGAAATAATCCAAATGGTCACGGAAGTATGACCTTAAAATATACAGAAAATTAGCAAACTAAAAGTTGTGGCAGCCAGTCAGAAAAGCCCAGAGATGATCCAAAAAGTTGAATCACAGTAAAAAAATAGAATACTTGAGGTTACCGTTACTAGTAAAACTTTAACATTAATAACAAAAATCGAGTAATCTCGTGATCATTCTAGCAGTAATAAATTTTGAGACTTTTATAGAATACCTAGTCAGTAATCATAATTAAAAGTCAGTTCATCTTGTCTCATTGTGATAACCTTCAGGCTAGTATAACGGATATAATAATAATAATAATAATAATAATAATAATAATAATAATTACTTACTTACTTACTTACTTACACCTGTTACTCCTCGTGAAGGAGCATAGGTCGCTCACCAGCATTCTCCATCCAACCCTGTCCTGGGCAATCCTTTCTAGCTCTTTCCAGTTGTAATTCATCCTTTTCATATCTGCTTCTATTATCCGACGTAATGTGTTCTTTGGCCTTCCTCTTTTCCGCTTCCCTTCAGGATTACAAGTTAGAGCTTGCCTCGTGATGCAGTTTGACGATTTGCGTAATGTATGTCCTATCCATTTCCATCGTCTTTTCCTAATTTCCTCTTCAGCTGGAAGTTGGTTTGTTCTCTCCCACAGAAGGCTATTGCTGATGGTATCCGGCCAATGGATGTTGAGTATCTTGCGTAGACAGCTATTTATAAATACTTGTACTTTCTTGATTATGGTTGTTGTAGTTCTCCAAGTTTCAGCTCCATACAGTAGAATTGCCTTGACGTTCGTATTGAAGATTCTCACTTTGATATTGGTTGAAAGTTGTTTTGAGTTCCATATGTTCTTCAATTGTAGGAATGCGGCCCTTGCTTTGCCAATCCTCGCCTTTACGTCTGCATCTGAACCTCCATGTCTATCGACGATGCTTCCCAGATATGTGAAGGATTCTACATCTTCCAGAGTTTCGCCATCAAGGGTGATTGGATTGCTGTTCTCCGCTTTGAATTTGAGGACCTTGGTTTCCCCTTTGTGTATGCTGAGGCCTACTGATGCAGACTGCTGCTACATTGGCTGTCTTTATCTGAATCTGTTCACGTGTACGTGATAGGAGGGCTAGGTCATCTGCGAAGTCCAGATCGTCTAATTGGTTCTGAGCTGTCCATTGTATTCCGTGTTTTCCTTCAGATGTCGAGGTCTTCATAATCCAGTCGACCACCAGAAGAAAGACGAAGGGAGAGAGTAAACAGCCTTGTCTGACTCCGGTCCTTACTTGGAATGCATCTGTCAGCTGTCCTCCATGCACTACTTTGCACTGTAGTCCGTCGTATGAGTTCCGGATAATATTGACAATCTTCTCAGGAACTCCGTAGTGTCGAAGAAGTTTCCATAATGTCCTCCTATCTACACTGTCGAATGCCTTTTCATAATCAATGAAGTTGATGTATAGTGACGAGTTCCACTCAACTGATTGTTCGACGATGATCCGTAGTGTTGCAATTTGGTCTGTGCACGACCGATCCTTACGGAATCCAGCTTGTTGATCTCGAAGTTGTGCGTCTACTGCATCCTTCATCCGGTTCAGCAACACCCTGTTGAAGACTTTCCCTGGTATTGACAGTAGTGTAATGCCTCTGTAGTTTTCACATTTGCTCAGATCTCCTTTCTTTGGAATCTTGATGAGGTGTCCTTCTTTCCAGTCCATTGGCACTTGTTCCTCCTCCCAAATCTTTTTGAATAGAGGGTAAAGCATGCTTGTGGTTACTTCGACGTCTGATTTCAGTGCTTCAGCTGGTATGTTGTCGGGTCCTGCTGCTTTCCCGTTCTTGATTTGTCTGACGGCCATTCTAATTTCTTCCGTCGTTGGTGGGTTGACATCTATAGGAAGATCTGTGTGTGCTGCTTCGATGTTCGGTGGATTCATTGGAGCCGGCCTATTCAGGAGTTCCTCGAAGTATTCTACCCATCTGTTTCGCTGTTGTTGAATTTCAGTGATTGGCTTGCCTTCTTTGTCTTTGACCGGCCTCTCTGGTTTACTGTATTTCCCTGATAGTTTCTTCGTTGTATCGTAGAGCTGTTTCATATTTCCTTCTCTAGCAGCTTTTTCTGCCGTCGTTGCTAATTCTTCCACGTATTTCTTCCTGTCGGCTCTAATGCTCCTCTTCACTTGCTTGTTTGCTTCTATGTATTCAGCTTGTGCTTGGACTTTCTCTGCTCGTGTTCGGCTGTTGTTAATTGCTGTCTTCTTGTTCTTCCTTTCTTTGATCTTGTCCAGTGTTTCTATAGAGATCCATTCCTTATGATGGTGTTTCTTTAGGCCCAGAACCTCTTGACACGTTGAAGTCAATGTTTCTTTGATGCCTTTCCAGTTGTCCTCCATGGTAGTTTCTTCTTCCTTCAGTAGATCTTGAAAGGCTTGGAATCTGTTGTTGAGAGCTATCTTGAATTCATTGAGTTTGTCAGTATCTCGAAGGAAGGCTGTATTGAACCTTTGTATTGCTGTTTGTCCACTTGTCCAGTTCTTTTTTAGCTTCAGTTTTAAATTGGCTACAACTAGGTGGTGATCTGAAGCTACGTCAGCTCCTCTCCTGGTTCTCACATCTTCCATTGTCCTTCGGAATTTTTTGTTGATGCAAATATGGTCTATTTGGTTCTGTGTAGTGTGGTCCGGTGAGATCCATGTAGCC
This sequence comes from Schistosoma haematobium, assembly GCF_000699445.3. Lineage (NCBI taxonomy): Eukaryota > Metazoa > Platyhelminthes > Trematoda > Strigeidida > Schistosomatidae > Schistosoma > Schistosoma haematobium. The sequence goes on along the minus strand of NC_067198.1, from coordinate 33,303,680 downwards.
TTGTGTATACGTTTGTGTGGAAATATTGTGCCTCCTATGACTAATTTGTTGAATGCACACAAATTTGCAAATCTTTCTCCATTTTCGTTCCTCTCTCCCAGTCCATGTCGTCCCATAATATCTTCATATCCAGTGTTGTCTATTCCGACCTTGGCATTTAGATCTCCCATCAGAATGGTGAGGTCCTTTCTTGAGCATTTCTCTATGATTGACTGCAGCCGCTCGTAGAATTGATCTTTAATGTCGTCGTTGCTATCATTGGTGGGTGCATAACATTGGATAATATTCATTAAGATCCCCTCCTTCTTTGTTTTGAATGATGCTTTGATGATTCTGGATCCGTGGGATTCCCATCCTACAAGTGCATTTCGTGCTACTTTGGACAGCATTAGAGCAACTCCCTGTGTGTGTGGAGCATTTTCCTCTTCGTGACCAGAGTATAGCAGCATCTCTCCCGTAGCTAGCCTTTTCTGTCCAGCTTGGGTCCAGTGGGTTTCGCTGATTCCCAGTACTGCCAAGTTGTATCTCCTCATTTCCGTTGCTATTTGGCTGGTCTTCCCGGTTTCCCACATTGTTCTAACGTTCCATGTACCTATAAAAATTTTTGCTCTGGTTGTTAGAAGGGGCATCGGCCTCGTGGCTTCCGAAGGAATTCGGCTTTCACCATGAAGCGTCATAATTCTTCTAAATGAAGACCTTCTAACTCTCAGGGCAGAGTTAAAATGGTTTGAATTATTTTTTCTGGTAAGCGTTTTTTTAGCGAGTTAGTTTTCTACGGGATGGGGACGCTAACCCCATGCCCAACCCTCCTCCTTTACCCGGGCTTGGGACCGGCAGTAACTCTAGAAGAGCTACAGGCGGAGTTAATAATAATGATAATAATAACAATAATAATTATAAAAGTTTTCTTATTTCTACTGCTTGATGTTAAATGCCTTATTTTTTTATCTTCCTGGATATGTTAAGATTGCTCGTCCTCATGCTGATCCATTAATGAAAAGGCGAGCGGAAAGTGAAATAAAATCTGAACTCTTATCAAAAGAACAACATATAGATTGGTTAAGTGAACCAGTTGACTTGGAGAAAGCTCACGAAACGTATGTCTTTTAGCAGTTAAAAAGTTTACTGATTAGTTTCTTTTCTAACAAAAATTCTTCCTATGATTGTTAATCATGAAATGAATTGAACACGCATACACATACCATAATAAACAAAATAGTTTGCTAGAATTCGGAATATTTCTAAAAAAAATTAGCGTACTACCTACCATTTTTTAAAGTTCTGCATGGGCTACAGCTGACAAATGTATTCCAAATGAGGACTAGTGTCAAACAAGGCTGCTTACTCACTCCCTCTTCTGGTGGTTGACTGGATTTTAAAGGCCTCATTTCAAGGGAAGCACGTACCTAGACAGCATCCCTACAGTTAAAGAACATATGGAACTCGAAACAACTACCAATCAATATCAAAGTCAGAATCTTCAATACGAACGTCAAGACAGTCCTACTGTACAGAGCTGAAACTTCGAGAACTACTATAATCATCATCAAAAAGGTACAAGTATTTCTAAACAGTTGTCTACGCAAGGTACTTAATGTCCGTTAGTCGGATACCATGAACAACCTCCTACTGTGGGAGAGAACAAACCAGCTTCCATCTGAAGAGGAACTTAGGAAAAGATGTTAGAAATGGATAAGATATACATTGAGGAAATCATCAAATTGCATCACGAGGCAAGTGCTAACTTGGAATCCTGAAGGGAAGCGGAAAAGAGGAAGGCCAATGAACACACTGCGTCGAGAATTGGAAGCAGGCATGAAAAGGATGAATATCAACTGGTAACAACTGGAGAGGATTGCCCAGGACAGAGTTGAATAAAGAATGCTGGTGAGCGGTCTATGCTCCTCCACGAGGGGTAACAGGTGTAAGTAAGTATCTACCATTTTTTATATTAACAGTATCAAATCTTGGTACATCATCATTTCATTTATATTCCACTGTCCATCAACAGTTTGCGAATCCTTACGGAATGTTTTAAAATAATAAAATATCAGAGTGAATAATTGTTTTCAATATATCTTTGTTTGGGTCTTTACAGTTATAAATTAGTATTTATTATTCGTATTTAAGACTCAGTCGACGTGAAATCCATTAGTCACAATTTGTAACACTTATTGATCCAATCAGAATGTGTATCTTTGTACCTTAATAGTTTGTTAGTTGTAATTGGCAGCTTACAAATTTGTTGTAAACAAATATTTTTTCCGATATCCTTTATTTCTGAATGTTCAAACATATTTTCTTCTTGTTACTTTGTGTTATGTTCTTTGATGTATTGAATGTTTTCCCAAACTTCTTAAAATAAAAATTTCTTATTATATCAAGTTTTATTTTTAATGCCTTTAACTAAATACAGCTTGCACATACATTTTATGAGCTTGTTTGGATCATTTGAGTCGTCTTTTCCATATTCTATGGTATGAATAAACTATTAACTAGCTACAGTATCTCATTTATTATAATCAGTGTTTTAATAATTAAATATTTTAGATAGATCGGTTACTTCATGCTACAGTAAATGCTAATCATGCTGTTCACAACGACTTTCAAAGCTTCTCAATGAAGCCACGCGGCTCAGAAAACATAGATCAAAGTATCGACCGTGTCTGAAATTCTTCATTTATTGATTAGCTAATCTTCCAGATATTTTTATTTGTTTGTGTTATTTCAGAATCTAATTTATTAATCTCTTTGCTTAAGGTTACTACTAACATTATAAAATGAATATATAACATAATATTCAGATAAACGAGTTGTCATAACATACTAGACAATTCTCTCAGTCCATTAATTCAACTTTAATTCTGAATAAATTTTGAAGTAGAAGATTAACTTTGACTGTTTCTGACGAATTTTCGTTCAACTTTTTTTAAATTCTTTAAATAATGGAATAAATTAATAGTTCTTTACTATTTTTCACTTCACAGACTTCGTGACTCCATTCTTCCATTATGGCGTTTGAATTACGATCCAGATCAATTGATTGAGAAACGAAATCTAGTTTTAAAATATTTAGCTGAAACAAGAAGGAGATTGTTGTTGATTAATCCAGAAATCGGAAATGTTGACAGTGTGAAATTTGTGTAAGTTCAAATGTTTATTAATGATATGTATGCGTATATGTACACCATCAGTCGTCAGCTTACTAACTATAGAACTCTGTCGATTGATGTTTTTATTTAGTAAGTTGAACCTTCAAAACTGGACACAAGTTCCGACTTCTCTATCCATATCTTTTCTAAAAGCCGTTTCACCTTGTTTTAACGCTGCTCGCTGACTATCTCTACCGTATGAAATGGTACTGGTAATCGAATTATTCCAAAACAACGTTTTATCATCTAATTTAAATGACTCTGTCACGTAACTATTTCACTTCACTATGCACCATTGTTCTCATAATAACCAATCACATATATCCTATCAAATATAATAATAGTCGCTGTGGACTGAAATTGCATATTGGATAAAAATTGACGTGATAAGACAAATTAAAGAGTTGGATACCATCATCAATGGTTATAAAAATGAAATGGAATTAATGACAACGATAAAGTGATATTTAAATTCAAGATTAATCTTAAAGCTTAACAATAAATTCATCTGGATCACTATAAACATGTTAGTCGTACATCTGTATCAGTTTTTCTTGTGAAGCTAATAAATATTTCAGTCAAATGTTCATCATTTTATTCATGACTAAAGATGTATGTGTATGTCTGATGATGATAGAGTAAGCAAAAATCAAATTTTCTTTCAATTCATTGTTTAATCTTTGTCCATATCATAATAATATCAAGGGTAGTTATCTTTACTTTATCTATTTTCTTGATATTATTTGTTATTAGAGAAGAATCCGATTCAAAAGGTCAAACAACTATATGTAAGCTTGCTCCCATAATTCCATCTGTAAGTTATGTGTTTCTCTTCTGTTAATTCTTTGTCAGTATTTTGATTAAACCTATTTATTGTATTCTAACTTCCTAGGGAGATTAATAAGTGTTTGTCAATAATTTATGATTTTAACCTTTAATAATCTTTAAAAGTCGGGAATATATTTCATTTTACCTTTTTAAAAATAAATATATGGGCTACTTATTTGTCATCTGTGTCATAATTTTTTGTCATACAGTATAAGTTGATTAAAGAGGATTTGTGAAACAGATTAGTTGTACTATGATACCAATAATGATATAAACATTAAACCTGTTGTGTAAGTTAATGACTCAGAAACTTTATGAATAATGCATTAGCGTTTGAAGCAAGACATCCTAAATTGGAGCTTAAATCCAAATAACAACACTGAAATTCAGGAACATCCAGTTAATCAATCCTAATTGGAATCAAATACGCGTCTTAGATTCTACTACCTAACATAATCCATCTTTTTTTAAAAAAAAACAGACAAACGTTTCACATAATTTATTGGCAATAGATTTAATTTAATCATTAAGAAATATTATTTCTCTATGTTGAGTCGGCTTTCCGAGAACTGCGACGGAGCCTCCAGAGGCCCTAAGGTAGCCGAAGAGTCCTAGTCAATCAGAGCATGATGGAGCTTTCTAGAATGTGAATGTTGAGTGCTACTATTGGTCAGTAACATAATATGTCTTTTAGCTGATTGGCCAAAATATGATGTTGATTTAACAAATGTTAACATCTGTAAATACCCGTGTTTTTCTGTACAAAAATGAACCTTGGGGTAAAGTACTTCTCGCAAACTTTGCGTCTTCTCTCTCGTTGTTCAGGTCGCTGCATAGTTCTATCTTGGGGTTACAAAATAGCTTAAGAAACGAATATAGCGTTCAAATTAACAAGACTTATCACCCTAGTATTTACTAAAACTTACAATCTACCATTTCTTAATTGAACAGAACATTGTGAAATAAACAGTCCAGTTTACTCATTTTTGATCAGTTCCTTCGTATATATCCACCAAATATTTAAATAGTACAAGTGATGTTATAATATTTTTCCTTAAAAAAAATACTTCTCATATGGTAAAATTTGGTTTTTATTATTGCACAAACCTTATTACACTAGCCTATTCAAACTGAATATCGAAATAAATCTGAACTAACTATTGGCTACGATGTGGATGGATCAGGTTAGTTAAATGTTTATTTTCATTCCAAGTAAATTCTTTTCGTTATGAAAATATTTTTATCTAATATACATAAATTTTTGAATAACTGGTCACTTAAAAAATTATGCGCTACGCAAATACAGAGATAGTAGTTTAATAAGTAAAAGAAGGTTAAAGGGAGTATAATCGCAAAGTAAACAAGTAAATAATTTGTTGTATGAGATACAGTTCTGTTAAAATTGCAGCCATGAAAGGCTTCTTCCAGTTAAAGGAGTTCCTCTTAATTTTACAGAGAGAATTGCTGGGATTCCCACAAGCCTCTGTTCTGACCCACTGAGTTGTATCATTTCTAGGACCCAAATCCAGGAGTCTTGATAGACTAACATGTGTCAATCTTATGTAATTTTCTGTCATACCTTTGCACTATGTAATAAAATTCCCACCTCTCTGATCTTTTCACCCGTCCGTAGCGTAGAGTAATAGTGAGCTATGTAGAAGCCTCTTAAATGATATTTCTAGTATATGGGAATACTTCTGTATTGACATTCATCGTTGATCATATAGTAATTTCTGTGTGCTTTTTCTCTCATCACTCACTGAATGAGGATCCAATTATGTCTTTCCACCATCAATACTTATTGAACTTCACTGATTACTTTTTACTAATATTATTATTGTGATAACTTTGATGGACTCATGGTCGCTGATGGATAAACATGATAGTCTACCCTTTCTAATTATACTTCACTATCATGTTAGTCGACCTTCACCATCCTGTTTATTTTTTCTCAGCAACCGTTACCATCCATGAAAAACGGTTTACTATATGAGGTAGTGAGGATTTTGATAGCGTTTCTTCTTAATTGAATGATGCAGGCTTTATGTTATAACTTGCTCAATTAAAGGGGATATATATATATATATATATATATATATATATATATATTGGAAAAGTCAACTTTCCTTTAATACTCGTAACTACGCTATCACTTCAAACATCAACCCATCATTCATTAAGCTTATAAGTTCAGACAGACACTAACTTATTCAACGATTTTAAAATTGATTTTTAAGGGTTCATCTTTTCTATTGTTGATATTAAGTGTTGAAATCGACTAGTCTTGAACTCATTAACCTTTGGAGCAAAAGATATCGGATCCTAGTCTTGATGTAAATATCAACACTGGAATCCAGGGATATCCAATTGATAAGTCCCCAATAGGTTGATACAGACACTCCGAATTCCACTTCTAGCCACTATCAAACAATGCTAGAACTTGTAATAAAACGATAATATTGTAGCAATCTGTCCAGAATTAACCTATACCAAAAGAGACATCAATTAAAACCCTTGGGATCAACAAAAAACAAACCCTTACAAATAAATAGATTGAAGTTATGAACTGTCAGTGTTAGCATTTACACACACGTTCATTTTATTCTTTAAGGCCCAGTTATTGGTTTTCGCTACTCCAAGTACAAAGGAGGTTCAGTTGCCGTTGGTTCGTTTAAAAGTTGGAACTTTATGCCGAGAAACTCTACTAAAGTCATAGATGCTTTACAAAAGTTCATAACTGCCTGTTCTAAAAGAGAATTTAAAAAATTACCTTCGCTTAATGCTTTTGATCCTATCACATATAATGGAAACTGGCGCCATGTACTCATTCGTGAATCAAGGTCTGGAGATACATTAGTTGTTTTATACACTAATACACATGGCTTTACTGAGGTAATATAGTTTAAATGGTACTAGATCACCTATTGATTGCTTTCTCATTTTTTTATACTTGAACTCATCAATCTATCTCGTTACCTTTTACTCCTATTGTAAAAAAATAATTAAGGTACCAAATTCATGAAGCATCATACATATTGAATTTTCTAGTGTTTATGTTTTAACATTGACAATACTTGACAGTTAATAATGTTTAGTGGAGCTAATCTGTCTCGAGTATTAGGCAGTTATCCACTGAAGACAATTGAAGATGGTCGCTCAATATCGTAGATTGATCGAAGTTCGACATCAACACCGTCGGATGTGGACTTAGTGATCCTGAGTTTAGGCGTCCGCATGCGAAACCGAAGGTTCTAGGTTCGAATACCGCGTAAAGAATCGTGGATGTTCACTACTGAAGAGTTCTATACTGGAACAAAACATTCATCTATTGCTTCATGTCCTCAATGGTGGTCTAACACTGGTCGATTCGTGACTTGGAAGAAAGCTAGGGGCGGCCAGACCAAAACATGGCACAAGTTCATGAAGTCACTGACAAGTGGTCTGATTCATGTTGGTAGGTGTAGACTACCTGGTTGGGGACCGCGAGATGATAGCAACCGATGGTTAGAGACCCTGAATGACATGGCTCAAAATCGTTTGCAATGGCGCAGGTGCATCCACTCTTTGTGTTCTTCCAAATTCTAATCTTCTGAATTCTTTATGTCCCTTTTTTTTCCTCTTCCCAAATTTATTTCACTGGATTATACTCTTTAAATAACATCTCCACTAATCTTCCCGATTACTGCTTATACTCTTATTACCTTTACTACTACGGGATTTGAATCGACTACTGCATCTCTATGCTAATGTGGTGTGGCAACTCGAACTGATGTACGTACGTACGAAGTTCTACGTTGTTACTGACTGACTGACTGATTCGTGACTTCAGTGAAATTCAACAATCTCCACAACCCCTTACTGATAACAATGCACAATTTACTGATCACTTAGAAATGATTCATCATATTTGTCTAGCTCTTTAGGGCTCATTGAATTCTCTTAATCATGTTGCAATTTGACCATTAGTCTAGATGAATTAACATCGTATTTTCTGTTTCGATGCTAGGTTGTTGAAGGTAGCCATCAGTAGATTGTGGATCCCTAGGTTTCATGTTAAATATCCACAACTAAATATTTTAATGAGTTGTTTTTATCCTAAGATGACTTGTCGATACGTCGATCGATTACATAAAATATACCAGTTGAATGTATACGACCAAACTTTGGTGTGCAAGTAAATAGTTCTGGTACCCCGAAGATGATATGTGACTGTTTATGTAGAGAAACCGGTTTTAATAACCCTAAAAACCTTGAAGAAATCACGAAAATCAATATCATTCGAAAACTTGTCTTAAGTAAACATGAATATATATATATATATATATATATATATATATATATAACACTTGCTTGTTTATATTTCATTAGTGTTTGCCGATTTATGATTCTGTAAATGTAACTCGTTGTATCTTGTTGTCGTCATCATCAATATGATTAACTGAATCGTTCAAGACTTGGTTTTAAAATATAACTATGTCAGTATTAATTGTAAGATAGTAATATTTCTTGTAACTTACGTCCAGAAGCACACTAGCTTTGATAATAATTTCAGGCACAAAAAAATCACTTTCCGTCTATTTATTACCATGATTTTCTGTAAATATAGTCTCCATATATTCCTAAAAAGTTTTTTTTTACTTTAGGAGGATATAAATAATTTGTTGAACGAGTTACGAACATGGTTCCAAACCGGTCCAGGCTCGGATTCCGGTTTAACTAGCCTATATCTATCTGTCTCTTCAAGGTAGGTAGGCATTTTAGTATTCGTTTTTACAGTCACATTTGTTTACGATATGCCGATCAGTAAGTTAACTCATTACACATTTTTCAATGTTTTAATCAAATATTAAGAAGAACACATAAAATTAAACAATTTTGACTGAGAATTAATTTAATCTCTTATCTTTCCTACCCAATAATCATAAATACTTATTATTTTAATAATAAAATTGAATGTTTACATAGTGATAATACGTTTCAATTGATTGAACTTACTCTATTTTAGGTCAGGTATAAAACAATCTGGTGAAGATCTTCGTCAAGTTTTTGGTAAACCTGTAAGTCAGATTTTTATTTCATATTATTCATTACACCATCACTAGTTTGAGGTTACCGGTCACATAAATACACTGTGTAATCATAGATTAGTGACCAATTTCGTATTTTTTTAGTCCTTACTGCTGATCGAATTTAGTCGACTAGATCATAGTAAGAAATACTAGACCCATACTGATGAGCCTCAACTAGCACGAAACTCCGTTTCAAAGTTCTTCTGTTTGAATTCTTCAGTGATTTTATGATTTTTTTTAAAAAGTAAGTTAGATTTCATCTCTTGGCATTGTTTGATAATTCATAGAGTGACTATAATTTTAGTCATATTTTAATAAACTCTCCACAATATTCATCTTGATAGTGGAATATCTGTCATAAAAAGTCAAACTTTTTTAATCCGCTAAATTTTCTATATTCTTGACTAGCGCAGTAGTGTTTAGATTAAAAATCATTTGATACATTTTGTAAGTTTATAAATCTCATGGAACTGTACAAACGGATCTGGCCGTCCATGATTCCCTAAAATGTAAAATTATTTTCTACTCTATTTGCATCAGTTCACTCGCAGTTTGCACTTATTGAGATGAATAGTCATTCGGAATTAAATTGGCCACTAGGTCACCAAATGTAAACTCTATTCATCCATCGAAAACATAAGTTTCTGTATTGAAATCTTACTAAGTGTTTTCATCTTTCAGTATATTATTGAACAATGTTGTGGATTAAACTTTCATATATCCATTTCTGCATTCTTCCAAGGTATGTTGTTATTTACATACATATGTTATGGGAAATTATTTTTTAATATACTTATATCACAATATATTGAGATAATGATACAAGAACTCATTTAATACATAATAAGCTTGGTTGTTATATAATCTTGACATTATAACTGTGCAGTAAACAAAATCTTGATACCTGATGTGTATTACTAGATGCATTGACGAAGAACTTGCATTCCTCAGGAAAATCTTGATGCTTTTCTAAACATATTGATTAAAAACCTAACAATGTTCAACCCATAATATTTGTCTACATAATTTCAAACGACTCATTGAATGGTTTACATCGGCTTAGTGGTTAAAGTACTCAACTGTTAACAATATTTAAGGTCACAAGTTTGGATCTGACGTCATTTGGTTTGAGTAGTATCGCTACAAATTACCAGAAAATATATGGTTCAATGTTGACTACATAAAAACATACTCGGTAACAGGATTAGCTAGCTAACAATAAACCTGTGCTTGACAAATAACAAACCTATTATTATGAATGCCCTGGTATGGCCGAGAGTGGGGAGAGTCCTCTCTCACTCTCGAAATGCTCTCACATGGCCACGCGTATTTAGCCTCTGCCAGAAAAGTCTTACTCACTGCCTTCTCGTGGCGGGTGTGTTGTTTACGAAATTGAGAGGACGAAAAGCGAATGTCCGGCGCTTTAACTGGGTTGGTGGACATGGAGAGTCCACCTAGGGAAGTTGGAAAACCCTGATTCCAAACCAATAGTGCACATGGGCTCCAGTACCCTGAAGGAGCAGATGGCGTATGAACCAATCTTTGGTCACCGGCTACCATGGGACTGCATCTCCTTACGACGCTCCACTGCCTTGTGGATCAGACTATTAATTCGAAGGCTCCGGGTGTGGCATCCTAAGGAAACCACCTGCTTCGGTTTGGGCACCCGGTCAGTATCCCAACCCTCACACAAATCGAATGATTTATGTGGCACATATCTGTTTCTTACCTCCTTGTACCAATATTTATGTGTTCAAATAAACAAATACATCTGAATTTATATTTTTGTGTACTTTCGAAAACTTTCGAGTAGCAATTGATTAAACACCACAATTTTTCAACACTGCTAGCTCATTATACAGAATATCTCTTTTTTGTTAATGGACACATTATTCCGTATCGCATAGATTTTATTTAAACCGAATCATGTATTAATCAATTGTTAGATGATAGATCTGTGTTTGATTTGTTTTCTTTTCTTTAAAAATAATGATAAATCTTATGTGTAATATATCAAAGAGTCCTTAAATTAGTAGTCGTTTCACAACAATGCCAATCAAGAGGTATAAAATAGATTATTGGTCAATCACTATTTCTTTGTATGTAGTGTTCACATATCAATAAGTCTTACGTCGATAATAATTAATCTATCAATTTACTTATCTTTATGAGTAATGTTATTATACCCGAACGAAGAATACGTGAATGATAACTGCTAAGAATTATTCATGGACTATTATTGCATAGATTACTTTTGGATAACTGTCAAGTAGCTATATTGTCTGCATATCCATATTCCTTTTATTATAAGCTTCCATTTGACCTATTGATTACTATTATACGATTTACCATTCATAACTTATTCCCGATTTATTAGCCACAGTTTCCTGTACTCACAACTGCTCCTGGCTTAATCTTGTATAATAATAATTTTTATTCTATGGTGTGATGTGGTCTGGTCTGCTTGTATGTAAACCAAGTATGTCTGAAATATATAATTCATACAGTGGAAGTCGAGGTTCCATTCTGAACTCAACAGGTAGGGCTGGGTTGGAAAGACCAATAAGAATTCAGAGTCGACTCAAGGTTGCTAGTGCTGTTTGACCTGTCGTTGGATTAGCACAAGAACAAGGTCATATAAGTCGGTATTCGGATTGGCGATTTTGTCATGTGATAATTGACAGGGGCAAAAGTCATAATGATTGGCGACGAGAATCTTCCGAAAAAAGTTATTACAAATATATGTATATTTTTTGTATTTTATGCTTGCATAGTTGCTTAAAGAATTACTTTTTCTTCTTCCGTTCTCCGTACATTTCAGTAAATACACTTGCTGCTGAATTGTTATTTGAAAGAATATCATGTCTATGTAATTTACCTTCAAAAAATCAGATTACATGTACTAATGAAAATCTTAATGAGAAGAAACGAATACTGCTTGATGTATGTTGTGGTACTGGAACAATAGCTTTATGTCTTTCAAAGGTGAATTCAAGTTTTATTATTTCTGTTGTACTGTTTTTGTGTCTATATGAAATGCAGTTGTATTGTGTTGTTCATTCAGTTTATAATCTTAACCGAATTTGTAGTGAAATAATTAAATAGGCAAGTAGTTCCATGTTATGCAAATTTGCGATAGGCATTTAACTATTTTTTTACTGTTCTAAATAAGTGATACTTGTAACCATATTCACAGTTTGATTGTATGTTGGAGATGTGCAGTCTGAATCCGCACATCAAAAAACTTCATCTGTAAAAATTGTTTTTATTCTGGTTCATAGGATATAGAAAGCAAGTGGAGAAAAGTAGTTTTGTTCACGGTATTGATGTCAATGTCGCAAATTATTAGCATAGTGCACGAATATATCAATATTTATTGAGATAATTACTCACAGTTAATAAATATCAGTTGAGATTTCCATATCCTCCATCAGCAAAATAGGAAATGAAATTAACAGGGCATGAAATACAAGACGGGAAACATAAAAACCTATTGCATCATAAAGCTAAACAATAGAAATGTAATTCCGAATTAGCAGTTGTGATTGAAGAATCAATAATTTAGAACGAAACTTAAAGATTAAAATGATATCATTTTGTTTCAATAAAATTACTTCATCACGCTTCCCTAACACTGTAATACGACACATATTTCTTGAGCGCATTTATTAGCGACTTACTCAATAATTTACCACTCATTTTTTCATAATATTTTCAGCATTTCGATCGTGTAATTGGTATTGATATGTGTAACAGTGCAATTGAAGATGCTAAATCAAACGCAGAATTGAATGGTACTGTTTTTTAAATGTATGATTAGATTTTTTAAAATTTATATATATATATATATATATATATATATATATATCACTTTTGTGATGGATAACTGTCTCACAACCTATATGGTTGAAATCCACTGGTCACGACCATGTCGAATGTGAGACAATTACCAAACCCAAGCAATCGATGTGGGTTGCTCAATTCTGTAAACTGACTGATGTCAAACATGTGTATCATTCGATACCAGCTCAGTGGTCCAGAGATTAAGCGTTCACGCATGAGACTCAATGTATTTCGTTCCCAGTTGGAGGGGTCATAAGTACACACTCCCAGGGAGTCCCGTACTTCTAATTTTTCGATTGTGATCTAACTAAGATCCGTTCACTATTCAAGAACTCAACAAATCCACTTGAACTTGTGTATCAATTTTGTTACTTTCAAAATGGTTACGAGTTTTTCTTTGAGTTGGTCAAAGAAAATAAATCCTTAGCCTATCTATAACAGTCAATACACTGATTATTTATTGGCCGACTGACAAATGTCCTGGAAATATTTCTGCCGAACAAATAATCTGTCGTTTTAATTCAATTAGATTAGGCATGAATCTCTCCTGTGTGGATAGTTATATTACTTTGTCACACAATTAATTGAATAAAAACTTTCAGAAAAAAATGTATTAATATGGATAACAATGTAGATTATTCATCACACTTATCTTTCGAACAGCTTCGTTAAATTTCACATTTGGTGCAAAAAATTTCAGTAAAATGACAATACCACACATAGCAATGTAATTCATGCACTTATCTATTTATTTCATAGATTCTCTTTATAGTTCCTTACAATTTAGAAACAATATTATCAACTGCTTAAAAACAAAACGATGGACAGCCTTTATGTATGAGAGAGGCCTTGATTTAAGTCGAGTTCAACATCTAAACGTAGATTAATAAGAGACAATTATTGTGAAAGAATTAAGAAAATATTCAAACAACTATCAGTATGGAATTGTGGAGATTGTTGAGTTTTGATTGATATCATGAATCAGTCAATGTTAGACCACCATCGAATACCCGAAGCACTGGGTGCCGTTTCGTCCTATTACGAGACTCCTCAGAAGTGCGCATCCATGATACAACATTCGCGATTCTAACCCAAAACCTTCAGTTTCGTGCTCGACTGCTTAACCTCTAGACCACTGATCTGGTACCTAACAGTGCTAATATCTAACCTCAATCCACGATACTGCACTACCATCTTTTATTGTCTTCGATGGGTAACTGCCTTACATCCGACACGGATTACCTTCTTTTATGTCCACTGACATTTTTATGAGTTATGACAAAGGTGTCTGATTCTTGAATAGTTTTGCAGATAGATAGTAAACTGACTATCCCTTTTGTCAATATATTATCATGTTTGACCCATAAAATCTGTTTCGATATTTTTAGGAGCCTTGAAGATGAGTTATTTCTTGTTAAGATGACTTTAGCTAACGCATTCATAGTGAAGTAATTATCTTATTTAATAAGATTCTAAATTAAATATCGATGATTGAGAAACGAATCTCATTCGTATTAACGTGTATTCCGTCATATCTTGAAGGCGTTCTTGTACGTTTAGTAGAACTATTTTCAGTCTTATGAAGTGAAAGACAGTGGTACATTAAAGACAGAGAAAGATCGCTGCACAATACTGCAAATTAATTTGGATGTCGGACCAGTGGTCTAAAGCTGAAGTGCTCACTGGGAGATCGGAAAGTCTCGGGTTTAATCCCAGTAGAATTGCGGCTGTCCAGTGCTTTCTGGATTTGATTGATTATCTAGGTTCAGTCTATGATCCAAACTATGAAACAACTTCATTTAATCTCTTAACGTGTATTGTCTGTACGATAAAAAACACAGTAAATCAAATCTCTAATCTTACTGAAACTGATATTTTCCGTGGGTCTCAAAATCCCGTTACCCACTTTTCAGTTAACATTTGAAGCCCTGTAAATTGTTTTAAATTAACTAGAAATCTTTCATTCTTGACTGATAGGTCCTGGGTTCGAATCTCGCGGGGAGATCGTGGATGAGCACTGCTGAGGAGTCCCATCCTAGGACGAAACGGCCGTCCAGTGCTTTCAAGTTTTCCATGGTGTTCTAGCTTCAGTCGACTCATGATTTCAACTATTGAAATTTCTAAAATCTCCACAAAACCCTTTACTGAAAATATGTTATGGTTATTAATATTTTTTAAATTTCCATAAGTGTATCAGTTTTGAACATAATTCACATTTAAATCTGTTTGTTTTGTCTATCTCATGTTACAATCCAGTCCCTCTATCAAAAATAATTCTACACATTTATTTTCTTGCTAACAGATATCCAGAATGTTGAATTTTTTGCCGGTAAAGCGGAGAATATCTTACGAAATACTATAGACAGTTTATCAGAATGCTATGATTTGTCAGTTGTAGTTGATCCTCCAAGAGCTGGTCTACGTAAGTTGTTGGTTTCTTATTTAGTTTAGTAATTAATTCCGAGTTATTAATAATTTTTTGCTTTGTCAATGATGGCATGTAATGAACAAGCCTATTCAAACAGTCACTTGTTCTGACTGCTCGAAAAATTGATCACACCTTGCACCTGGTTATAGTGTCAGAAGATATAATACCCGCCGGATAAAATACGTCGAAATTGTTTGAGCTATCAAATTCAGTGTTCTATGTTGATTTCTTTGATAAAATGGTGATCCCAACTGTGCTTGAGCATGTGTCTCAAGAAATTAACATTAGTAGCACTATATCTCCACCGAATATTAACATATCTTTTGCGCACAACGACTACCGAACAGAAAATCGCCAACGGCTAATCGATTCCATTGTTTTCTTTCGCACTATTTGTCTTATACACTGTCACCACAATTATACTGAAAGATCAGCTTACTGTGGTTGATAACTGACGAGTTTGCTGCTTCAATCCTTGTTACGGAATTCCTAGCCACTTATAACTCCGTACTACCACACTTGAACCCACACAATAGATGAAAGGCACAAAATATAAATAAAAGCTTAAGATCCGTCTCTGTAGCAAAATCAAGCTTATTTTTCGTGTCTACTGATAGCTGTTAAACTCTGAAAACTTCTAAAACCATGACATAGTAGGTACACAGAGTTTGACACAATCCGTCCATTTTCTAAAGCCCGTACGTGGCGGGCGTGTAATGATTCGGTTCCTAAAGATCTTATCAAGGGATTCTTATTAAACCTCAACAGTAACTCTATCTTTATCGTTACTCTTATTATTTTCTTATTCATTTTAGATCATTCTGTTATTCAACTGTTGAGAAATTGTAAAAAAATTCAAAGAATTATCTATATTTCCTGTAATATTGAATATGCTGTAGAAAATTTTTTAAAGTAAGTTTTATGTTTGTGTGCATTAGGAATACTTTATATTTGAAAAAAGCATCTACTCTATCCATTGTTATATGTTTGTTTGAAAGAGCGATTTTAACACTTGAGAAGTTTCAACTAGCTAGAAACAAATGGAATCATCTAAATACCGGATAGAGATAAACCACATCAGTACTTGTATTTATTGCTGGTTTAAGATCGGTTCACATAATACTGAAGCGCTAGGTACTGACTTTTCAACTGTTTAGTCCCCCAGAAATTGACTATTTATTAGGCCTCAAACAAAAGACAAAAAGCGTAAAATATGAAAGGATCTGTACTTCTGGAATGTAGGTACAGAAAGCAATGATATTTATAGGCTTTTACATTAAAATAATTTTACTTATTGTGTAATCATACTTTTTTAAAATTCTATGTCATGCTTCTTTCCATGATTTCAGTTTTGCTAGACCTTGTTCCAAGAAATTCACAGGAATACCATTTGTTCCAACTATGGCTGAGGCTGTCGATCTTTTCCCACAAACTCTGCATACTGAAGTTATTTTACTGCTTGAACGTATTCCATCAATTCCATAAACAATTTTGTATATAGTTTATTTCAAATAAATTATTTTGTTACAAACTATTCTGCTTTTTCTTTACAATAAACATTTACGGTCACTTGATTGTTCAAGAGCCCGTACGTGGCGGGCGTGTAATGATTCGGCTCCTAAATAAATTCGTGCTGTTACCGTGTGACAATCTTACTTAGACGAAACACTTAGATTGAGAGATCGAATCTTGGTAAAAGTACAGGTTAAACGAAGAAATATTTATTTACAAATTATTTCTCGTCATGAATCCTCACTACCATACAAGTTTTTACAATTAAAAATGAAATCAGTCCCAAGTGAACCGTGATGAATCAATTTAACAATATATTCTATTAAAATAGTGATCAGTTAGCAATCTGTTTCTCAAAATTCCTCGGGTTCAATTACTAATTTTATCCATAGGTAATTTATTTTAATAATCTGATTACTTAATTCCCTTTGCACACATTTAACTTAGTACGTATCATTAAATTTACAAATAACATTGAACATTGTTTAATTTCGCACTCAATTTCTATTCTTACGTAATGAGTTGTTATGATTAACCGATTATATTATTTTGAATCTCTGAAATTACCATATGATTACTATCTTAGGAGAAAATATTGAGACACATTGCTAAACTGATGCATCACCATTCATTTAGTATTGATTTTATTGTCAACATAGGGTTGTAGAAATTGTTGAATTTCATTGTAGTCACTAACTGACCGAAGTTAAACAACCATTGAGAACGTGGAAGAACCGAACGATCTTTACGTTTCAGTATGAGACTCCTCAGCCGTGAACATTCACAACTCGACAATCGAGGATCGAACCAGAACGTTCAATCTCGTGCGCGAACGCTGAGTCGGGATACAGTGATGTGCAGTTCTAAATTCAGTCAGTCTACGTAGAGTGCGACCATCTTCCATTACTTTCGAAGAGTATCTTCCTCACACCTGACACGGTTTTTCGTCCTGGATACGTACTGCTGAAAAGTCCCATAAGATGAAACGACCATTTAATGCTTCCGGGTTTTGAGTGGTTGATTATCTTTGATCGGCTTGTGATTTCAATGAATTGACTTTATTCTCAGTTGTAAAATCCATATATTAGTGTAGAGCTAATTGAAAGAAAATGTCACTTCACTCAACAACTTCAATTCGAATCTTGTTAGTCACTGATTTCATACTGATGAAATCAATCTACGCAATTAAAAGAAAAAGACTTATTTCGATTAACCAGATAAATACCTCTATTGTCTCCCCTCCTACAAGTGTAACTAAATAATAACTGGAAATAATTTTGTTGTAACAGTAGTATTTTGTTTACAAAATCAAATGTTCAGATAAGGATTATGAGAGGTTTTACTATTAAGCAAAAAAATGGCACAATCAGTGTGTACAATAGAAGAAAGAAGTTCAATAGAAAAAATCAATCGATCACAAGTCGGTATTTACAAGTTTGATGAAGTAAATCATAAAGGATAAAAAATAGATAGGTTTGTTCTTTCAAAAAAAACAAAGATTAGACGTAGATAAAACTAACATCGTTTCAGAGAAATTCCAGTTATTTATGTGTTAAAATATAAATCATCACTGAATTTGTGCTCGTAGATTAGTAATCCGATCATATAATTCTTTGTTGGTTTTTCCAACTTCACGCTGAATATACAATAAATCATATTCTGATTTCTCGCGAACCGCTACTTGAATGGCTTCTTCGATTCTCCTTTTTAAGTAATCGAAGTAAAATGCAATATTCTTAAATGATTTCATTAAGATAAAGTATCTTACCAGATATACCCCCCCCCAAAAAAAAAATACATCAATTCCATTCACTGAAAGCAAATTAATCAGCTAAAACTGTGAATATTCAGTCCTACTTTTGATTGTTTTGCGCAAGAAGATATTTGGAGTATCATTTCAATCTTTTAAGATGTAACCTGTGTATGTTTTTTTTCTTACTGTGTGCATAAACTCATGTGAAGTCTATAGACTATAACATGTGAACAGTTGTACGTAAAATAAAAAGTTATGAGATGAATAAACAAAACGGAACGTTCCTGTTTAAAAAAAAACCAACTTAATTCCATAGATCTTAAATTGTTGAAATAAATTTTTACGAGACTTAATCATGACTACTATATATTTTGTAGGTTGTATTTATTACAGATTAATGTTGTTTGAGATAACATTGAAAATCAAGCAGCACTGGACTTTTTCCTTCTAGTAGATAACTTTATGAAATTTTATAAATTAGAGAACAAAGTCAGTATTTCACTTTTATTATTGTAATTACTTTTTGTTCTCTCTTATTTATACACTACTAAGAACAATGTAAATAGACAACGAAGATCTTTCAGTCCCGTAAAATTATTGATTATTTTTAATATTGTCATAGCTATAATTGGTTAGAATCAATGATTCTATAGTACTGTGATTAACAAAAAAAACAAAAACAAATTGCTTACCCAGTCATTACCCAGAAACGGACTGTTCGTTCAGGTGGAAGTTTAGAAATTAGTTTTATCGCTTCGTCTATACGATTGCCGTCGATACAAATTTTGATTAATATCTTTTTGTATAATAAAAATAATAAGAATTTATTGCGACTAAAGAAGTATGGCTTAAAATTTAAAATAAAACTTTCTATTAACTTATTGATTAAGTTTTGAGTACCAATTATTTTTGCAATGCGGTAGCCAGTAGTTATAGAATATCTGCGTGGAACCGAATATAGTTAGATTAAGGGGAGGTAAGAACCCATAAGTCACTGAATGATGATCACGTCAAGTCATTGCTCTAATTGTTGCTTTTTACCGTTTCAAACAAACTAAGAATGAAGTAGAAGATACGAATACTTAATTGAAAATTAATGTGACATATTATGTGATATAAATAATAAAAGCTGCTTTTTCTTTCTGTTAAATATAGAATCCGATTTAGGATTGAACAGACCATTTCAATTAGGAGTGCGAAACCCTACTTGTGTGTATTCCAATTGGTCAAGTGACTTATTTCATTCATTATAGTCTAGGAAATTAAAATTTATAGTGTTTAGTTTGCATTGATCTAGCTTATTCTGTGGAAACTTTTATTAACCATTTTTGCTTAACTAACATTTAATAAGCTCTCGATAACTACCATATTTTTGTTAAAAATTCAAATTCCTCATTATGCCATATCTTGATCCTATATTAAAAAAGCAAGCCTGTTGTCTGACAACTTTATTATATTTGAGTGAGGAATACAATCTACAAATACAATTAATCCCCATAAAATCACTCAACCAAACTGTAATAGTCAGCTTACTGGTGATTTCAATATATTAATCAAATTCTACTGTGAAGTCTTGAATGGTACAGTTCAAACATGTCGAAAGTAACACAGTTGTCGCTAATGGTATTGGATGATCGTCGCGCTATATCGCGAACTGATTGGAAATGAGATTGTACCCAGTGGTACTAATGCTTAAGCGTTTGCCGCGAGACCTGCAGGTCCTGGTTTCGATCTCGAGCGGGTGCTTGGTTGTACATTGCTAAGGAGTCAAATGCCCTCCAGTTTCCAATGGTACCCAACTAACAAATGAGTTTAACCTCCACAAAACTACCTCAACTAAATACTGATGTATTGTCAGCTGTTATCTTTTACTAAGAATCTACTAACACTGATCTAAACGTCAATTAGATAAGAGAACTGTGATGTACAATGGATTCGATGAACATTTAAATAAATAAAAAATAACCGGTATTCGGTAGTTTGATGTAGTCGGCAGAAAACCCTGGATATATGTTTCGTTCTAGTTGGCGCTCGGTATTAAGGTGTAATTCCAATCTTGAAGGAACTGGTGTTTCCTGTGGGATTCACACCCATATCATCAAAATTCACGACCTAAAACTTTACGATTGAGCTATTCGATCCACACATTAATCTAATGCAGGGCTGAGATAATTACAATTTATTGATTATTCAGTATTAAGAAATATAATCTTGTCTAATCTTATGGTGCTAATAGAAAATAAAAAACTAAACGCGAATATTAGCATACTTAAAACTCCCAACTAGGATATTTTTGAGTGCTTTCACTGAGAAACAAAATAGTGGAGATTATAACACAACAAAGCATAATCATTAGAAAACAATTATTAAGGCTTTTATTGGGTACCTCAACATTAACCGGTGGTTTTTTTGCTCGAATCATTTTATCCATTTCTAACCAAGATGCATTATTGATTGCCATACCAACAACACGAAGAAAAGCGAAACGTTTTTCTGAAACTCTAAATTCTCTGCGTAATTGATCTGCTTGACGTTCGGATTGCCCGGAAGCTAACAAACGACTGAGTGTTGTGTTTAGCGACTGACCAACCCAAAGCTTCTCATTTATACTACCAGACTGTACTACCTCGGGTAATATACGATTAGAGCCGGGTATGGATTTAATTTCGAAGACAGGAGCAGATATTTCTTGTTTCTCAAGTTTACTTTGAAATTTCAATAGACGAACTTGTGCGTTACATTGCTGACACAGAGAAAAGCAGAAACGAAATCCGAATAGTTATAATCTCTATTTAATATTTCAGTAAATTTAATGAGTGTGAAAACATAAATAACTTAATGGGATGGAATTTAAATGGATCCGGAATGGTACTACACAGACGGTGAATGTTGACGCGTAGAAAGCATATTTTAAATTTATACACAATAATACTGATGACTAGTCTATTATTTCAAAAACAAACTTGAACAGTTCATGTTAATGATATCCAGAAGTTGGTGATGTATTACACTACACATTATGCAGTTACACTAAACCAAGCACATCGGTTAGTTCCCAGTTATTGACTTAAAAATAAACAGAAGATATATATTTCTCGTATTATATATCGTAAACTATATCCTAATTATTGTTGTCAAAATGTTTTACCAGAGTATTTCCTGTTTTCTCGTCATGAAATAGTTCCACGAGTTATCTGGAATGGTACCATGTATTATCATACATATTTGAAGGTTATTTATTTATCTTTGTATGGTAAATGCCCTATTTATGTTTCAAATCAATATTTGCTAATATTACTATTTATATAAATTGGTGTAAAACTTAAATCACTCCTCTAATATCTCTCTTCAAGCAAATATACGAAGTAGTTAGGGATGGAAATATCATGATATTTCGTAAATGACATCTATTATGCTCAACAAGTATGAACACATGAAAGATGATAACATGGAGACTTCTTGGATAAGAGGTTCATGTAATGATTGTAATTCATGGTGATAAATGTTAGTCAGTCAGTCAGTAACAACGTAGAACTTCGTACGTACGTACATCAGTTCGATTTGCCACACCACATTAGCACAGAGATGCAGTGGTCGATTCAAATCTCATAGTGGTAGAGGTAGTATAAGCAGTAATCGGGAAGATTAGGGTTTGAAGATGTTATTCAAGGAGTATAATACAGTGAAATAAATTTGAAAAGAGAAAAAAGAAATGGACATGAAGAATTCAGAAGATTAGAATTTGGGAGAACACAAAGAGTGCATACACCTGCACCATTACAAACGATTTTGAGCCATGTCATTCAGGGTCTCTAACCATCGGTTGCTATCATCTCGCGGTCCCCAACCAGGCAGTCTACACCTACCGACATGACTCAGTTCACTTGTCAGTGACTTCATGGACTTGTGCCATGTTTTGATCTGGCCGCCCCTAGCTTTCTTCCAACCTACTCCTATACCACTGAACATCGCACGTCGGGGCAGTCGGTGGTTGGGCATACGTAACACGTGTCCCAGCCATCTCAACTGATGAGGTTTCACTACTTCATCAATTGATTTGCCATCCTTACCTAGTACCCGTTTCCTAACAACTGCATTACTTACTCGATGGTCCCAAGATATACGAGCAATATTTCGAAGACACTTATGATCAAATACTAGTAACCTACGAATATTCTCTACTCCTACCGGCCATGTTTCACTGCCATAAAGTAGGACGGAACGAACTGCTGCGCAGTAAACCCGTCCTTTGGTTGATAGACGGATATCTCGCCTACGCCATAAATGATGCAAGTTGGTAAAACCTAGTCGAGCCTTCTGTATCCGTGCTGAGATTTCGTCACACACCAGACCACAAGGGCTGATGAGACTTCCAAGATAAGTGAAGCGATCGACACGCTCAATTACTTCACTCCCTATCATTAGTTCGGGTGTCAATGCAACCCAATCCTGAAGTAACATTTTGCATTTCGAGGGGAAGAATCGCATGCCGAACATGCTTGCATTGTTGCTTAGAGTGATAAATGTTAGCCAAAATTGTACTTATTTTTCACTTTACTCTAAATTTTGAGTTTTCATTTGTTCTTTTTCATGTATTTTCTCTATATTTGGCTTTTCACTGTATTATTATCATTATCACTACTGACCTTCTTACCACAGATACAAGTAACTTTTTAACTCATATGCTTACCTGAGCCATAAAATCATTCTTTGATTGACGATAAATCTCTTCAGCATTTTGTAATAATGTCAATCGTGAAGCTAAACTCTACAATTAATTAAAATCAATTGTTCGATCATAAGATTTAAGAGTATACAAACTGTAGCAATTATATTATAATGATTATTATTACTACCATTATTATTTTATCAAAGTAATGCTGGTCGGCGGCCTATGCTTTATTGGAAGTAACAGGCGTAAGTAAGCAATGTTACATGAGACTGACTTATTAAGAATAGTACATGACTTTTGAGGCACACTTTAAATGTGAAAGCTGATAATACTGCTCGAATGGCCAAATCAAAATATGCTAAATGGATTACAAGTTTCCAACCTACTGCTTGGAAAATGAATGCTTAAACTATTAAACTATCACTCTAACAAGGGATACTCAAACACCTTTATTAAAATAAACGTAGAAATTGGTGTATTCAAAGTTTGATAGACTGGAATTCATTAGCTTACTTTCAATCTCAACCATCGATAATTGAATTGTTCTTTAAAACAGCATTGGTCATAAAGTTGAGATGATAGTGAATATCACTAATGGATACAACTTTTGTTAATGAACTGAAATGATAACCTATTGTACGTCAAAATAACCAAGACGGAACTAAAAACTCTTCTTAGATCACCAAATAAAGGCACTCTTTGGAGTCAGTCTGTATTGCCTGTGATGAAGGTTAACAGAAGTAGCTTAAGTGGTTCCAACCATACATAGAAGTCTGAGACTTGGAAAAAGGATTACTTAACTTCACGGAAACCAAATATTTTAAAATGAGTGAAAAGTAGAAAATAAAAGAAGAGAACAACTTACATTTTCTTGATAGGCTGAGAGAACAATTTTTTTAGCTTCTGAAGCATGATCATTTTCATGATCAAAATTTAAAAGAGCAGCTTTTGTTGAATTTTCAGAACCAGATTTAGAATGATCAGCTTGTTCTAATGTCTCTTGATATATGGCCAGAGCTATTGGATGCCGACGAAGTACCATTGCAAGATCTGCCGGTGGTAATTTACTTTGCTCTTGCAATGCTACCACAACTGTCGTAATTAGTTCAGGATTTCCAGTCTCTACTGCTCGAACTAATGCACGATTATAACGAGATAATTTTAAAAGTAATGGTACCTGACGCCAAGCGCGTGGCTCATATTCTAATATTTGCTCCGCAACTGTTTCTCGACCAGCTGAAATAACTTGACTAGCTACATCAGCGAAGTCCAAATGAGGAATAGAGGTACTGTAATAGTTGGCATGATGATTACTAGACTTAGATTTGCTCTCTGATGAATTGTTGAATAATTTATCCACAATAGCTGCTACCCGTTCTGATATCAATGTAGCTGCTCCTGAAGATGTTATAGAACTATTGCATGCCCAATGAGCAAGTAAACGAGTAAATGTGCATGTCCCATAATTGCTTTGACTTTCTTCTAGAATGCTTATTGGCCATTTATGTTTTTGATGGATTCGAACAAGTTCAATCGCCATTGGGTAATGACGGCGCATCAATAAACGTTCAAACAATTTGTTTGGTCCTAATTCACGAAACTGACGCCACGTTAGTGCAATACCTAACCATGGAACAGCTAAGCTATTTAACAAACGCAAAGTTTGACAAACCTTTGCAGCATGATCCGCGCTATAAGAAACAATAAAATTATGATGCAAAAGGAACCGAAAAGTAACTACTTAATTTTTATGTAAAATTAGCAAACTTAAAGTATTGGAATACATTATTAATATGCTGTCGAACCACATTAGCTAGACACAGTTAAGGCTTAGGAGTAAAATAAAACTATTGAATGAGTCATGGATAACTTAATAGATTAGAATAAGTCATTTACGAACTTACAGCTTCAACAGTGTCGGGAATATATCCTACCGCCAATCAGAAGGAAAATATAATCCACAACAGTTTTCGGTGGGGTACTCTAGGTTGGAACTTGACCACTAAGAATGAGAAGATTGATTTAAGTCATGTATTTGATCATATGTCTTTCTACCACTGACTAAATGATATGGAGCAACCAAGTGCGAAATGTTGTGATGAGGTGTCAAGTATAACTGATGATGGTAAGTCTGTTTATGACGTTGTGAACCTGTACCAACGAAAGTGGCTGTGTTACGTGCCATACAATCGATGTTACACTTCAGCAGAATGACCGAACAACAAGGTGGAAATCAAATTGTACGACTAATGATAATCCATACCTATCAAAAGATTGTTAAATACCATGGGCAAAAGGAAAAGCTTGAGGGAACATAGAAACCGGAATACTCTAAAAATTTGACAATCGCGATTGAGAAATCAAGTAAAATAACACAAAAAATAGAGAATAAACACCTTCAAAGACAATCTAATCAAAATTTTGAATCCACCAACAAGAAAAACATACGCTTATGATATCCGTTTCTCAAAATAACCTCAGTAAAATATCTACGTTAAAAGTTGAAATGCAAAACAGAAAAATCTTCAAAACTAGAATTCCTCTGTGTACTGCAGTCAACCATTGAATATCAACTATAAGGATTTGTGGAAATAAGATGGTGGTACCTCTGGCTAAACGGAAGAAAACGCCAGTCAACTAACCACAGAAGAGTATAAAGCGCTAAAAAATATCAGAAATAGGATGGACATAGTTACGATTGCAGTTGATAAAGGATACACCACAATAGATATTTACAAAGACGACTACGTTAATAAAGTTAAATTGCTTAAGAATAAAAGTATGTATTAGTCATCACCAAGAAATCCAATCAAAATGTCGACAACTTTATATTTAAGATCACAAACAAGCTCATCAAAGCAGGACAAATAAAAAAATGAAACAAGGTTTATTAAAACTATTCTCCAGCGATTTTATAGTATGCTAAAATCACACAAAACAAATACTCTTCTACGATCGACTGTTGAATTTCATGGGGAATTTCAGTAACACTAAAATATTCAGTGGATTTATGCAATCATTCTATAAAGTCTCCGATACATTTTTTAGGTAAGAATAAGGAGTAGGAGCGAGAAACTAGTGGTATTGAGGATA